>NW_027612073.1:0-309322 GCF_964261635.1 Lissotriton helveticus
CAGAACTCTTTGATGCAGCAAGCATGGCAGTGAATCCATTGCCAGTGCAAAAGTGATAGGAGACATTGGCCATCTGACTGAGGTGGTCAAATGCTTTCTCGATGCCAAGGACACTGCAACTTCATCATCACTCAGTGTCCCCACCGCATTCATCAGAGTGAGCAATCTCTGTACATTCAGGAAGGTGCTTCACATTGTGATACATCCATTCTGGTCTGGAAGAATCAAAGTTTGCAACAAGGACAGCAGCTTGTTGGCCAAAATGCAGCTTAGTATTTTGTAATCTTGGGTTAGAAGGGACAGGGGGCAATAGAAGTGAACGTTGAGTGGATCTCACCCTTTCCTTCTTCTTTATAATTAGTGCTTCCCTAATGGATCAAGGGACTTCAACCTTATCTCAGGCCTTTTGATACACTTAGAGCAGCTTATTGGCTAGCGGAGTACTATACATATTATGAAACTCTGCTGGGAGTCTGTCTAACCCTCTACAGCTGCCAATGCAGCAGATCCTGCACAGCGATGAATTCCATATGTGTATTAGCTCAGACACTCAGGTGTTGGACTGTCATATGGTGCATACAGTGTGCAATAGTCCATACTAATATTATAAAGAGAGAGCCCAAACCTTTGAGGCGGGTAATCTCAGTAACCACAGCACCAATCACAACACCCAATACAGCGTTGGAAAGGGCAATTGCAGCAGAAGGACATAGGCTATGCAGACGGATAAAAAAAATCATTAAAAAATTGCAAAAAACTACATCATCCAGAAGGCCGAGGGCCAAAATAACATCAAACAGGAAATGATGTAATAATGTGAGTCACTATATTGAGACTGAGAGCCTGGAGCCAAATTGATCGTGAACAAGAGATATGCTATCCCGAAACGCGTAGATTTGTGCCTGCCTGCTTGAGAAACTCCATGCGGTGAGGATTAAATAAAAAAGCACATAAGTGAAGACAAACGCGAGTTCGTCCCATTTTTCTTCCAGCTGGGGGAATTGGTTGGGGATTTAAATGCGGCGTGGTTCTGCCGTGGGGATTTACGAACCGGCGAGAGAGCCCTGCAAAGTCTGGCAAAAAGGAACCGAGGGGTATCAATCCATACTAATATTATAAAGAGAGAGCCCAAACCTTTGAGGCGGGTAATCTCAGTAACCACAGCACCAATTACAACACCCAATACAGCGTTGGAAAGGGCAGTTGCAGCAGAAGGACATAGCCTTTGCAGACGGCCAGCATATACATTTGAAAGGTAAAAGAATCGTGCCAGCAAAGTAGTCCCTTGAGGGCGTGTCTGCGTTCTGCTGTGGGCATGTGCTGGGGGCGTGACAAATGCTGGGGGCGTGTGGTACGTTCCGCCCTTCATGCCATGTGAGTTGTAATTGCGCCGCATCAAGGGGCACACTGGGGGCGTGACACGCTAGGGCCGTGACAAACGCTGTGGGCGTGTGTCCGCGCTGTGGGCGTGTATCTGCCCTTCATGCCATGTGAAGCACCAATTACGCAATTGCGTCGCATCAAGGGGCAGGCTGGGAGTGTGACAAACGCTGGGGGAGTGTGCTATGTTCCGCACTTCATGCCATCTGGGTCGTACATTAATCAGATCGTCTGCTGTGGCCGTGTGCTGGGAGCATGACAAAGGCGTTCACCTCGAAGCGTGGTAAGAAACCATTCGCACGACTCCCTTGGGGGACTGCCCGTTGTCTTACACATACTGGGGGTGCCGAATGCAGTGTGTGCCTTGGCCTGGGTGCGTCTGAAAGGGCCGAACGCAGTGTGTGGCTTGGCCTCGGTGCTTTTAAAAAGCACTCGGCAACGAAGAGCGTCGGTGTGGGTCATAAAAAAATAACAACAGCGGGAAACAATCATTCAAGACTCACACAATTCTAATTGTTAGATGTCCCCGCTGGCCCTCAAGCGGGGGCACACGCGACTGAGCGTGTCTGCGGGGACAATTACTGCAGCCTCTCATGCGCGCTGTTACTGAACTATCACGTTAAACCAAATTACACGCGCCTGCTAACATCAGCCAGGGCTGTAGCTGGGCTCAGGCGGCGGATCACTACACTAATTACATGCACCTGCTAACATGTACCAGGGCTGCTGCTGGGCCTCAAGCGGGGGGACATGCGCCTGCTAACATCAACCAGGGCTGCAGCTGGGCCTCAAGCGGGGGAACACGCGAATGACCGTATCTGAATACACACATTACACACATTCTATTTCATACCCGGACAACGTCAGGACGGGCTGCTAGTATACTATAAAGGTATCGCATATTGTCTCATGTGAATTTACCACTGATGCGTCTTGGCATCAATTCATGCCAATCGGGTTTTAGGGACTTTAGAGTTCAGCAACCATGCAAGTGTCCTGCCAGACATGTCTCCCTCCTTATGGTGGTTTGCAATGAAGGTTGTATAGGACAGGCAGCCCATCCGGCTGCACAGGTCTGCATGTCGCTTACGCAAGTAATTTTGCGGGCGGCCCAAGTGTCTGGTGAAGTTATAATCTGCTGCTCAGCATGCCCACTGTCTTCTTCCAATTTAATCAATTCCGTGCGCAACACGCTTTGGACCCCATGTGGTTTTGATACAGTGCCTCTGAATGGCCACTTTAAAGGTGTCATATTCTATGGTAATCCCGGTGGCTGTCCCCACGTTATCTGTAAAGTATGGGGCTATGTGTGCACCTAATTGTACAGAGTAGAGATTGTCTTCAAGCGCCCCTACTCTCAGTCTCAATGTGGGGACCCTTGTGCGGCACCCGCCCGAGTCAGCACCATGTTCAGAGCGTTATGGTTCGGTATGGTACACCCAAGATATTACATCTCTAGTAGTTTCAGGCAGATGTACCAGGTGCGTAACCAGTAATTAGGTCTTGTGTGGAGTTAATGCCCTGGGGAGTCAAAAGAGTATTCCCTTGCCTCAGAATGCATATCTCTGCAAGTGTCTGACAAGTGCATATCTGTCAGGAATTCCGCAAAACAGCTCGCAACCCTGAGTCCGGGAGAGGTGGGGTCGAGTAGTGAATGATGATGTCCCTCATACAGTTAAGGTCTCCCTGCCTAGGAATTTATGGATAGTACAGTAACAGCAGGGAAAGGGTATCAAAGAACCCATCTTGTTGTACATTCAGGGCATAGACTGCAAAAATCAAGAGGGGTGGGTTATCAAGGAGACCTTCAGCCACCTTATAGATGACATTGGGACCAAACAATGTGTGAAGCATAACAAACAGGACCCCTGGGGCTACCCACATGCTCACTCCCCGCACATAAGCAGAATATGTGGTCCCATAGACATATCCTCTCCATAATTTGTAAATGAAAGTACCCCCGTTCTTTTCTGGGAAGTTGCTGTACCCCAAACTTTCCAAGTTAGATAATTTTACTATGTAGCCTTGAGTCAGCCAGTGCTTTGAAGGGGCACAGTGCTGATACAGGGTCCAGTCCCATGCTAATAATCATGCCAGAGAACTAGCTTTTAGCAGGGGCAGTTTGGCTCCCCCGTGGGACCCTAAATTAACATTGTGGCCAGCATCCATTGATTTGCCCCTAGATCGAGCAGCCTCGCTTGAGTCGTGGACCAGCTCCTTACGTAATTGGTTATTTGGTGTTGCCATAGTGTGATCCTAAGAGACACATATATACACGAGTTCTAAAATACAAATAATGGCGGAAAGAGCGCCTTTGAATCTCTGGTTTGAAGCACCTTGATTTGGAGTTTTTGGAACTCATTTATTTCCCATGCTGCAGATTTATCATTCATAGACATTTATCAAATTTCCAATTGGATGCTCTGGTATTCATTATTGTTTGTCCTGATGATAACCATCTAGTTCTAATACGGTCAAAACGCCATCAACGCCTACATGTGGCCCTGATTGAAGAGGACGCATTTTTTGCTATGTGTTGTTTCTGTCTTGTTCAAACCACATATATGTAGTTTTTTCCTCAGTCATCTTTTTATTGTTACACAATACATTGTCTGTATGGTTGTTTGTGTAACTTGTTGAGCACCATTATTGTTTTACTTTTGCTATTATCATATTCCTATTAATACATTTCTACATATATATAATAATCGAATCTACATATATATAATAATTGAATCTGTGTAGGGGTATCACATATTTAAAAGCTATTTAGGCACTTTTGTTATAATTTCCAATTTTTTTGTTCAAAACAAATTCATATAATTTTGTCATAGTTCTTTACTCTTTTCCTTTTTCTCTGTTCCTTTTCTCTCGACTTCATCATTTTTCAGTTTAATTCTTTGGTATTGTTACTTTGTATTTTACACTACATGTGAGATTTAACTTGAACCTTTGGTAGGATTCTAGAGTCTAACTTGAGGCCCACGGTCCGACCCAGGCTCTGTTTTGCGAACAGCACATAGGGTCGACCTATAAACAAACAGTAGACCCAACTCCCTCCCCCAGGTGTTAAGAACAAACTGGCCTCCACCAATGAACCCAAAGCACAGCCTATGGCAAACAAAATGTCCAACGGGTCTCAATCTGACAGATGAAGTAAGGGAGCGTTACCAGCCATGTGTAGTATGAAGGCAATTCTCCAGGCCCCATTCCACAATGCAGCCCCCCAATGCCTCCCGATCCCCCATGTATGCATTTGGTAGCCTGAAACCCCCCTACCCTCATGAAACATGGGTCAGGACCCACATGTTGCGTAGTCTAAGTTTAATTAAGGTTGTCAGCTAGCCACTGAGTCAGATCAGGTCTGCAAGTGCTATCTAAGCTTGGCGTGTCTTTGTCATCTTCAGGTTCTGATTCCCAGAGGTCAGCAATCTGGCTGAGCTAGAAGTTTGATGCAAGACATCTGCCACATCGTCGCCATCCTCTACTGAACAAAAAAAACGACAAATATCGACAACAAAAATATCACCATCAAAAATATCTACATTTGTTATATTTAAACTATTTAAATACACACAATGTCCGAAATATCAAAACACACAATATAGACTATAATAATATCGCAAAAAAACTAAAAAATAATATTTTAAATCATGAACTCCTTGTTTTAAATTAGATAATTATAAAAAATCAATCAATAAACAGTACACAAAAAGGTAATAATACATGAATACCGCATGCATAAAATTAGTCATGTACAAAACCATATCTATTCATAATACATATAGTATTAAAACAAAGACATCAAAAAAATTAAACATGTAAATGTAAATGTGTGGGACTTGTAAAGCGCACAGCTGCCCGTAAGCGTCCCGGCGCTGAAGACCGCTGGGGAACCCGTCCTGGCTTTCCTTGTGAGATGGTCCCTTCTGGGTATCTCCAAGGTGGAACCAGGCATCCCTGGCGTCTGTGGGGGGCCGTTGTAAAGATGAGGCAAGCTTAATGCCCAGAGTTGCTGAGTGTGATCCCTGGTTAGAGTAGGCACCGAGGAGAGAATTGTCGAGTCCGCTGACCCTGGTCCACGACCCCGCCGCGTCGGGAATTGAACCCTGGTCCCGGGCGGTTCTCTGCTTCCAGGTCTTCATTCTTTATCATTTAGTATTCCTTTATGGTATGTTACATTTTCTTGTTGCATGGTGTTTGGTACAATTGAATTCACTTTTGTGACCACAGTTGCAGTAGTAGTCTATACAGGTCCTGAAGAAAGCCATGATTGGCTGAAACATGTTGATCAGTACATTGATCATCAGATAGTAATATTTGTTTTGATATCCACACTCTGCTTTTAATTTTGCCAACTTGGTGGCCCTCTTAATAAAGTTTCTTGTTTGGCACCTCGATAGTCAATTTTAACATTACTTCACCACTACACATTTGTTTTGAGCACTGCAACACTTTGCCTTCCCACAGCCCCCTACCATAACATCTTTTTAGCTGCTCATCACTGGTGGGTCCATAACCAGTAGTCCCCTTGCAATCTCTTTAAGCAAGGTACCTGGTGGACACCAGTTTACATCAAAAATCCCAGATGATGAAGCTCCGCCAACGGGTGGGCTGATGGGTTTTCTTCACTTAGGAAGTCCCTTCACACGCACGCACCTTCCTTTCTTTGTCTGAATAATTTTTTCGAACATATCTTAGTTAACACTAGTCTCTACAACCCCTTATAGACCACCAGTACCCTTGTGTGTTGTTTCAGTAGTTTGATTTGGGGAGAGGGTGCCTGTAGGTCTTTAAACTTTCTTCCCCATGGACCCTTTTTTCAAATTCGTGTTTTTGAAAGCATTACCTGCCCCAAAACTAATAAAACCTATATTTTTATCATAAAACTAAAACAAATATTTTATCACCAACAGAAATGGAATATCCACCCGATTCATTGCTCCACTTCATCAAAGACAAACTGAAAATATAGTAAACCTACAGCAACAGCACATAATTAAGTATAAAATGTTTGAAAGTGTGTTTAAATAATATTAACAAACATAATAAAAAGGTTTTTTTTAAACAATGAATTTTAAAATCATACTACTTTCAGACCGAATGGCAGCAAGGGCCACATTGCATGCAATCTGCGATTCGTGAATTGATTAAATCCACTGGGATATTGGTGAAATTCTAGTACTGTCCACAGTAATTATTATGCTGCTCCCCATTGCTATCTTGTGTACCAGAATTTGTCTACCAATCTGACGACAAATCTGTTTATCTATCTTTACCTGTTCCTGTGTTATCTCACCTAAACTCATGTAAATATCTGACAGTTATGCTTGTAACCTTTGCTTGTTTCTTAGAGCAAATTCTTTGTTATGTCCAAAGTCCAGTGAGAAAGTTTTGTACACTAGTGCATTATAGTTCTTATTCATGAAAAAGTGTGTTTGCTGCAACACAGGAATAATGCTTATGTGTTGTTACAGAAAATCTTGATGTTTTCTTAAAAATGGTATAAAAGAATCTGTTAAAGAGATTTCTACATAATAGTCCTAAGGAAGGTGGTTATTATAAAGTGTCTCCACTGAAACACATTGACTAAATTTGAAGGCACGATCTACAGTGCACTGGTGGTCACTACATGCCAATGACCTAAATCATGGACAATTAGGCCCTGACTACGAGTTTGGCAGTTTTGGGACTACTCTGGGGGCGGCAGCGTATTAACCGCTGCACCACTGTCGGTCTGACCTCCGTATTATGAAGCATGCAGTTACATAGATAAAAGACCGCTGCGGTCCCGGTGCCCCGCCAGGAAATCTAGACCACAGAAGGATAGACCAATTACTCTGTCAGAGGGACAACCACAAGTATTACCACCAGCCCAATTATAAAGTGCCTTACAACTCCCATGAATGTGGCGGCCCAACCACCACATCTGAGCTGGTGGAAAGGGAGGGATAAAAGGCCCAAACTCACCTGTCCTCTACTCCACACATCCTATAACTCCATGGTGCCAATAGCCCACGTCCTGGCACTGCTGTACATGCTGGATGACGTCCAAAACCAACACCGTCATGATCGCAACCAGCGGTAGGTTATACTCTTACCTGTTTTCATAGACTCCTCAGCAAGTTGATGACCCACCATGGACCTGGAAAGGGTGTTGAGGTCCCTCCATCAAACATATTTTGTGGGACCTTGTAGACATGTGTTTACATCTCATAATCAGTGATAGTGATGTGTGCATTACATTTTGTTACACAATAGCACCTCCTCATCAATATCACACCTATCAATCTCTGTGACACCCTCACATTGCAAATATCCTAGGTCCTGTTGTGAGATCATAGATATATCTGTAAGGATGTGTCACCCACATCAAAAGGTAATGTCAGTCAACAGGATTACAAATAAACATAGTGATAAGCATTGAAACGGCACAATGCAAACACCCTCTGCAGTAAAGGTATGCCTTTACCAGGGTGAACCCTGAAAGGCTTGGGCCCTGGGCCACAGTCCATTTTGCAGATGCCTTTAAACCTCTATGTGCACAGGTCCTGCGGATCGAAGTATATCAGGGACAACCAATAGCATAACCAAGTGCAATGCATGTGTAGGCAATGTGTATGTCCAAGTCATGAAGGCAAACACAGCACTAACTGCATTTGTCGCACATTTAGCTAAAGTAAGTGTAAGTTACACACAAACAATTGGACACCTGTCCATACAAATGTGCACAAAGTTATGACAACAGAACACCCTCCATGTCTGGATAAACAAATATCTAACTTGAACACATCACACCCATACCCAACCTACATTATAAGGAGAAGTGCAACCTAAATGATGTTGACATTAGCCAGACCAAGCTGAAATACTTACCATATATTATAACACCGAATGCAATGTCAGTCCAAATTGAAATTCAGTCCACATATCCATCACTGACCATTTCCCCTTGTCCTGTGTAACTCCAGCACTGAGTCCAAGACCAGATCATACTAACCACTTCAACTGAATCAGCAATCAGGAATGAAACCAACACAACTGTAGTCACACATCACTACCTATCCAATAATATCAAGTAGTTAGAAAAGTAATGGAAGGACTAATGTTTTCCAAACTATGAACATTTTTAATGAATGGCTGAAAAACATCAGGTAAAGCAGAAAGCCAATAGTCAGTCCGTGCCAGTAATGTGTGCCACAGCTCAATTCTGTACCACCAACCTTGCCCTTACTGACACTGCCAGGGAACCACCTCACAAAGTGGCATCCATTGGGTATAGCAGGCACCTCAAAGATGGTACTGGGGGGGTCCGTTTAGGGAGGGGTGGGTGTGGTTTTGGAAGGGGTTTTCTTTTCCTTCTTATGGGTATGGCTGGACACTTTTACTGAGAAACTAGAGAGGATGTTTGGGAGGAAGTTGGGTTTGGGAGGTAGACGGCATGGAAATGAGAGGTGTGTGTGCTATATCTACTGTGTGTTCTGTAGGTGTCTTTTGTGAGTATTTGCATTTTATTGGTGTGTGATGTGGATGTGAGGTGATGGGACTGGGTGCTAGACAATGATCAAGATGGAAATAATCCTATGGCGTCCACCACCACTCTGAAGTATCCACCAGAGGATGACTCAGATGAATTTGAGCTTGTGCTTGAGCTGGTGTCCTTCGTGGCACTCCCCACACCCTTATGGTCACTGGGTCTCTCCATGTCTGTGCTGTTACATCCAGAACCATAGTGACCAGCTGTGTCCCCAATTACGTTGGCCCCTTGGTTGCCCTGGATGCATCTGAAATGACATGTAAAATGGGTTAACTGAAACTGTGTTTCCACACCTCACCATCACCTGTCAACAGATAACATTTATTAAGTGCACATATCACACCAGCTTCATGGTTCACTATATAGGCTCCGAAATTAGAATGATCACCTGCATGCATGCTACATAACCTGCAAACAGTTGGTTCCCCTTCTGTGTAACCCCAGACAGCTCCAAACACATTGATGGACTTATCTCCATCTTTATGCCCAAACTAGGATAGTTGATCATCTTGCACACTTGTGCCCTTGTACTATACCACAGGAAAAGTATGTCACCTAATAGAATGGATACAAGCATTTACATTTACACATTGTTGACACAAGACCCAGATTACAACAAATTGTCATTTCCATCATAGCACATCATGATGTCATGAAGGTCAACTTACAGAACAATGTACCATCAATATGTGCTGTGACAGAAATCATGTCACATGCAAATGCTCATAGCACACTGATGACACTTTTGAATTCAAACTGCATCTTATGTCCACTACCTGAAAAGTTTAATGACAGCTGCACTGACGTAGTTTTGCTATGTATCACATGTAGCATAGTTAAGTTGCCTTGAAACATTGAATGTCAAGGTGTTATGACCTTTGATGGTTGTATCAATGACATAAAAGGGTGGGAGCACTATTGACATGATGGGATGGCACATCACAGCACCATTTTGTATAGCAAACACAAATTGCCTTGTAAGACTGAGTATAGGCACTCACATACGATCTCTACATTTTTACATCTCACTCCATGATGCATGTCATCAGCCAGTGAATTAATATTTAAACCATTGCAGATGAATTAACAACAGGGAAATTTACAGTAGGCAACATGTAGCCACTAATGCTGATGGCACCAATGATGTTGGCACGCTCATGTCATTGATGAACCCTAACTTACCAATGGAAAGTGTTGTTCAGTCACTTCATAAAGAGTGCACTATATGCCATTTCAGATGTAATAGGGTCACCATCACATGAGAAACAGTAGTGAGATAGCATCACTCCTTACATAAGAAAGACAAGCGGCCTGTTTGGTACAATTGTCACCCACAACATAAAACAACATGAGCAAAACTTAGGTCACACAGAAAAGACTGGCAAGTGTGTCGTTGTGAGCACCTCGCTAAGGATGTGTGGACATGTGAAGAACTTGATGGTATATCATACTACGTCTGATTGAGTTTGTGTGGTATGTACTACAATCACAGGACACACCATTTGCCATATCAGGCACTGTTACATGGATGACATTCAACATAACATTGTATGTCTAGTTAAATTGGATGATTGTACCAAAGCTAGTTATTCAAATATCAAAAGTTCCTCAGAAGTAACCAACTCTCTGCACTGTTAATGTGTCACCTGTGCAATAGGCCTCTACAATGCAAGCTTTACTAATGGAAAAGTGGCACCAGACCTGTGGGAGTATGGGATCTGGCATAAGTAAATGACACACATGGACAATGTAGGTCAATGGAAAGAAGTATCAGGTCAGGGGGTTACCCTAGTCAACATTCCAAATGTAGTACATGTGACTAGTAGTGTTTCAGAAAACTCTTTTTGGAAACATCCAATGATCTGCAGGTCTACAGGGAGATTACTCTGTGCATCAGTTGTATTAAATAGTCCTGGTTATAGTCTCTCACGCTGACCCCCATGGTCACTGAAAAGTCTAAAGTGCAGTGCATTAAAATACATTTCTCATCTCCAGGTCACTAATATTATATCATATTCATACAATATGATCATAATAAATAAGGGAGGAAGAAAAATACACAGTGTAGAAAACATCATGTTAAAAAGACATAAAATCAATAAAAAGATTCATAATTCATAACGGTTCCTAATCAAAAGTGCAGATCTAATAAAACTAAGCATAGAGCTACATATAGCAGCAGTTGACAATGATCTCAGGTACTCAAAGCCTTCCATATATGTACTAGGTCTAATATCCCTCAAAAGGGGTTTGATAAAACGATCTCTTGGAGCTTTATAAAGTGAACAAAAGAGTACAAAGTGCACTGTGCATTGTTACATGGGCAAGGAGGAAGCCTCTCACTCCAACCCCCTTGTTTAGGAAAAGCAGCCAAAAAGTGTAATATTTTCAATCGAAATCTAGTCAAATAGAAACGCCATTGTATATGTGTGGTAAAAGACAAATAAAACTGTTGTTGTGATGTAACCACTTGATTAGATGGTAATGTTTCTTGCCTATGCAATCCTACAACAGTACAATTTGCATTCTTGATGACCTTCTTCATGTTCAAATTAATAGAGCCCGGATTATCTTAAAAACGTTCTAGCCCTATTTTATAGAAAGTTTCCTTTACATAACGTAACCAAGGTATCAACATGGCCTTGTCGAGATTCATGCAATCCTTTAAAATTTCTTTTGAGAATGACAAATCCTCAGAGGTCCATATTTTTTCCCAGAGGAGTAAAGGGGACACATGAATTATGTCCTTCACAGGTTTCAAGCCCACATCTGTGTGGCAGAAAATATTTGGAGAACTATTGGGGATTGATAGTAGTCTTTTTCTTGCATTTGTAAAACAGGCCTATAGTACAAGTTCCTTTGTTTTTGTTCAACTAATAAAAATAAGTGGGGGCTGAAGATTCTTCTCTGCAGCAACTTTAATCTTGGTGTTTGTAATGAAACAGATATCTAGCTTTGAGATTTCCCCAGGAACTGTCATTGAAAAAGTATTGATTGCGAATGCATTCAAATTATTTCAGTGAGATACTTGACATTGCATGGTGTCCACTAATCTGGGGTGTAGCTTGAGAGGGCAACTCCTATGGAGTCATTTAAATGTTCATCAGTTAGACGTGTGCGAAACATAGATTTTATGAAGTTCATATCCGAAAATGCTGATTCACCAAGATAGGTAGAGCCAAATAGGGAAAAAAGTTTCAATGCAGCTGTGTGGATGTTCTTAAACTTTTCAGCATCCACAAGACTCCAGAAATTAATATCAGATTGCCTTGATTTCAATTCAATGTCATTTTGAAATGTGACAATCTCCATTTCAATTGTGGCAGAGTCAAGGTTCAAAAGCACACAAATTTTCTCTGAAATGTCAGTAGCATCCACTTCCATGAAGGGGTTTGAAGTGAACATCACACAGGGCTCCAGTTGCTCAAAATCACTAAATCTGTAACTGAACTGTTGATTAAGCCTCATGAGGAGGCTACTGTGTTTTTCTATGTCCAGGACCTCAGCCTCAGCTTTGTTTTCTGAAAGGATTTGGAGCACAGAGAGAGAGTGCTGCATCTTTCTTTTCTGTACATGCTGTACGAAAAGGTTACGTTTTGATTTGAAACTTTTCACAGAACTTACCATGTTGGTTATTGTCTTGTTTTTGCCTTGCAACTCATAGTTCAATGCATTTAATTTTTCTGTCACATCTGTCAATGAAGCCAAATCGAGCAACCATTGAGTGTTTGACAGTGTGTTATCTTCATTTTTAGACTCCATAAAAGCTTTGACTTCTGGCAATAGCGAAAGGAATCTTCGCAGTATTTTTCCCCTGCTAAGCCATCGGATTTGAGTGTGCAGTAAAAGGTCACCATACTCGGCTGATAGTTCTTCAAGGAACAATTTGAAGGTTTGGTGCTGCTTGGCCTTTGCATGAATTGAATTAATAATTTTAACAGGAGTCATGACATGATCAAACCCCATTACCTTGGCGGCACATATTGCCTGTTGATGTATAATGCAATGGTAGTTCAATAACGGAGGAACATCTGGATCTGCTTTACAATTGGCAATGAAGCCAGAATGACGCCCTATTATTGTGGGTGCACCATCAGTGGTTATCTCCACTAACATTTTCAATGGGGAATTTTGTTTCACAAAATAATTTTTCACCTCATTGTGAATGTCAGATCCTCTGGTTGTGGTTTTCAAGGGCAACAAAGTTAAAAATTCCTCTTTATCAGTAAAATCTTCAAAAACCATTCTAACGATTGAAGAGAAAAGTATTTGCATGTCTTTAAATCGCGTTCCAACTGCTCTATCATGTTGGTCGATAATGTAGATACCCTTCTTGCCATAGTGTTTGACCCTAACTGCACATCTGAAATGGCAGACATAATTTCAGGGCTATTTTTAATGTCTTTGAATAAGGAATTGGCCATTAGAAGCATTGCTTCCTTCACAACAGCTCCATCTGAAAATGTTGTTTTGTGCTTAATCAAGTGATGAGTATCTACAAAGGATGCTTCAGTTGCCGCAGTGGCTTTCTTTGTGGGCTTTCTAAAAAAAGATTGCTGTGTCTGCAATGCAGATTTCAGTTCATTTACTTTTTGTGACCTCAGGCTGCTTCCTTTAGGGAACTTCCTCTCAAAATGCATGTGCTTGGTTGAAAAATGCCTCTCAACATTGCCCTTTTTTCCCACTGCAACTTTTGCTCCACAGATTAAACATTCCCAGTTGGTTTTTTATTTATGTAAATAAAAATGTGTTCTTCCACTTTTGATGGAAGTAGTACTTCTTGCTATTTGCCTTGTTATGCAATGCAAGGCAGCCCCCCTCAAAAATTTATATATATTTTTTAAAAGGGCCATGCCCTGGGAGATGGTCTCCTCGTTGCAAATTATGGCCTGGGAGGGGGGCCACTCGGCCCCCTTCCCGATTTTGTTTTATTAAAAAATTGGCAGCAGGCCTTGGGGGATGGGGTCTCCAGGGTCAATAAATTAGAAAAAGAAGGTAGGCTACACAGCACCCCTTCTTTAAAAAAAATAACATTAAAATAAACGGGATCAGGCCGGAGGCCATGCCCCCTACCAGCATCACTCTGCAAATGCGCCCCCTGGTGCATTTGCAGAGGGGCAACACATTCCCCTTGAATACTGGGGGTCCCAGGGGGCCAACTAGCCCACCAGGAACCTCTAGTATGTGCCAGGGGCCTGCGTTGCAGAGAGGTGTTCTGAGGCCACGCCCCTTTTTACACCTGTCTGCAATGTAGCTTCCTGGCGCTTAGTGGAGGTACCTGGTGGGCTAGTTGGCCACCAGGGGACCGCAGGATTCAAGGGGACCTAATAAGGTGATATATGTGCAAACACTCCCTGTGGGGCGTTTTAAGTTGGGGAATTAATTCCTCTTCAATCCAGAGGTCTCCTAGGGGCCAACTAGCCTACCAGGTACCTTCAATATGCGCCAGGGAGCTGCATTGCAGAGTGGTGTTCTGAGGCCATGCCCCTTTTTACACCTCTCTGCAACGCAGCTCTGTGGCGCTTACTGGAGGTAGCTGGTGGGCTAGTTGCACCCCAGGGACCCTCAGTATTTAAGAGGAGTTATTCCCCCAACTTAAAACACACCACGGGGCGCGTTTGCACAGTGGTGAAGGGAGGGGGCGGGGCCTGAGTTCCCATGTGTGCAAACATGCCCTGTGGAGCGGTTTAAGTTGGGGAATTAATTCCTTGTCAAAACTGAGGGTCCCTGGGGACAAACTAGACCACAAGCTACCTCCAGTAAGCGCCACGGAGCTGCGTTGCAGAGTGTTGAAAAAAGGGGCGTGGCCTCCGAACACCTCTGCAACGCAGCCTCCTGGCGCATACTGGAGGTTCCTGGTGGGCTAGTTGGCTGCCAGGAGACCTCAGGATTCAAGGGAACTTAATCACGCAACTTTAAATGTGCCACAGGGCGTGTTTGCACACATGTCACCTCAGGCCCCGCCCCCTTCCTTCACCATTGTACAAATATTCCTCTATAATCAGCTGAACTATGAATTCCGATTTACTCACCTGGTATCAGGAGAGAACCCAGTGCGGCATCTTTTTAGCCCAGCACTGACCCTGAAAAGTAATTCTAAGCGTACGTACAGTAACTTGTATTTCCTTCCATAGGAATCGATTGTCTGGTTTTCAGCAGAAAAGTTTCTGTCTATTCACAAACTACAAATATTCCTAAAAAATCGCCTGTATGACTTAAACACATTCTTTCAACTGTTTACAGGAGATGCACCAGTGCTGGATCCAGGATCCACCACTGAGTAAGAAAAGGTGACAACAGCACTACTTACCTGCTAAAGGAATTTCCTGCTATAGGATAACATTGGTAATTCTATGTGAAAAGATTTCTAAGTGTCAACTTTTAAAATACAATAATTTCCTTAAAAATCACTACTGTAACTAAAACACTTTTATTCAACCGTTTACAGGAGATGTCCAAGGACTGAATCTAGGATCCAGTCCTGTGGTTAGAAAAGTAATCCATAAAGTAACTAATTCCATTTAACTAGAAATTCACATTGAGGTCAATGTTGCATTGTGTTTGAAATTGTGTTGCCCATTGCAACAACTGTAACTACTGTACTTAAAAGTGTATTGCCTATTTGCACAGTATTTAAACTAAAGTAATTCATTCTAAGAAAGTATATTTTGTAATGTAATGTATAATGTAATTATAATGTAATGTAAAAAATAAAATATTTAAAAATAAATAGTTTTAAAAAATGTAGTAAATCAGTATCAAAAAAATAAATATAACAATTAATACATTTAAAAATTGTCATTTACAAAACCTTCAAAATTCACTGAAAAAACCATAGGTTTTCTGGCCTGATATAGTTAGGAATTAGCATTTAAAAAACCTTTGAAATTCACTGAAAAAACATAGGTTTCAGGCCTGATATAGTTAGGAATTGGCATTTAAAAAACCTTAGAAATTCACTGTCATCAGTGATGTCACTGACCATGTTATGAATTATGTAATATGTGACATCATCAGCAGTGGATTGCGGGCGCGCAAGATATAGTGAGTACAACTAACTATATCGGAGGAATTTCAATGGTTTTGTACGAGTAAAATGTTCAGCTAACTATAACACCCCTAAAACCTATGGTTCTTTCACTGAATTTTTAAGGTTTCTTAAATGTTAATTCCTAAATATGGGGCCTATTAGGATGGCAGACAGACTTGCGTCCATCCGCCACCCCGAGATGGAGGGACCGTCCGCAAGGGCAGCAGCGTACCCTCCGTGCCAATTAGGATGTGACCGCTACCCTGGCGGTCACATCCTGTATCTTTAACATTGCGGCGGGTGCTGCTTCAAGCAGCACCCGCCCCAATGGTAAAAATGCATGCATTACATTTGCATGCACAAAGCGGCAGGCACCGCGCAGTGCCTGCCGCTTTGTGCATGCAAATGCAGGGGGGTACCATAGGTACCCCAATGTGAACCCCCACCCCCTTCACCCTGGGGGCCCCCCCAGAAGCAAAGGTCCACATGCCTTTCCACGGCGGAAAAAACGCTGTGGAAAAGCATGTTTACACATGCTTCCTAATTTGGCTGGCGGTGTCTTGCAGACACCGCCACCAAATAGCAGGCTACACCCCGTGGATCAGCGGCGGACGGACCTGCCATCCGCCGCTGATCCTACCGCCATCCTGATCTGTCGGGTGGTGTTTACAGGGACCGCGGTGGTGAATCCGTATCCTCCGGGCCGGTGGTGGCTTCCACCGGCCCGGAGGATGTGGATTCACTGCCATCCTAATCGACCCCTATATCAGGCCTGAAACCTATGTTTTTTTCAGTGAATATATATATATATATTCATTCAAGAAAGGGTTGCCCCATTGGAATCGGCCACAAGGTAAGTTAAGAATAGTTCCATACTTTATTCAAGGCAGCCACATCTAGGCAAACGCAGGAAAACAAATCTTCAGATTCACTCAGCCAGACCGGTTTCGGGTGTTCGCCCTTTCTCAATGGCGTTCTGTGTGTCAAAAGGCGTTTTTTTCATCTCGCACTGTTCATTTCAAATAAGTCTGCCTCAGTGGGCGTGGCCGTACTCACGGCCTCCTGGACTTTGTAGTGCCTCAATATCTTTTTTGCAGTGAGTCCGTCTTGGCACACAGACAGTAGTTGCACAATAAATCCCAAGTGGGTTAGATTCTGTATCCTGCTGAATCGCCCAACGTCTTTATCAGCTGCCTTGTGGAAAACGAACCTCCCATGAGTAACGGCACCAGTGTCATGCCATTACAGGTCCGCTTGCGCGGCGGGCTTCTTCCGCGACCGGGCAAGGCCGCAAATATTCATTCAAGAAAGGGTTGCCCCATTGGAATCGGCCACAAGGTAAGTTAAGAATAGTTCCATACTTTATTCAAGGCAGCCACATCTAGGCAAACGCAGGAAAACAAATCTTCAGATTCACTCAGCCAGACCGGTTTCGGGTGTTCGCCCTTTCTCAATGGCGTTCTGTGTGTCAAAAGGCGTTTTTTTCATCTCGCACTGTTCATTTCAAATAAGTCTGCCTCAGTGGGCGTGGCCGTACTCACGGCCTCCTGGACTTTGTAGTGCCTCAATATCTTTTTTGCAGTGAGTCCGTCTTGGCACACAGACAGTAGTTGCACAATAAATCCCAAGTGGGTTAGATTCTGTATCCTGCTGAATCGCCCAACGTCTTTATCAGCTGCCTTGTGGAAAACGAACCTCCCATGAGTAACGGCACCAGTGTCATGCCATTACAGGTCCGCTTGCGCGGCGGGCTTCTTCCGCGACCGGGCAAGGCCGCAAATATTCATTCAAGAAAGGGTTGCCCCATTGGAATCGGCCACAAGGTAAGTTAAGAATAGTTCCATACTTTATTCAAGGCAGCCACATCTAGGCAAACGCAGGAAAACAAATCTTCAGATTCACTCAGCCAGACCGGTTTCGGGTGTTCGCCCTTTCTCAATGGCGTTCTGTGTGTCAAAAGGCGTTTTTTTCATCTCGCACTGTTCATTTCAAATAAGTCTGCCTCAGTGGGCGTGGCCGTACTCACGGCCTCCTGGACTTTGTAGTGCCTCAATATCTTTTTTGCAGTGAGTCCGTCTTGGCACACAGACAGTAGTTGCACAATAAATCCCAAGTGGGTTAGATTCTGTATCCTGCTGAATCGCCCAACGTCTTTATCAGCTGCCTTGTGGAAAACGAACCTCCCATGAGTAACGGCACCAGTGTCATGCCATTACAGGTCCGCTTGCGCGGCGGGCTTCTTCCGCGACCGGGCAAGGCCGCAAATATTCATTCAAGAAAGGGTTGCCCCATTGGAATCGGCCACAAGGTAAGTTAAGAATAGTTCCATACTTTATTCAAGGCAGCCACATCTAGGCAAACGCAGGAAAACAAATCTTCAGATTCACTCAGCCAGACCGGTTTCGGGTGTTCGCCCTTTCTCAATGGCGTTCTGTGTGTCAAAAGGCGTTTTTTTCATCTCGCACTGTTCATTTCAAATAAGTCTGCCTCAGTGGGCGTGGCCGTACTCCCGGCCTCCTGGACTTTGTAGTGCCTCAATATCTTTTTTGCAGTGAGTCCGTCTTGGCACACAGACAGTAGTTGCACAATAAATCCCAAGTGGGTTAGATTCTGTATCCTGCTGAATCGCCCAACGTCTTTATCAGCTGCCTTGTGGAAAACGAACCTCCCATGAGTAACGGCACCAGTGTCATGCCATTACAGGTCCGCTTGCGCGGCGGGCTTCTTCCGCGACCGGGCAAGGCCGCAAATATTCATTCAAGAAAGGGTTGCCCCATTGGAATCGGCCACAAGGTAAGTTAAGAATAGTTCCATACTTTATTCAAGGCAGCCACATCTAGGCAAACGCAGGAAAACAAATCTTCAGATTCACTCAGCCAGACCGGTTTCGGGTGTTCGCCCTTTCTCAATGGCGTTCTGTGTGTCAAAAGGCGTTTTTTTCATCTCGCACTGTTCATTTCAAATAAGTCTGCCTCAGTGGGCGTGGCCGTACTCACGGCCTCCTGGACTTTGTAGTGCCTCAATATCTTTTTTGCAGTGAGTCCGTCTTGGCACACAGACAGTAGTTGCACAATAAATCCCAAGTGGGTTAGATTCTGTATCCTGCTGAATCGCCCAACGTCTTTATCAGCTGCCTTGTGGAAAACGAACCTCCCATGAGTAACGGCACCAGTGTCATGCCATTACAGGTCCGCTTGCGCGGCGGGCTTCTTCCGCGACCGGGCAAGGCCGCAAATATTCATTCAAGAAAGGGTTGCCCCATTGGAATCGGCCACAAGGTAAGTTAAGAATAGTTCCATACTTTATTCAAGGCAGCCACATCTAGGCAAACGCAGGAAAACAAATCTTCAGATTCACTCAGCCAGACCGGTTTCGGGTGTTCGCCCTTTCTCAATAGCGTTCTGTGTGTCAAAAGGCGTTTTTTTCATCTCGCACTGTTCATTTCAAATAAGTCTGCCTCAGTGGGCGTGGCCGTACTCACGGCCTCCTGGACTTTGTAATGCCTCAATATCTTTTTTGCAGTGAGTCCGTCTTGGCACACAGACAGTAGTTGCACAATAAATCCCAAGTGGGTTAGATTCTGTATCCTGCTGAATCGCCCAACGTCTTTATCAGCTGCCTTGTGGAAAACGAACCTCCCATGAGTAACGGCACCAGTGTCATGCCATTACAGGTCCGCTTGCGCGGCGGGCTTCTTCCGCGACCGGGCAAGGCCGCAAATATTCATTCAAGAAAGGGTTGCCCCATTGGAATCGGCCACAAGGTAAGTTAAGAATAGTTCCATACTTGCCCGGTCGCGGAAGAAGCCCGCCGCGCAAGCGGACCTGTAATGGCATGACACTGGTGCCGTTACTCATGGGAGGTTCGTTTTCCACAAGGCAGCTGATAAAGACGTTGGGCGATTCAGCAGGATACAGAATCTAACCCACTTGGGATTTATTGTGCAACTACTGTCTGTGTGCCAAGACGGACTCACTGCAAAAAAGATATTGAGGCACTACAAAGTCCAGGAGGCCGTGAGTACGGCCACGCCCACTGAGGCAGACTTATTTGAAATGAACAGTGCGAGATGAAAAAAACGCCTTTTGACACACAGAACGCCATTGAGAAAGGGCGAACACCCGAAACCGGTCTGGCTGAGTGAATCTGAAGATTTGTTTTCCTGCGTTTGCCTAGATGTGGCTGCCTTGAATAAAGTATGGAACTATTCTCAACTTACCTTGTGGCCGATTCCAATGGGGCAACCCTTTCTTGAATGAATATTTGCGGCCTTGCCCGGTCGCGGAAGAAGCCCGCCGCGCAAGCGGACCTGTAATGGCATGACACTGGTGCCGTTACTCATGGGAGGTTCGTTTTCCACAAGGCAGCTGATAAAGACGTTGGGCGATTCAGCAGGATACAGAATCTAACCCACTTGGGATTTATTGTGCAACTACTGTCTGTGTGCCAAGACGGACTCACTGCAAAAAAGATATTGAGGCACTACAAAGTCCAGGAGGCCGTGAGTACGGCCACGCCCACTGAGGCAGACTTATTTGAAATGAACAGTGCGAGATGAAAAAAACGCCTTTTGACACACAGAACGCCATTGAGAAAGGGCGAACACCCGAAACCGGTCTGGCTGAGTGAATCTGAAGATTTGTTTTCCTGCGTTTGCCTAGATGTGGCTGCCTTGAATAAAGTATGGAACTATTCTTAACTTACCTTGTGGCCGATTCCAATGGGGCAACCCTTTCTTGAATGAATATTTGCGGCCTTGCCCGGTCGCGGAAGAAGCCCGCCGCGCAAGCGGACCTGTAATGGCATGACACTGGTGCCGTTACTCATGGGAGGTTCGTTTTCCACAAGGCAGCTGATAAAGACGTTGGGCGATTCAGCAGGATACAGAATCTAACCCACTTGGGATTTATTGTGCAACTACTGTCTGTGTGCCAAGACGGACTCACTGCAAAAAAGATATTGAGGCACTACAAAGTCCAGGAGGCCGTGAGTACGGCCACGCCCACTGAGGCAGACTTATTTGAAATGAACAGTGCGAGATGAAAAAAACGCCTTTTGACACACAGAACGCCATTGAGAAAGGGCGAACACCCGAAACCGGTCTGGCTGAGTGAATCTGAAGATTTGTTTTCCTGCGTTTGCCTAGATGTGGCTGCCTTGAATAAAGTATGGAACTATTCTTAACTTACCTTGTGGCCGATTCCAATGGGGCAACCCTTTCTTGAATGAATATTTGCGGCCTTGCCCGGTCGCGGAAGAAGCCCGCCGCGCAAGCGGACCTGTAATGGCATGACACTGGTGCCGTTACTCATGGGAGGTTCGTTTTCCACAAGGCAGCTGATAAAGACGTTGGGCGATTCAGCAGGATACAGAATCTAACCCACTTGGGATTTATTGTGCAACTACTGTCTGTGTGCCAAGACGGACTCACTGCAAAAAAGATATTGAGGCACTACAAAGTCCAGGAGGCCGTGAGTACGGCCACGCCCACTGAGGCAGACTTATTTGAAATGAACAGTGCGAGATGAAAAAAACGCCTTTTGACACACAGAACGCCATTGAGAAAGGGCGAACACCCGAAACCGGTCTGGCTGAGTGAATCTGAAGATTTGTTTTCCTGCGTTTGCCTAGATGTGGCTGCCTTGAATAAAGTATGGAACTATTCTTAACTTACCTTGTGGCCGATTCCAATGGGGCAACCCTTTCTTGAATGAATATATATATATATATATATATATATATATATATATATATATATATATATATATATATATATATATATATATATATATATATATATATATATATATATATATATATATATATATATATATATATATATATATATATATATATATATATATATATATATATATATATATATATATATATATATATATATATATATATGTGTGTGTGTGTTACCACTGATGCCGGTAGTCCAGGGCTTTGACTTCGCGGCGGTCCCTCCAAAAAAAACTGCATTTTTTGTAATAACTCGAATCAAACTTTCTAAGTTCGGAGAGTAATCGGGACACTCGGGGATGCTTCAAAATAACTTTATTTGCAACAAATGGTCACAAACCGATGCGTTTCGCCATAAGGCTTGGTCGCGGTCCGTGACTGTGACCAAGCCTTACGGCGAAACGCGTCGGTTTGTGACCATTTGTTGCAAATAAAGTTATTTTGAAGCATCCCGGAGTGTCCCGATTACTTTCTGAACTTAGAAAGTTTGGTTCGAGATATATATATATATATATATATATATATATATATAGATATATATATATATATATGTATATATATAAATATATTACCTACTGGCGGTCGCCAGTAGGTATATATAGTTAGGATTTTTTCTCTATGGGTTTTTTGAAAATTCTATGTCTAATAACTTTGGCGTTTGTGGACGGAATTGGCTGAACTTTTCAGGACAATGGCACATTTTGTTTCTGAGCAGCCACTGAAAGTTTGGGGGGGGTTCGTCAAGGGGGGGCCGAGAAAAAAGGGGGGTCCCAAAACGCGTTTTTCCCATGTTAATTTCCATAGGGCGGTTGGCCTCACTTTTAGCCCGAACGGCTGAATGGATTTGCACGAAACTTGGCAAAATTGTAGGGACTGGTAGCCCGATGTGCCTTTTGTAGGTCTCAATATATGTGCTCCAGTGGATTTTGAGAAATTAACGTTTAAAAAAAGATATATATCTGTAACAGCGGACTGGGCAGCGCTCCGCTACGCGTACTTTTCGCGCAACGGAGCTTTGTGAAGCGAAGCTGATTGGTTCTCTGGCGTCTGTCAACATTCCAAACAGTCCGTAGCGGCCGCCATCTTGTCTCTCGGTAGGATCGAGAGACAAGAGGAGGCCAAAGCGAAGGGGCAAATGACCATAAGGGGGAATAGTAGATCCTCGCTGACCCCCTAGGTTTGATGTGGAGGTTTTAAAAGGGCCCCGCGGGGCAAAAAAAATAAATAATAATAATAATCGAACGGCTGAATGGATTTGCACGAAACTTGGTAAAATATTAGGGACTGGTAGCCCGATGTGCCTTTGCTAGGTCTCAATATATGTGCTCCAGTGGATTTTGAGAAATTAACGTTCAAAAAAAGATATATATCTGTAACAGCGCTCCGCTTCGCGTACTTTTCGCGTTACGGAGCTTTGCGAAGCTGATTGGTTCTCCGGCGTCTGTCAACATTCCAAACAGTCCGTAGCGGCCGCCATCTTGTCTCTCGGTAGGATTGAGAGACAAGAGGAGGTCAAAGCGAAGGGGGAAATGACCATAAGGGGGCATAGTAGATCCTTCCTGACCTCTTAGGTTTGATGTACCATTTTGCCAAGTTTGGTGTAATTCCGTTCAGCCATTCAGGCTGTAGACGTATGTAAATGTCCTATGGAAAATTGCATGGGGAAAACACATTTGAAAGTGTTGAAATTTAGAACCAATTAAAATGTTACTTTGGTTTTGTATTTGTGTGTGATGAAAGTTAATTGGTTATGTATATATGTCAAATGAGAGGAAACCACAGCCATTTTGTGATACTACTGTCTGAGGTACATTTGTGAGGAATTTTTGGTGGTGAATTTCTGGTGTTTGATTTACACAGTACTAACACTTTTCCTACTTTTAAAAAGGTGAGTTGTTAATTTGTAAGGGGAACTATGTTGTACACTTGAAGATAATTTGAAAAATGTTTTCTGTTATTTATTTGCAGTCCTTCTGTTATACTAAATACTTGATAAAGTTAGTTTTATATTATGTATTACTAAAAACGATAAATGAAAGTGATTATTTTTTTCTGCAATTTACAGCAAGCAATTTCAAAATAAAATGGCTCACAATGAAGAGACCGTGGCAATTTCTTTTGAATTGTCCACTACATTGATTGAAATTGAGAGCACCAGTAATGAAATATTGTCACAAGGAGGACATGACTTGTATGATTCCATTAGATTGATTGAAATGGACAGCACCAAGAATGAAATATTGTCACAAGGAGATGACTTGAATGATTCCACTACGTTGATTGAAATTGAGAGCAGCAATAATGAAATATTGTCACAAGGAGGAGATGACTTGTATGATTCCATTAGATTGATTGAAATGGACAGCACCAATAATGAAATATTGTCACAAGGAGGAGATGACTTGAATGATTCCACTACATTGATTGAAATTGAGAGCACCAATAATGAAATATTGTCACGAGGAGATGACTTGAATGATTCCACTACATTGATTGAAATTGACAGCACCAATAATGAAATATTGTCAGAAGGAGGAGATGACTTGAATGATTTTTTTGATCAATCTCTTGATGGCGAATTTATCGAGTGTTTGGAGACCATAGAGTTACAAGAATCATTATTGGAGACTTTTCATGAGGACATTGCTGATGAGGACATGTTACTAGTTCTTTCAAATTTAGAAAATTCTGAAGAATAAATTTATATTTAGAAATCAAAAATTGTTTGAGACATTATTCATTTTTATTTTTAATTTATGAGGTTGTAGCGAAGTGATTGTAGTATAAAATGAGACTTATAGTATAGAGTGCAACATTTTTATGTTACATGGTAAGTTTACTCATATTTACTTCCCTTCTGCCACTATATTATCTCCAATGTGTATTTGACATCTCTTCTTCATCTCCGGCCTCCTTTCTCTCACTGTGTGTCTCCGATGCATCTTATCGCTGTTATTTTGTGTAATTACAGAAGAGAGTAAAATAAAATAGTTCGGAACGTGAAAAGGGGGCAAAGTAGAGTACTCCTCACCCCCTAGGCCTTTTTAGGCGGTCCCAAAAGGATCAGTTTCTGCTTTCCTGAGAGATTATGGTATGAGTTCCATATACCACAATAACTTGCATTACAACATGCAAGATATCTATCTCCTATTACCAACTTTTGGAGATATTCGCGCTAAGCGCGAATATCTCCAAAAAGTAACACCTGCCCTGAGCAGTTCTTAGCCATGTTATCCAATGGGAGGTGGATAACATGGCTAAGAGCATTAGCTCGGTAATGTATGAATATCGCTGAGTTTTTAGCGATATTCATGCATTGCGGCCGTTTATTATCGCATTTGTGATAAACCTTGATAATAGCAAGGTTTATCTTCGATAATTTCTGATGATGCTTAGCGGTAAAAAATTCGTTGGTAAGCATCGTTAGCGATAAATATCGCTTAACTTTGGTAATATGCCCCAACGTCTGTTAACGTTCGATTCGAAGGAAATGAGGAAGTGTTGAAAAACATTGTCTGCGCCATCTTGCTTTTTTTGAAATGCCACACTTTTGTCGTGCACGGCAGCCATTTTAGATGTCTTGACCAGACCCACTCTCTGCACGCTGTCGATTCGTAGCATGGCTCCTCACCCTCGCAAGCATCTTCCCCAGGCACTGGTCACCCCCGCTCTCTGTCTTATGCATGGGCAATAAACCTCCCCCCATCTGCGCTGCTCTTCCCTGAGAATCACACTGTGCCCGCCCGACACCTCCCTTTCGCCCTATTCACTACCGCACCCTCTGACACTCCTCTTCCTCTGTGTCCGATTGTCCAGGCTATCAGCTAGCCCTGCAGATGTAGTTTATGGCCCCAGCTGTAAAGAATCACCCCTCTTCAAAGGAGTTATAGTAGATCAAGGCCCACACCCGATGAGATCCGTCACACCACACGTGTTCCTACTATCTGAAAACTATCCTGTATTGTGATTGGGGAGGGGACCGAGCCTGAAGCGGAAGATTCCAGGAATCACTCTTTGTACATCAAAGTTTTTACAATTATGTGTCACATTAAAAATATATAGCACTCCAACAAAGTAGTAGGAATATAAAACTTTAATAACATATAAATATATACAACAAAACAAAAACAGTAAAAACATTTAAACAACGAAGAGACCGTGGCAATTTCTTTTGAATTATCCAATAGATTTATTGAAATTGACAGCACCAATAATGAAATATTCTTGTCAGTAGCGGTCTGTTGTGCGAATAGTTCCAAGGCAGCAGAACGCGCTGAAATCTAGATGGCACGAAAGTGATGTCTAGCAAGTTGCCGCCAAGCAAATAACGGCGTGGGGCGCCGCGGGGGTGAGTGAGTCCAGTAGGCACCACAGCTATTCTTACCGGCATTGCAGAATTACTGCTGGGGACAATGCCTGTGCTGTAGCAGGGTCACAGCAGAAACAAAAAGGATTCTGTTGAAGATGTTGTTGGTTTTCAATTTGAAAACAGTTCTGGTGTCAACTGCTATGTTATTGTAGTGGTTAATGTTTTGTATTCTCTAGAAAATGTAAAAGAGGGGGAGGCAGTCCAAAATTCCGTTAAAAGGGCAAAGGAAAGGATCGGTGGTTTGAACTATCAGTCAAAAAGGGGAGGGGGTGCAACAATTTTTCCTACCGGGTCACACTGTGCTTTCACCGGAAGTGAGGTCTGCAGGATTCTAGTAATTCAAAGTGAGGCTGGCGCCGACGTCCCGCGGATACAGTTTCGTCACTCCACGGGTGATCATGGCAGTCATTCCCCATCGGGGGTCGGAGACTCCCGCGGCTCCTCTAGAATCTTCAAGGTCGTGGAGGACTACGGTGGTGGAGTCAACCAGTGACCGGGCCATTTCTTTATGCTGGGCCCGCTCTTGCCAGGTCGACCGCCATTTTGAGAGTTCGGTAGCTACTGGCGATCGCGGGGTCAAATGAGCGGAGGGGCTCCACCCTGCCGGGCGAGACCTTGCAGCATGGCCACAGTGGAAGAACCCTTTTCCGGGCGCCTGGAGCGCTGAGGGTGCAGCTGGGAAGCCTCCACCTGGGGAGGCGGGAGAGGCCTGTTCGCACCGTCTCTCCCTCCCAGTGCACCCCACGGCGTCTCGCTTGAGATTTGTTATGGCCGGACCAGGCGATGAGGACGAGGGGGGGGGGGTCAGAGGCATGTGCAAGACATCCCCCCCCAGGGTTGTTGCAGCAATTATACAAGAAAGAAGAAGTGTCCCGTCCGTCTTCGGGCCGGGCTTCCGGTAGATGTCGGCCGGACGCCCCTGGCTCTGGCCCCATGAACGGGTTTCTTGGTTTATTGGCTGCAGCCGGATCCCGTCGGCCTCGGCCCCCCGACCGTTGGTGGCCGGACCGGAAGAGCATGTGGCGGGACTACCTGCAACTCTCAAGGGCCACCGCGGCCGGACTGGGAGATAGAGGGGAGAGTCGAGGAGACATTCCCCCCCCCCCTGCAACTGTTCAGCGTTGTAAAGGCAATCCCCTGGCCGGGTCCCGCTGGTCTCGGCCTCTCCTCCGGCTACACCCTACGTTAGGATCTCCTGGCCGAGGCGTGGCAGCAGGACCTGCCTTATATGGGCTGCTCCCGGCTGGGCGTAGCCGGAACCCTGCCCCACCTTGGAAGTTTCCAGAGTGGGGGCGGATGTTCTACTGACTTGCATTTTCCCTAGTCTATCGATTTTTTGGGCGTGGCAGGCGGTGGGACAGCGAGGGGTGATTTGGTTTCTCTTACTGTTTTTCTGGTCTCTCACCACTGGCATATTTCTAACGTTTTCTTGTTTCTAGGACATTAATAGGTTTTATCATTACGTTATGTTATCGTTTCTTTGTTAGTTGTTTAATAAAAGTTCATGTTCATCAGTGGCCTACTGATTTTCGATTTCCTATTCTTTTCTTTCCAGGTTGTTTCATGCTAAAGTTTCTGTTAACAGGATACAGTGATCACTTCGTTATTATTGCATATGTCCTTTTCACTAGGGGTGCTCTCTGGTCGGGCCAGATGACGTATGTCTAGTAAATGGTCCGGGTGAAACAGGTGCATCAGTCAGTGGGGAGTAGATAGGCATGACAGATTACAACGGGGGAGAAAGGTCCGCATTACGTACCCTTTCACTACTTGCAAAGATTTTCCTACGTTTATTTGCAAACAGGGAATACCTCCAAAAAGAACTAATTCCCAAACAGTCAATGTTCAGACAATCAATCAATCAATGAGGAATGAAATAGGTACGACGTGTTAAAGGCTTGCGTTACCTACCCTTCACTACCTGCAAAGGGAGAGAGAATATTCCTATTCTTCCTCGTTTGCAGGCAGAGAAGATCCTTAAGAGAACCAACTTCGAACAATTCAATGCTCGATTCAAACAATCAACAAGGGGTACTGTGAACACAAATGAACGCCGCTTATGTACATACGCATTGCTATTTTCAACAGGTTGTTCCTAATGTTTCTATTTTAGCGAGGTCAAAAAGAGATCCCATTAGTGGCCTACTGATTTTGCTCGATTCCTTTTGTTTTTTTACACGGTTTTTCGCTATCTGCAAAGACTAAACAGAGTATTTTGACTCTGTGCTTGTTTGTAAATAGAGAATGAACCAAAGAGAACAATCAATCAAATGGAGAGAGAAGCAGGCACGACGGATTACAAAGGGGGCAAAGGGCTGCGTTAACTACCCTTCACTATCTGCAAAGAGAGAGTACTCCTAATAGAAATGAGGGGTGGGGGGCAGCATTCAAAGCAGATCAGTGTGCATAAACACGAAAATGTTTTTACTTACCACGTACTTGATATTCGACAGCTTATGATATTTGCTATTAAAAAACCATTGAAATTCACTGAAAAAACCATAGGTTATAGACCATATATAGTTAGGAATTAGCATTTACAAAACCTTGAAAATTCACTGAAAAAACCATAGGTTATAGACCATATATAGTTAGGAATTAGCATTTAAAAAACCTTATTTTACTCACACAAAACCATTGAAATTCCATATATAGTTAGTTGCACTAACTATATATCGCGCACCCGCAATCCACTGCTGATGATGTCACATATTACATCATTCATGACATGGTCAGTGACATCACTGATGACATCACTGATGACATCTCAAATGACATCACTGATGACATCTCACTTGACATCAATGATCGGATGTATGACGTTACAACGCATACTTTTACTCCGCATACCATTACAACGCGGTATTTACAACGAATACCGTTACAACGCATAGCGCTTAGAGGTGCTGGATAGTGGTAAGTATAATTTTCTATTCCAACTCCAGTCCCCGTGGACACTAGGGAAGGTGTTGGATAGAAAATTAAACTTATTCCCTATCCTAGAGCGCCCCCCAGCGCAATGCGTTGTAATAGTATGCGGAGTAATGGTCGCGTTGTAGTGGTAGTGCGGAGTAAAAATTGCGTTGTAACAGGTGTATACCTCAATGATCACATCACTGATGATATCATTCATGTGATAATACAATGCATCTCCTCACACTGTAATATAACCTCCGTTACACCCAGTGTTAAATAGAGAGTATCATTTTTGAAACCATTGACACACCAATACTAGTTACTACATACGCACTCACTGATTCCTATGTCTACACACACATTCACTCATACAATCATTCATACATACAATCACTCATCTTTACAACACTATCATATGCACTCATACACCTATACAGACACTCACACTCTGCCACTCATCCATGGAGTTACTCACACACCTAGTCAGTCCTGAAAAGAATCAATCACACTTCCATTTTCTATCTATACAGTTAAACACAGAACACCTTACATTTTTGAAACATATACTAACACATAGTTACTCTCTTATAGAATCACTGATACAAGTACACATTGATCTGCACAGAGTCACACACCTCCCAGCCAGCCATACACACACTCAGTCTCCCATACAAATACTTGTGCAACCAATCAATAACCCATATAGCTACTTATATAGCTACTGATCAACACATGCAGCAGCTTGCACAACAACAGACATACTGATGCACACTTTCAGACAGTTTAGTCACTAACCCGTGCATTCAGTAAGACGCATTTAATCACTCACTCATACAGTCAATCACGCACCTACTAAAACCTTCATTCAGACACTTATACATCCACTCATTCTTCAATATGTAAAACATATTTAAACTTTACAGAAACACATAATCACTGGATGTTGTCATCAGTGATGTCATCAGTGATGTCACTGACCATGTCATGAATGATGTAATATGTGACATCATCAGCAGTGGATTGCGGGTGCGCGATATATAGTTAGTGCAACTAACTATATATGGAATTTCAATGGTTTTGTGTGAGTAAAATAAGGTTTTTTAAATGCTAATTCCTAACTATATATGGTCTATAACCTATGGTTTTTTCAGTGAATATATATATATGTAAAACAAAGCAGGAAGGGTCCTTCCGGGATTGTCTCCCACGTCAGGTGGCAGGATGATCGGCGAACCCAAAAGCCGGTCGAAATTTCAATCCAAAATCCAAAAGTTGCGTACAAGCAAATGCGCACTCAGAGGTTGGTCTTTGTTGCAAAATGTATTCTTTGGTAACGCGTATATAGATAGTTAGTTCAGCTAACTATATCTCGCGTGCCCGCAATGCACTGCTGATGACGTCACATATTACATCACTCATGACATGGTCAGTGACATCACTCATGACATCACTGATGACATCTTAAATGACATCCCTGATGACATCACTGATGACATCATCCAGTAAATGTGTGTATTTCTGAAAAATAAATATTTTTTATATATGTATATCTAAAGGTCGATGGAAGAATAAATGGGTAAATAAGTGTCTAAATCAATGTTTATTTTGTAAAATTGATTGTATAACTGACTTATTAAGTGTATCTTAGTGAATACATGTATTAACGAGTAATGTTTAAATATGCAAATATCTGTATCAGTGTCTCACTTTGTGTATAAGTGGCTGCATGGGTTGGTGAGTAGCTACATGAGTGTGCATATGGGTTATTCGTTGGTTTTTGAGTATCAGTATGCGTGTCTGTATGGCTCGGTGGGGGATATTACTTAGCGCATAGATGCATGAATGACTGACTCACTGTTTGTATGTGTTTTGAAGGCAGCATGTGTGCAGGACTGTATGGGTGAATGAGTGTGTGTATGGGTGTGTTAGTGGGTGACTGACTGTCTCAATAGTAACTTTATGAGAAACTACATATGTTTTAAACTAGTATTTGTGAGTATTGATGTATATAACTGAGTATATGTGAGAGTGAGAGATTGGAAGAGTTCCTGTATAAATAAGTATGTGTTTCTATAAGTGATTGTTTAAGAGAGTAAGTATGTGTACGTTTCTGTAGAAGTAAGTGTAGTGGTGTGTGTATAGCTGTATATGCAAGTAAATGGATGTTTGATAGTTTATTTGCATGTGTGAGTATGTGTATGAGTAACTCTATGGATGAGTGTCGGTGTGTAACAGGATGTATAGGTGTATGAGTTCATATGATGAGTGAGTACATGTATGAATGACTATATAGAACTGTTGGTGAATGAGTGGATGTGTATGTCGATTTTGGAATTACCGAATAGGTTGTTGTAACTGGTATTGGTGTCTCCATTGTTTTGAAAATGTTAGTTCCTATTTTTGAATGTGTGTATCAAAGGTTATATTATGGTGAGAAGAGGTCTGCCACTCTCCTGTGGAGAAGTGTGGCTCAATGGTTAGAGCAGGCAGACCTCGATGCAGAGCTCTGGCCAGGGACCAGGGTTCGATTCCCGCCTCTGCGGGTCTCGGGCTCATTAATTCCCCATACCAGATATTCTCTCCTCAATGCCTATTCTGATCATGGGTCCCGCGCTGCAACTCAGGGCAATAGCTTGCTTAGTCTCCACAACGGCCCCCACAACGCGAGGGATGCCTGGTCTGCACCATGGGGGTGCCCAGGAGTGGACACATCACAGGGAAAGCCAGGAAGGGTTCCCTTGCGGTATTCGTACAAGCGCCGGGAAACCCACTGCGGGTAGCTGTGCGCTATACAAGTACAAAAACATTTACATTTTCACAAGAATGATATCATCAGTGATGTCATCAGTGATATCATTTGAGATGTCATTAGTGATGTCATGAGTGATGTCACTGACCATGTCATGAGTGATGTAATATGTGACGTCATCAGCAGTGCATTGCGGGCGCTGAACTAACTATAACAGGGGAATTTCAATGGTTTTGTATCAGTGAAATGTCCAGCTAACTATAACATGTGTGAAACCTATGGTTTTTTCAGTGAATTTCTAATGTTTTTTTTAAATGCTAATTCCTAACTATAACTTGGCTGAAACCTTTGGTTTTTCAGTGAATTTCTAAGGTTTTTCAAATGCTAATTCCAAACTATAACGTGGCTGAAACATATGGTTTTTTCAGTGAATTTCAAAGGTTTTCTAAAGGATAATTTTTAAATGTATTAATTGTTATATTTGTTATACTTATTTACTACATTGTATTTATTTTTAGATATTTTATTTTTTAAATTACATTACATATTTGTAATATAAATTGGAAAAATAGTTTTAAAAAATATTGAAATTGTAATATTTGTTCGTTTTATTTTATATTTTTTAATTTTTTTATATATTTTATATAGCAGGCAATGATATCCTATGGAAGGAAATTCAAGTTACTGGTAAGTATGGTTAAAATTACTTTTCAGGATCAGTACTGGGCTGAAAGATACAGCTCTGAGGTCTCTCCTGATAACAGGTGAGTAAATCGGAATTCGTAGTTCGGCTGATTTTAGAGGAATATTTTAAAGTTCCAAAACTCCACACTTGGAAGAATTTCCAAGTGAAACCAGTCAATGTAAGCCTATGGAAGGAAATTAAAGTAGTTGTAATAATAGTTAGAATTACTTTTCAGGATCAGTAGTGGGCTGAAAGATGCAGCACTGAGGTTTCTCCTGATAACAGGTGAGTAAATCGGAATTCGTAGTTTGGCTGATTTTATAGGAATATATTAAAGTTCCAAAACTCCATACTTAAAGACTTTCCAAGTGAAACCAGACAATGTTAGCCTATGGAAGGAAATTCAAGTTACTGTAAGTACGGGTAGAATTACTTTTCAAGATCAGTACTGTGCTATTTGGCCACCAGGGACCATCAGTATTGAAAGAAAATTAATTCCCTAACCTAAAACACGCCACTGGGCGCGTTTGCACAATGTTGAAGGAAAGGGGCGTGGCCGAGGTGACATGTCTGCAAACACACCCTGTGCCGCGTTTTAAGTTGGGGAATTAATTCCTCCTCAATCCTGAGGCTCCCTGGGGACCAACTAGCCCACCAGGTACCTCCATTATGCGCCAGGGGTCTTCGTTGCAGAGAGGTGTTCTCAGAGGTCACACCCCTTTTTACAACACTCTGCAACGCAGCTCCGTGGCGCTTACTAGAGGTACCTGGTGGGCTAGTAGGCCCCCAGGGACCCTCAGGATTGACAAGGAATTAATTCCCCAATTTAAACCGCGCCACAGGGCATGTTTGCACACAGGACCCCGCCCCTTACCTTCACCACTGAGCAAATGCGCCCCGTCGTGCGTTTTAAGTTAGTTGAATCCTGAGGGTGCCTGGGGCACAACTAGCCCACCAGCAACCTCTAGTAAGTGCCACAGAGCTGTGTTGCAGAGAGGTGTAAAAAGGGGCGTGGCCTAAGAACACCACACTGCAACGCAGCCCCCTGGCGCATACTGGAGGATCCTGGTGGGCTAGTTAGCCCCTAGGTACCCCCAGTATTCAAGGAGAATTTGTTCCCCCTCTGCAAACGCACCAGGGGGCGCGTTTGCAGAGTACTGCATGAAGGGGGCGTGCCCTCCGGCACGGTGCCGGTGTTTTTCTTATTTTGTTTATTTTAAGAAGTGTGGAAAAGTAAATTTTGCCATGTTCTATGTCCCTACGTGTTCCACATCCTATGTTATATGTGCATGATTAATATGCATATGTATCCCCCTATGTCCGATTAAAGACGCAATTATAGTTGTGTCCAACTCTAGTATGCCAGTTTCCAGTTCTCGTGAAAGCAACGAGTATTAGGCCTATGTTGCCACGTTTCACAGTGTGCACGTTAATTCATTGAATTGTCCCCGTTTCTAGGCCTCAAAAGGGCCCGGACACCAGATTCAAGGTCCAGTCTCCTGAAACCCCGCTCCGAGGAGCGATACAGCCCCCACCTGCATTCCTGACCCTTCACTTACTTCCGCGCAGCGCGGTGCCCTGCTCTGCCTGCCTGCCAAGAGTATGTTATGCTTCTAGTTATCAGTCCAGCTCCTCGTCTTTGCATTCCTAAGCTACTGATCCGCATAAACAGTTTCAGTCATAGTCTAGTCTTTATGTCTCCATGCAAGAGAATTACTGTACTAATATTCATAGAAGATTCATAGCACACGCATTACACGAAGAATATATGCATGCACCAGCCTTAGAGTCAAGTAGCCTTTCCCTTCCTGACTTTTAGTTTCTATCAACATGTTCTCCAAACACCAGATACCAGATATGATATAGGTACATGTCGTCCTGACACCGCAGACTTTAGTCTCCTCTTCTAGTGTAGAAGTCATAGCCCCCAGTTCTCCCTAGTCACACGTCATTGTCCGTTTGCGCGCACCACTAGGTTAAAGTTCCCAGCTGCTCAGGTAGCCCCCTCCATGTTACCACCCATTTCATGACACTTCTGTGACGTCTACATCACATGTCCATGTATACGCCTTGTACACGCCTTCTTGTTACACCCATTTGTCCTTATCTTTCGCGACTGCTACGAGTTACGCCTACTGCTACGCCTACTGTATTGAATGTAATTGTAAATGTATTAGTATATATATAATGTACTGTTAATGTGATGGAGCGCGAACGAGCATGCGTTCATGCCATTCCCTGCCCCCGGCAGCTGCCATTCATGCCATCCCGTGCTTTCTATTTCAGGCTGTCCCGTTCCTGTCCCTTCCCTTATGCCTGATTAAAGCCTTAAGACTCTGAATACCTCGAATCCTGTCTCTTATTTATTGAGCTACCTGTTATTGTTAATTCAGTCAAAAATAGTACCGGTAATTAATTATTTATTTACCACATAATGGCGCCCGAATAGGGACTTGCCCTTTCCCCACGCGCCGGCGAAGCCACGCAAGCCCCCTGACCCTCTGCAGCCGTGACGGAACCATACCGTGCACGTGCAGATATTTCTGCTTCAAGTATCCCTCAGGCCCACGGAGGAGACGGAGGTTGCGGTCCAGCATCCAGACGAGGCGGTGAGGAACGCGGCGAGTCCCGACCAGAGCCCAAGCCGAGAGTACAAGGTCCGAGGTATCCAGAGGCCCACCTGTAACTGAAGTCCGAAGTTCGTAGTCCGACGTTGTAGCAGTCCAATCCAGTCCGAGGCCTTCCGTTCTTGCTGCCCGGTGAGTACCGTTGCTGGGGTAGTATCTAGACAGAGTCATTAATTTGTCTCTGGTCCGATGGGTTTGGGTACGCAGATCCAACACGAAGTGTCCACCTAGGTGGATGCGGGTCCTGACGTGTCTCTTTATGGGACCGGTATGTTCTGTACTGTTTAGCAGTGCATCCAGTATTTCTAGTCCGTTCTCGAGAAATTCATGTGTATATGTACCAGGTAGTATTTTGTTCGAACTGTTATTAATGTTATTTAATGTGTTTTCCATGTCGTGGTATGAGTGATATGTTTTGCTATTCATTACTGTGTTTATTGTGTATTGTATTGTGTTCCGATTCAAGTCTAGAATGCCTTTATTCTCCAAGTTACGTCAGATAGGAACCCGGAAAGGGTTGCTCGAAGAGTCAGTTCCTGTCCCGCCTAGGGACAGTCCAGGACATTTTATGTATCATAAGCATGGCTTAAGTGCCATATTGTATTTAGATTTATGGGTTGAATATACCAGACATCTCGAAGAGAAATATAGATGGCCTGTATCAGGTACATGGGATGCCGAGTGCATCATGCGAGTAGAAGAAGCATTATGGAAAAAGAAAGCCAGACAGTCCCAGAAAGATGCCATCGAGTTATGGCGCAAAGAATCTCATAGAAGAACCGAAAAAGAGCCCAAGAAAGGGAATTAATCGAAGTAGGTGAACAAGTTAAAGCAGAACAGTCAGACAGACAGAGAAATGCCCTTATTAAGGGTATGTATCCTCTTCTTGCCGAGGGCTTGCCAAAAGCAACCCCGGAAGCATCCAGTAATTTTCCGCCATCATTAGTTCCGACTAAGCTACGTCATAAACCGACCGCAGCTGATATTTTTCTTTCGTCCTATTTGGACGACACAGTCCCAGAATATGCAAATACTGTTCCGCCTGCTCCCGTAAATAATGTAATTCCTGTTCCTCCAGCCACTGGTCTCGTGGGTCCAGTTAATGTTACAGCACCCCCGGCCCAGTCCACAGTACATGTACCCGTTTTACCAGTCGCTCTACCAGCACGTACAGTACACACCGACGATTCTAGTTTAGGAGCCGCGGGGGGAGGTTCTCCTCGTACCCCGCCTCAACAAAGACGTATGACACTACATGAACTAGCGTTACAGCGTACGCCAAAAGTAACTACATACGGAGATATCAAGCGAGCACTTACCGAATGCCGTTATGATCCAGTTCCAGGCGATGGTAACATGGTTATATATTCATTACGTTTAAGACGGGTGACCGATTATTTGGACACCCTGCCCGATATGAGAGAACATCTAGACAGAATATATCGTTTTATCCGTACAGGAGTGAATCCAGAAAGTATTCACGAAGCCATGGTTCAAAGAAAAGTCGAGACACTGCTCATGATTTTAAAGTTTTTAATTAACTGTTTAATTAGAGAGAAAGATTATCCAGAAAAAGACCAAGAAGAAATGAAAGTCCTGACCAGGTGGAGTGACAATATAGCCGAGGGAAAACACAAGACACAAAATTGTATAGAGAATATGTACAAGAAAATTTGTAAGGAAATAATAAAGTTACACGAGAAACGAGAAACAAAACAAGCATCCGAGAAAGAGAATGACTCTTCTAGTGAAGAGGTAGACGACGAGAATCCCTCCAGAATAGCGTATGTAGGTAGAACTAGACTTTCCGACAGACATTCACGCCTAGACGACAAGAAAAGTTTTCCTACTCCAGTACCAGAACAGTGTTCCCTCGAACAAGTATTTCAAACTACCGATAAAATTCTGAAATCACGTATAGGTTATAGTGAACTTAGTACTATGCACGAACAAGAACTAGCCCGATCAGCAGTCCGATGGACTACTGATTCTACCACGTTTCCAGACGAAATCGTGGCACAAACGTTCCTGAAACTGCCCCCAGCCGAGCAGCGACTGGTGGGTATGTATATGATCCAGCACCTCATCACACTGTATGAGGATCAGCATTCAGATCCAGGTCCGTTGCACGATGTATTAAACGAGTTACTCCAGTACAGATGGAAAGGTCTAGGTACCGATTTAATTAGTGTCATTCTAGAACAGCGTCACAAATACCGAACGTTCCTGAATCCACATTTTGTTCACGTCTCACCTCCAGAAAGTAAATCATTCTACATAGACAGACAGAATCCGTTACGAGAAGTACATCCAGTCAAGAAAGAGGGTGGTGGTCTAGAACGAGTATTTGTTTACACCCCCATTACAAAGATGGAACTCTTAGAAATGAAGAAGTTAATTCCCTGTCATGATAAAGATCCAGCAGGGTTCCACCGTGAACTAAAGGACATGCTCCGTATGGGAGAATACACGTATCCTGATATTATTAAAATGTTAAAGGTCCTGTTGCCTGCGGGCATATATGAGAAACTCAAAGAAAAAGAATGGGAGGTGGGAGAAAATAAGATAGATTGGTCCGCATTAGAAGCCGAAGATAACACACGAGTACCAGGTACCGGTCTAGGGGATAAAGCCAAAGCTTTGCCCGAACTGTTAATACAAGTCTTGCCAAGATTACTAGCCACGAAAAAGGAAGACTGGGATGCCATCTCAGCCTGTAAACAGAAACAAGACGAAGATACTAGTGATTTTCATTCTAGATTCGAAAAATGTTTTATTATTAATAGTGGTCTGAAAACAAGTAGTGAATCGTATCCACATCTTTTTGTTACCAAACTAGTTGAGAATTCCAGTCCACAAGTTAAGAATCGTGTACTGAAAGTCGAGAGTTCTTGGCAAGCAAATACTCCGTCACAAATGCTCCAGATGCTCCAGTACCACCAGAACAGAATCAGGGAAGAGCAGGAACATGAAAGAAGACGTATGAAAGACACGAAAATGAAAGTATTAGTTGCACAGTCTGTTCCGCAAGATAGTCAGAAAAGGGGTCCGAATCAAGCCAGTCACCCTGCAGTTCCCGTTAAAGGGACCTGCAATTATTGTAAACAGCCAGGTCATTTTATAAATGAATGTGCAGTTCTGAAACATAACATAGCTACTGGTAAGACTAAAGAAAGACCACGTCCGCCTAGACAAGAACAAGTTTCATGGACTTTCCAGCCACCGCAGAATGCACAACAGACAGTTACAGTACCGCAGCCTATAGCTGCAACACAGCACGTTACACAGCAGATGTACCAGTATGCACAGTCAGAGTATCCAGATTATCAGCCATATTCATGAAACAGCCTAGAGAGGGAGGTAGGCTTGCCTCTCATCGAGATTCCTGTAGATCAAGAGGGTCCCTATGTACACAGTCAAGTATTAGGGAAAGACAGAAAGTTTCTGATTGATACAGGGGCAAGTAGGACTACAATCAGTCATGACGAGGTTCCAGGGGCTCCGCTCTCAGGCTCTAGAAATGTTTCACTTGGATTTTCAGGAAAGCCTATCGTTAATGAAATTTCGAAACCAGTTACTCTAGAAGTTGGTCCACTGTCCCGAACTACAGATTTGTTACTTACAAAGTCATGTCCAGAAAATTTATTGGGCATTAAGACATTGAAAGAATTAGGTGCAATAATTTGTTGTTCCCCGGAAGGGGTACGTCTGTTCCTGCGTGATTTTAAAGGTCATTATGTATTACGCGATTTTGATCCAAGGTTATTGAATGTACCACAGCATTTATGGGCGCAAGGTCCAACTGATGTAGGTTGTATGCATATCACACCCCATCGTGTCACTCTAAAGCAAGGTATTGTATTACCCCGAATCCGACAGTACAAATTGCCACCTGAGGCTGTAGCAGCCTTATCCAAAATTATTGACAAGCTCATTGCTCAAGGAGTAGTTGTAGAAACTGACTCCAATGTATGTAATTCTCTTATCATTCCGATTCTGAAACGTACTGATCCAAATGCACCTCCAGTTTATCGATTAGTGATTGACCTTCGAGAACTTAACAAATGTATCATACCCCAGTACCCAGTAGTCCCAGATATTTCTTCCCTATTGACAGCCATTGATTCTGAACCCACGTTCTTCACAGTTATCGATCTCAAGAACGCATTTTTCAGTGTCCCCATTCATCCAGACAGCCAGTTCCTTTTTGGATTCTGTTTAAATGGAAGGAGCTATAAATTTACACGAGCTCCTCAAGGTTTCACAGAAAGTCCTAGCATTTACAGTCAAGCACTTAAGAGACAACTAGACAATGTCCGCATGCCAACTAACACTGCCCTGCTCCAGTATGTCGATGATCTATTGATCACAGCCCGTTCTGAACGTGACTGCGAACGTGCGTCACTTACAGTTCTGTATTTTCTAGCCGAGATGGGGCACAAGGTGTCCCCTTCGAAGCTTCAATTCTGTGTCCAGCAAGTGGTCTACTTAGGACACTTACTGTCCAAGAGGGGTAGGCAGTTGACACCTGACCGTATCCAGTTAATAGCACATCTTCCACAGCCCAAGACTCAGAAGGAGGTACGAGCTTTTATCGGCCTCACTTCTTACTGCAGACAATGGATTCCTCAGTATGCATTTCTAGCCAAACCACTGATACAGTTAACGACACAGGAGGCAGCCACATCGACTGTCCTCCCTTGGACATCCGAACATACACTCGTTTTCAATGAATTAAAGAAAGCTTTATGCCAAGCACCTGTTCTAGCAACACCGAACTACAGTAAGCCTTTTACACTTTTTGTTACAGAACGTGATGGTACAGCATTATCTGTTCTCACACAAGATCAAGCAGGACAATACAAGCCCTGTGCTTATTTTTCTAGCACATTAGATCCAGTGGCCCAGGCTCTGCCTGCGTGCCTCAAGTCAGTTGCAGCCACAGCTCTAGCTATCAGACAAAGTGATTCCATAGTGTTAGGACATTCCCTGACAGTACAAGTTCCACACTCCGTGGAAGTTCTTTTAAATCGAACACAGACTCAGCACTTGACAATTGCACGTTTAACAGGTTATGAACTGACATTATTCCAGCCACACATAGAAATCAGACGCTGCAACGTTCTAAATCCTGCTACACTGTTACCCTCAGTTACTTCTAATCCTGCCACACATGACTGTGTGGAAGTAGTTAACACCATGACAAAGCCAAGACAAGACCTGACAGATATTGCATTACCTGATCCCGACCTGACACTTTATGTGGATGGTTCATGTATGAGAACAAGTACAGGAGAACTAGTAGCCGCGTATGCAGTGACTACTGAGACCGAAGTTATAGAAACACACCGTATTGATACCCTGTCTGCTCAAGCAGCAGAGCTAGTTGCTCTGACCCAAGCCTGCATACGTGCCAAGAACCTGAAAGTTAACATATATACAGATTCACGTTATGCATTCGGAGTCGTACACGACTTCGGAGTGCTCCGGCAGGAGAGAGGTTTCATGACTTCTCATGGAACCAAGATTCAGCATGGTCTTCTCATTCAAGCTCTGTTAGATGCAATACATTTACCGACAGCTATTGCCATCATGAAGTGCAAAGCACATACGAAAGTCACTGACATCATTTCCCAAGGTAATGATCTAGCAGATCGAACTGCTAAGCTCACAGCTCAGACTCCAGACATTCCAGTTAACAAGACACTGACACTCATTCCAGATCAGACAACTTGTATGACAGTTAAGGACCCTACACAAGATGTCATAGACATACAGTTACATGCAACTCCCGATGAAATAAAGAAATGGTCCGAACAAGGAGGGGTCCAGACAGATCAAGGATGGTTGATGAAGGGAAAAGCCACATGGTTCCTCCCCGACTCAATGGTTCAAGTCATTATTAATACCGCACATAGTCCAGCACACTTAGGAGAAAAAGCCATGCTAGACAGCATCCAGAACATTTGGTTTAACAAGCATTTACGAGTAGCAGCCAAGCAGAAAGTACGTACCTGTATGATCTGTTGTCAATTCAATCCAGGTAAAAGTGTCCCGGTGGAGCAAGGTGGATTCCATCCTCCTGACCACCCTTTTGAAGTCCTCCAGATGGATTATATTCAGATGGAGCGATGTCGAGGTTTCAAGTATGTCCTCGTAGTTGTATGCGCTTTGTCCAGATGGACAGAAGCATATCCAGTTCCAGATTACACAGCCGCGACCACTGCCAGGCAGTTGGTTCGTGAGTTTTTCCCCCGCTATGGATTACCTAGGGTCGTGTATTCAGACAACGGCCAGCCATTCTCATCTGAGCTCATGAAACAAGTTTCCCTTCTGTTAGGGTACCAGTGGAAGTTCCATTGTGTACGCCATCCCGAAGCAGCCGGTCTCGTAGAGAGACATAATCAGACCCTGAAAATCCGCCTTGCCAAAATATGCGCAGAGAAAGGCGTAGATTGGATAATAGCCTTGCCAATTGCCCTTTTCTACATAAGAATGGTTGCACACTCCAGATCAGGTCTGTCCCCGTACGAGGTCGTATTCGGCCGTCCTCCAAACATGTGGGGTACACCTAGGCCCCGAAAGATTACCGATGTTTCCAGTAATATGCTGACAGATTACCTAGCTTCCTTGATGTCTGCCCTACACTCTTGTCGTTCACAGGTTGCCGCTGCATTTCCAGACAACACTGAGGTGAAACCGCATGAAGTCGTTCCGGGGGAACTTGTCCTGGTTCGCAATTTTGATTGTTCAAGTCCGTTGGAGCCCCGTTGGAAGGAACCCCAGCTCGTGTTATTAACAACAAGGACTGCAGTCAAGCTTGAGGGCCGCAAGGGGTGGGTCCACACCAGTCACATCAAGAAATTCCATGGATTACGACAAAAGACATTTATTAAGGACTGCCCTATTCTTAAGGACTGCCCAAATACAGACTCTGAATCAAAACTTCCCCTGTTAGAGAAAACTCCGCAGCAGGAGTATAAAACAAAACTCCGGTCTAGTAAAATAAGTCAGCCAGTTTAATTGTCTAAGTCCCTCTCGGGTGAAACGGTTAGACAGGTTCCTGACATGTATGAGACAGACCCACACAGTGAGAGAGTTAGTCAAAACTCTAAAAGATGTATTATCGTTCTATTCTTTTTATTATTTTTGAGTCTTATGGTTACATGCATAAGTTATGCTTTACATTTATGTTTTCCTATTTCACATGTACATATGTTTCCTAATGTTACAGTAGAGCACACATTTAGTGATCTGCCTCCTCACGAGTTATCCTATCGTCTTGCTATGCGTAATAACACATTTATCAGAATGTTACACTATTCACACCAGACCAGCAATGCTACTAATTGTTGGGTGTGTGGTCGACTCCCCCCTTTCCAGACGCCGAAGGGAGTTCTGCCACTCTTTCCTTATCCATTTTCACATAATGGTTCGTGTGGAGCATGGTCCACGTTAACGTCATCCACAACCGATATGTCCCTTCTGAATCGAACATGTTTCCCAGACAAGCAAGGTCTCACCCATAGAACAGGGTTAGATCTAGAAAATGAAGTATATGATTTAGGTAATTATTCCTCGAATTTCATGGTCTTGAATGTTCAGTCCGAGACTACTCCAGATTTGCCTGCTATTTCAGTACTACCAGTCAAAGGCGAATTATGTGTCAGAAAGAATGGTTCTGCACATGTAGGACATAGTGATTGTACTACTATTGTCGAGTATAGTGACAGTGGGAAATCTATTCTCAAAGCCTCACGTCATTCTTATTTTGTTTGTGGTCAGACCGCATATATACGCCTGCCCCTCGATTGGGATGGAACATGTTATATTGCCTTCCTACTGCCACCAGTTTTTCTAGCCCCATCTGATTATCACAGAAATACACATCTAGTACACGTTAGACATAGATGGGAGATCGAGTCTCCAATTGTCGATCAAACTGAAACTGCTCTAGAACAATATCAAGACTTCAATAAAGGTTTCTTTTTCTTTATAGGTCCTGTCCAGAATAGTAAGTTAATACGTAGGTTAACCAGAACCCTTGAAGCAGTAGTGAATGAGACTACTTCCGCTCTAGGTAACTTAACTGAAGAGCAATCTGCTATGAGATTTGTCGTGCTCCAAAATCGTCTCGTCCTTGACGTCATACTGGCCGATAGAGGAGGAGCTTGTAGAGTCATCGGATCTAGTTGCTGCATTTTCATTCCTAATAACGCGCCGTCTGTTTATTCAGCTATAACCAGACTTCATAAAATTGCCCATCAGTTACACCAAGATCCAGGCACCTGGACATGGTCCGGTTGGCTCTGGAGTATTATATCTGCCTGGGGATGGAAAGTATTGTCATTCCTAGGTATAGCAGTAATGATCATATTCAGTTGCTGCCTCTGTTTACAATGTGGCCCTGCGATTTGCGGTTTATGCGCTACATCCTGTATTCCTAGTCCTAAATCCCGTTCCAAGAAGATTCGAGACGAGCAGATGATACTGTATGAAATGATAGATGGTATCATGAATATTGATGTTTCCTGATGGAAACGTAGTGACAAGGAGGGAATGTGGAAAAGTAAATTTTGCCATGTTCTATGTCCCTACGTGTTCCACATCCTATGTTATATGTGCATGATTAATATGCATATGTATCCCCCTATGTCCGATTAAAGACGCAATTATAGTTGTGTCCAACTCTAGTATGCCAGTTTCCAGTTCCCGTGAAAGCAACGAGTATTAGGCCTATGTTGCCACGTTTCACAGTGTGCACGTTAATTCATTGAATTGTCCCCGTTTCTAGGCCTCAAAAGGGCCCGGACACCAGATTCAAGCTCCAGTCTCCTGAAACGCCGCTCCGAGGAGCGATACAGCCCCCACCTGCATTCCTGACCCTTCACTTACTTCCGCGCAGCGCGGTGCCCTGCTCTGCCTGCCTGCCAAGAGTATGTTATGCTTCTAGTTATCAGTCCAGCTCCTCGTCTTTGCATTCCTAAGCTACTGATCCGCATAAACAGTTTCAGTCATAGTCTAGTCTTTATGTCTCCATGCAAGAGAATTACTGTATTAATATTCATAGAAGATTCATAGCACACGCATTACACGAAGAATATATGCATGCACCAGCCTTAGAGTCAAGTAGCCTTTCCCTTCCTGACTTTTAGTTTCTATCAACATGTTCTCCAAACACCAGATACCAGATATGATATAGGTACATGTCGTCCTGACACCGCAGACTTTAGTCTCCTCTTCTAGTGTAGAAGTCATAGCCCCCAGTTCTCCCTAGTCACACGTCATTGTCCGTTTGCGCGCACCACTAGGTTAAAGGTCCCAGCTGCTCAGGTAGCCCCCTCCATGTTACCACCCATTTCATGACACTTATGTGACGTCTACATCACATGTCCATGTATACGCCTTGTACACGCCTTCTTGTTACACCCATTTGTCCTTATCTTTCGCGACTGCTACGAGTTACGCCTACTGCTACGCCTACTGTATTGAATGTAATTGTAAATGTATTAGTATATATATAATGTACTGTTAATGTGATGGAGCGCGAACGAGCATGCGTTCATGCCATTCCCTGCCCCCGGCAGCTGCCATTCATGCCATCCCGTGCTTTCTATTTCAGGCTGTCCCGTTCCTGTCCCTTCCCTTATGCCTGATTAAAGCCTTAAGACTCTGAATACCTCGAATCCTGTCTCTTATTTATTGAGCTACCTGTTATTGTTAATTCAGTCAAAAATAGTACCGGTAATTAATTATTTATTTACCACAGAAGGGGGGGCTGCATGGCCCCACTCCTGAGGCTTCTTTTAGCCCCGGGAACCCCATCCCTCGGGGCTCTGCCTCATTTATTAAAAATGTTTTGTTGGGGAGGGGGGCTGCGTGGCCCCCCTCCCTGTCCACTTCTAGCCCCGGGGACCCCATCCCCCGGGCCTGACCGTCTTCGTTGGGGACTGTGGGGGGGTCCCCAATCCCCCCACGGTCCCTGCCGGCTCCCCTCGTCCTGGGGGTGCTGGCATTGCTTTTCTACATGGTGAGCAGCTAACTTGCTGCTCCCCATGTAGAAAAGCAATAGTCTTTGGTTTTTGGAAGAGAGAGCAGGTTTCCTGCTCTCTCTTCCAAAAACCATAGCAAACTACAGTGTCCCGGGGTAGGGACCCCGGGATACTGCAGGAGCCGGCCTTGGGGGGTGGCGGTCCCCAGGGCCACCAAAAGGCTCCAAGAGGGGAGCCGCGCAGCCCCCCCTCCCAACATTTAAAAGCCCCGGGGGTGGTGATCCCCGGGGCTGGGGGGTCCATCACTGACTCCCTCCAATTTAAAAATGTAGTTGCCCGGTGTGGTGGCGGTCCCCGGGGTGTGTGGGGGGCGTGAGCCCCCCACACAGGTATTTTTTATTTTTAAAAAAAGAAGCCCCGGGGGTGGTGGTCCCCGGGGCTGCGGGGGGCCGTGAGCCCTCCCGCATACATAATGTTAAAGCCCCGGGGTGGCGGTCCCCGGGGCTGGGGACGCCCCTCTGGGCCCCTCATTGTTATAAAAAAAAGAAGAAGCTCCGGGGGGGCTGTCCCTGGGGCTGCGGGGGGGCTGTGAGCCCCCCGCATACATATAATTAAAGCCCCGGGGTGGTGGTCCCCGGGTTGGGGGGCCCCCCTGGACCCCCCATTATAAATAACTACATTGCCCCCGGGATTTGGCTCCTCTGGGGGCTAATTAACAATAAAGCAGGCTTCTTTTTTTTCACGGGATACGCGTATCCTACGCGCATCCCGCGATTTTTTGGGGGAACATTTTTTGGGGGGCCTTGGGGGTCCTTGTGGAACCCCCTGAGCAGGCCTAGGGGGTCAGGGTGTTTCTACCCTGCCCCCTTTGGGTCTTTTGCACACTTGTTTTTCAGTTTTCTTGTGCCTCGGTTCTACCGAGACACAAGATGGCTGCCAACACTACCTGGTTTGGAGTGTTGACAGACAGTTGACAGCCAATTAGCATGCAGCTTGTGCTCGTAAGGGTCCGCGCACCCTACATGCCCATAGATATATCTATGATTTTACTTATGATTTTCTCAGGAACTACTGCACGGATTTACACCATTTAACAAAAAGCGTAATCTGTGAACCAAACTACCTTTTTGCCAAATTTGGTGTAATTCCGTTCAGCAGTTCGGGCTGTAGCCGCACTTAAAGGTCCCGATGGAAAATTGCATGGGGAAAACACGTTTTGGAACCCCCCTTTTTTCTCATCCCCCGCTTGACGAATCCTTTCAGGATAGAAGCAGAGCGGAGCGGGCCATATTCTTGGAGAATTTTTCCAAGATTCGTCGACCGGCGCCAAAGTTATTCCAAATAGAATGTTGCAGATTTCCTATGGAAACTAGGTCCTAACTATAACTACCTACTGGCGACCGCCAGTAGGTAATATATATATATATATATATATATCCAAGAGTCAAATATACGGCGCAGCGTTTGGCGAAAATACGAAGGTGGAATCACAGACTGGGGCACACTGGAGTGCTTTAACTATCACAGTGGTGCTGGATTCAACTACTGTGATCTTGCTCAAAATTTGCGACAAAACGGAACCCACTGTGGGTGTCTTAAATATACAGAACTACATGTCCCAACATTCTCAGCTACAAAGCTAACACGCCTACAACTGACACTACTAAAGACAGCTGAGGCAAAGGACTGTGAACAATTACAAACACCGAATTGCCGTAGCCCAGGACGAAGGAGCAGACAGCTCAGAAACGCGTTGGCAAGCAATTTCAAATGACGGATGTGAAGCCACCCTCGGTATGCCAATAAATGAGGTGCAACCTGAAACGCTGTCGAGTGATTTTCTAAATGCTGAGCCTTTGAATGAAAAAAAAAAAAAAAATATATATATATATATATATATATATATATATATATATATATATATATATATATATATATATATATATATATATATATTCACTGAAAAAACCATAGGTTATAGACCATATATAGTTAGGAATTAGCATTTAAAAAACCTTATTTTACTCACACAAAACCATTGAAATTCCATATATAGTTAGTTGCACTAACTATATATCGCGCACCCGCAATCCACTGCTGATGATGTCACATATTACATCATTCATGACATGGTCAGTGACATCACTGATGACATCACTGATGACAACATCCAGTGATTATGTGTTTCTGTAAAGTTTAAATATGTTTTACATATTGAAGAATGAGTGGATGTATAAGTGTCTGAATGAAGGTTTTAGTAGGTGCGTGATTGACTGTATGAGTGAGTGATTAAATGCGTCTTACTGAATGCACGGGTTAGTGACTAAACTGTCTGAAAGTGTGCATCAGTATGTCTGTTGTTGTGCAAGCTGCTGCATGTGTTGATCAGTAGCTATATAAGTAGCTATATGGGTTATTGATTGGTTGCACAAGTATTTGTATGGGAGACTGAGTGTGTGTATGGCTGGCTGGGAGGTGTGTGACTCTGTGCAGATCAATGTGTACTTGTATCAGTGATTCTATAAGAGAGTAACTATGTGTTAGTATATGTTTCAAAAATGTAAGGTGTTCTGTGTTTAACTGTATAGATGAGAAAATGGAAGTGTGATTGATTCTTTTCAGGACTGACTAGGTGTGTGAGTAACTCCATGAATGAGTGGCAGAGTGTGAGTGTCTGTATAAGTGTATGAGTGCATATGATAGTGTTGTAAAGATGAGTGATTGTATGTATGAATGATTGTATAAGTGAATGTGTGTGTAGACATAGGAATCAGTGAGTGCGTATGTAGTAACTAGTATTGGTGTGTCAATGGTTTCAAAAATGATACTCTCTATTTAACACTGGGTGTAACGGAGGTTATATTACAGTGTGAGGAGATGCATTGTATTATCACATGAATGATATCATCAGTGATGTGATCATTGATGTCAAGTGTGATGTCATCAGTGATGTCATTTGAGATGTCATCAGTGATGTCATCAGTGATGTCACTGACCATGTCATGAATGATGTAATATGTGACATCATCAGCAGTGGATTGCGGGTGCGCGATATATAGTTAGTGCAACTAACTATATATGGAATTTCAATGGTTTTGTGTGAGTAAAATAAGGTTTTTTAAATGCTAATTCCTAACTATATATGGTCTATAACCTATGGTTTTTTCAGTGAATTTTCAAGGTTTTGTAAATGCTAATTCCTAACTATATATGGTCTATAACCTATGGTTTTTTCAGTGAATTTCAATGGTTTTTTAATAGCAAATATCATAAGCTGTCGAATGTCAAGTACGTGGTAAGTAAAAACATTTTCGTGTTTATGCACACTGATCTGCTTTGAATGCTGCCCCCCACCCCTCATTTCTATTAGGAGTACTCTCTCTTTGCAGATAGTGAAGGGTAGTTAACGCAGCCCTTTGCCCCCTTTGTAATCCGTCGTGCCTGCTTCTCTCTCCATTTGATTGATTGTTCTCTTTGGTTCATTCTCTATTTACAAACAAGCACAGAGTCAAAATACTCTGTTTAGTCTTTGCAGATAGCGAAAAACCGTGTAAAAAAACAAAAGGAATCGAGCAAAATCAGTAGGCCACTAATGGGATCTCTTTTTGACCTCGCTAAAATAGAAACATTAGGAACAACCTGTTGAAAATAGCAATGCGTATGTACATAAGCGGCGTTCATTTGTGTTCACAGTACCCCTTGTTGATTGTTTGAATCGAGCATTGAATTGTTCGAAGTTGGTTCTCTTAAGGATCTTCTCTGCCTGCAAACGAGGAAGAATAGGAATATTCTCTCTCCCTTTGCAGATAGTGAAGGGTAGGTAACGCAAGCCTTTAACACGTCGTACCTATTTCATTCCTCATTGATTGATTGATTGTCCGAACATTGACTGTTTGGGAATTAGTTCTTTTTGGAGGTATTCCCTGTTTGCAAATAAACGTAGGAAAATCTTTGCAAGTAGTGAAAGGGTACGTAATGCGGACCTTTCTCCCCCGTTGTAATCTGTCATGCCTATCTACTCCCCACTGATTGATGCACCTGTTTCACCCGGACCATTTACTAGACATACGTCATCTGGCCCGACCAGAGAGCACCCCTAGTGAAAAGGACATATGCAATAATAACGAAGTGATCACTGTATCCTGTTAACAGAAACTTTAGCATGAAACAACCTGGAAAGAAAAGAATAGGAAATCGAAAATCAGTAGGCCACTGATGAACATGAACTTTTATTAAACAACGAACAAAGAAACGATAACATAACGTAATGATAAAACCTATTAATGTCCTAGAAACAAGAAAACGTTCGAAATATGCCAGTGGTGAGAGACCAGAAAAACAGTAAGAGAAACCAAATCACCCCTCGCTGTCCCACCGCCTGCCACGCCAAAAAAATCGATAGACTAGGGAAAATGCAAGTCAGTAGAACATCCGCCCCCACTCTGGAAACTTCCAAGGTGGGGCAGGGTTCCGGCTACGCCCAGCCGGGAGCAGCCCATATAAGACAGGTCCTGCTGCCACGCCTCGGCCAGGAGATCCTAACGTAGGGTGTAGCCGGAGGAGAGGCCGAGACCAGCGGGACCCGGCCAGGGGATTGCCTTTACAACGCTGAACAGTTGCAGGGGGGGGAATGTCTCCTCGACCCTCCCCTCTCTCTCCCAGTCCGGCCGCGGTGGCCCTTGAGAGTTGCAGGTAGTCCCGCCACATGCTCTTCCGGTCCGGCCACCAACGGTCGGGGGGCCGAGGCCGACGGGATCCGGCTGCAGCCAATAAACCAAGAAACCCGTTCATGGGGCCAGAGCCAGGGGCGTCCGGCCGACATCTACCGGAAGCCCGGCCCGAAGACGGACGGGACACTTCTTCTTTCTTGTATAATTGCTGCAACAACCCTGGGGGGGGATGTCTTGCACATGCCTCCGACCCCCCCCCCCCTCGTCCTCATCGCCTGGTCCGGCCATAACAAATCTCAAGCGAGACGCCGTGGGGTGCACTGGGAGGGAGAGACGGTGCGAACAGGCCTCTCCCGCCTCCCCAGGTGGAGGCTTCCCAGCTGCACCCTCAGCGCTCCAGGCGCCCGGAAAAGGGTTCTTCCACTGTGGCCATGCTGCAACGTCTCGCCCGGCAGGGTGGAGCCCGTCCGCTCATTTGACCCCGCGATCGCCAGTAGCTACCGAACTCTCAAAATGGCGGTCGACCTGGCAAGAGCGGGCCCAGCATAAAGAAATGGCCCGGTCACTGGTTGACTCCACCACCGTAGTCCTCCACGACCTTGAAGATTCTAGAGGAGCCGCGGGAGTCTCCGACCCCCGATGGGGAATGACTGCCATGATCACCCGTGGAGTGACGAAACTGTATCCGCGGGATGTCGGCGCCAGCCTCACTTTGAATTACTAGAATCCTGCAGACCTCACTTCCGGTGAAAGCACAGTGTGACCCGGTAGGAAAAATTGTTGCACCCCCTCCCCTTTTTGACTGATAGTTCAAACCACCGATCCTTTCCTTTGCCCTTTTAACGGAACTTTGGACTGCCTCCCCCTCTTTTACATTTTCTAGAGAAAACAAAACATTAACCACTACAATAACATAGCAGTTGACACCAGAACTGTTTTCAAATTGAAAACCAACAACATCTTCAACAGAATCCTTTTTGTTTCTGCTGTGACCCTGCTACAGCACAGGCATTGTCCCCAGCAGTAATTCTGCAATGCCGGTAAGAATAGCTGTGGTGCCTACTGGACTCACTCACCCCCGCGGCGCCCCACGCCGTTATTTGCTGGGCGGCAACTTGCTAGACATCACTTTCGTGCCATCTAGATTTCAGCGCGTTCTGCTGCCTTGGAACTATTCGCACAACAGACCGCTACTGACAAGAATATTTCATTATTGGTGCTGTCAATTTCAATAAATCTATTGGATAATTCAAAAGAAATTGCCACGGTCTCTTCGTTGTTTAAATGTTTTTACTGTTTTTGTTTTGTTGTATATATTTATATGTTATTAAAGTTTTATATTCCTACTACTTTGTTGGAGTGCTATATATTTTTTATGTGACACATAATTGTAAAAACTTTGATGTACAAAGAGTGATTCCTGGAATCTTCCGCTTCAGGCTCGGTCCCCTCCCCAATCACAATACAGGATGGTTTTCAGATAGTAGGAACACGTGTGGTGTGACGGATCTCATCGGGTGTGGGCCTTCATCTACTATAACTCCTTTGAAGAGGGGTGATTCTTTACAGCTGGGGCCATAAACTACATCTGCAGGGCTAGCTGATAGCCTGGACAATCGGACACAGAGGAAGAGGAGTGTCAGAGGGTGCGGTAGTGAATAGGGCGAAAGGGAGGTGTCGGGCGGGCACAGTGTGATTCTCAGGGAAGAGCAGCGCAGATGGGGGGAGGTTTATTGCCCATGCATAAGACAGAGAGCGGGGGTGACCAGTGCCTGGGGAAGATGCTTGCGAGGGTGAGGAGCCATGCTACGAATCGACAGCGTGCAGAGAGTGGGTCTGGTCAAGACATCTAAAATGGCTGCCGTGCACGACAAAAGTGTGGCATTTCAAAAAAGGCAAGATGGCGCAGACAATGTTTTTCAACACTTCCTCATTTCCTTCGAATCGAACGTTAACAGACGTTGGGGCATATTACCAAAGTTAAGCGATATTTATCGCTAACGATGCTTACCAACGAATTTTTTACCGCTAAGCATCATCAGAAATTATCGAAGATAAACCTTGCTATTATCAAGGTTTATCACAAATGCGATAATAAACGGCCGCAATGCATGAATATCGCTAAAAACTCAGCGATATTCATACATTACCGAGCTAATGCTCTTAGCCATGTTATCCACCTCCCATTGGATAACATGGCTAAGAACTGCTCAGGGCAGGTGTTACTTTTTGGAGATATTCGCGCTTAGCGCGAATATCTCCAAAAGTTGGTAATAGGAGATAGATATCTTGCATGTTGTAATGCAAGTTATTGTGGTATATGGAACTCATACCATAATCTCTCAGGAAAGCAGAAACTGATCCTTTTGGGACCGCCTAAAAAGGCCTAGGGGGTGAGGAGTACTCTACTTTGCCCCCTTTTCACATTCCGAACTATTTTATTTTACTCTCTTCTGTAATTACACAAAATAGCAGCGATAAGATGCATCGGAGACACACAGTGAGAGAAAGGAGGCCGGAGATGAAGAAGAGATGTCAAATACACATTGGAGATAATATAGTGGCAGAAGGGAAGTAAATATGAGTAAACTTACCATGTAACATAAAAATGTTGCACTCTATACTATAAGTCTCATTTTATACTACAATCACTTCGCTACAACCTCATAAATTAAAAATAAAAATGAATAATGTCTCAAACAATTTTTGATTTCTAAATATAAATTTATTCTTCAGAATTTTCTAAATTTGAAAGAACTAGTAACATGTCCTCATCAGCAATGTCCTCATGAAAAGTCTCCAATAATGATTCTTGTAACTCTATGGTCTCCAAACACTCGATAAATTCGCCATCAAGAGATTGATCAAAAAAATCGTTCAAGTCATCTCCTCCTTCTGACAATATTTCATTATTGGTGCTGTCAATTTCAATCAATGTAGTGGAATCATTCAAGTCATCTCCTCGTGACAATATTTCATTATTGGTGCTCTCAATTTCAATCAATGTAGTGGAATCATTCAAGTCATCTCCTCCTTGTGACAATATTTCATTATTGGTGCTGTCCATTTCAATCAATCTAATGGAATCATACAAGTCATCTCCTCCTTGTGACAATATTTCATTATTGCTGCTCTCAATTTCAATCAACGTAGTGGAATCATTCAAGTCATCTCCTTGTGACAATATTTCATTCTTGGTGCTGTCCATTTCAATCAATCTAATGGAATCATACAAGTCATGTCCTCCTTGTGACAATGTTTCATTATTGGTGCTCTCAATTTCAATCAATGTAGTGGACGATTCAAAAAAATTGCCACGGTCTCTTCATTGTGAGCCATTTTATTTTGAAATTGCTTGCTGTAAATTGCAGAAAAAAATAATCACTTTCATTTATCGTTTTTAGTAATACATAATATAAAACTAACTTTATCAAGTATTTAGTATAACAGAAGGACTGCAAATAAATAACAGAAAACATTTTTCAAATTATCTTCAAGTGTACAACATAGTTCCCCTTACAAATTAACAACTCACCTTTTCAAAAGTAGGAAAAGTGTTAGTACTGTGTAAATCAAACACCAGAAATTCACCACCAAAAATTCCTCACAAATGTACCTCAGACAGTAGTATCACAAAATGGCTGTGGTTTCCTCTCATTTGACATATATACATAACCAATTAACTTTCATCACACACAAATACAAAACCAAAGTAACATTTTAATTGGATCTAAATTTCAACACTTTCAAATGTGTTTTCCCCATGCAATTTTCCATAGGACATTTACATACGTCTACAGCCTGAATGGCTGAACGGAATTACACCAAACTTGGCAAAATGGTACATCAAACCTAAGAGATCAGGAAGGATCTACTATGCCCCCTTATGGTCATTTCCCCCTTCGCTTTGGCCTCCTCTTGTCTCTCAATCCTACCGAGAGACAAGATGGCGGCCGCTACGGACTGTTTGGAATGTTGACAGACGCCGGAGAACCAATCAGCTTCGCAAAGCTCCGTAACGCGAAAAGTACGCGAAGCGGAGCGCTGTTACAGATATATATCTTTTTTTGAACGTTAATTTCTCAAAATCCACTGGAGCACATATATTGAGACCTAGCAAAGGCACATCGGGCTACCAGTCCCTAATATTTTACCAAGTTTCGTGCAAATCCATTCAGCCGTTCGATTATTATTATTATTTTTTTTTTTTGCCCCGCGGGGCCCTTTTAAAACCTCCACATCAAACCTAGGGGGTCAGCGAGGATCTACTATTCCCCCTTATGGTCATTTGCCCCTTCGCTTTCGCCTCCTCTTGTCTCTCGATCCTACCGAGAGACAAGATGGCGGCCGCTACGGACTGTTTGGAATGTTGACAGACGCCGGAGAACCAATCAGCTTCGCTTCACAAAGCTCCGTTGCGCGAAAAGTACGCGTAGCGGAGCGCTGCCCAGTCCGCGGTTACAGATATATATCTTTTTTTGAACCTTAATTTCTCAAAATCCACTGAAGCACATATATTGAGACCTACAAAAGGCACATCGGGCTACCAGTCCCTACAATTTTGCCAAGTTTCGTGCAAATCCATTCAGCCGTTCGGGCTAAAAGTGAGGCCAACCGCCCTATGGAAATTAACATGGGAAAAACGCGTTTTGGGACCCCCCTTTTTTCTCGGCCCCCCCTTGACAAACCCCCCCAAAATTTTCAGGGGCTGCTCAGAAACAAAATGTGCCATTTTCCTGAAAATTTCAGCCAATTCCGTCCACAAACGCCAAAGTTATTAGACATAGAATTTTCAAAAAACCCATAGAGAAAAAATCCTAACTATATATACCTACTGGCGACCGCTGAAACGCGTTGGGTTTTCTTCCATCACTTGATTCAACATGCTGGAATGAATTTAAATAAATAATCCTTTATTGCAACTGAACCTGGAGTGGTAACTACGTTTGGAGTGGAGTGCATCTGCGTAATTTTTATGCCTGGTGAACTGAATACTGACAACAGGGAAACCTCTGACCCTGTGTTGCACCGCCGTCATGGTGTCCTGGCAATCTCGGAGGTGGTGAAAATGGATATATGTATATATAAATATATATATATATATATATATATATCACGACCGCCAGTAGGTAATATATATATGTATATGTATATTCACTGAAAAAACCATAGGTTATAGACCATATATAGTTAGGAATTAGCATTTACAAAACCTTGAAAATTCACTGAAAAAACCATAGGTTATAGACCATATATAGTTAGGGATTAGCATTTAAAAAACCTTATTTTACTCACACAAAACCATTGAAATTCCATATATAGTTAGTTGTACTAACTATATATCACGCACCCGCAATCCACTGCTGATGATGTCACATATTACATCATTCATGACATGGTCAGTGACATCACTGATGACATCACTGATGACATCTCAAATGACATCACTGATAATAAGTAAAATAAGGTTTTTTAAATGCTAATCCCTAACTATATATGGTCTATAACCTATGGTTTTTTCAGTGAATTTTCAAGGTTTTGTAAATGCTAATTCCTAACTATATATGGTCTATAACCTATGGTTTTTTCAGTGAATTTCATTGGTTTTTTAATAGCTAATATCAAAACCTTTACAATGTATTATTCTTTAAATAGAAAAATATTTTTTACATGTTTTTAATACAATTTTCTTTTTATTATTTTTTTTGTTTCGCTCCCGGTACGCGAACCGGTTAGCTTCCCGTTAGCTCAATCCGTAGGCGCGACCCGGTCCGCGAACCGGTAAACGTTCCTTTTGCGCACCTCTCGCGTTACAAAACAACATCGTGACGCGTCGCGTCAGCATGGCGTTTCGCGTTCTCGCGTAATACGTCATATTACGTGCTACGTTCGCGTACCCGGAAGCGCAGCGGTACGCGAACCGGAAGCGATCCGCGGCGCGGCGCCGACCGCGTAAGGTAAACACAGCAGGTCATGTGACTCGGTAATAACACTTTTCATTGGTTCATTTCACTTTTGGTTTCCTAATGATGTAATACTAGGTCATGTGATCTAAAATGAACACTTTTCATTGGTTTAGAACTTTTGCTTTTCCCAAATGATGAAAACCCCTCCTTCTTTCCTCACTCTGACTTTCATCTTGGTGAGAGAAAGACCCTTTATTTACACTTTGACATGGCTTCATTAGTAGCTTCAGCTGGTGCTAACCCACCACCTCCACCAAATCCAAGAAAGAGAGGACCACCTGCAGAAGTAATTTTGCAAGAAGAGGAAGAACAGGAAGAGGAGGAAGAGGAGGAAGAGCCAAGGTTTTTGCCAGAGGAGCCCAGGAGGTACAATCGAAAGGAGAATTACATCTGGCAATTCTATAGAATTCCTGAGGGGCAAAAAAAAGTGAATGCACGCTACGTGTTTTGCCGTATATGCGGTGATAGATTGTCAAGGGGAACTGATAAAAAATACAGTTACGGCAATCACACTATGCATCGGCATATGAGTAGGTGGCACCCAAATAATTATAGTGCTGCCCAGCTACGTGACGAGCAACAAAATCCCCTCCCAATGGCAAGAAGATCGGTTGTTCCAGAGGTGTCGGGACCAGAGGCAAGGGAGATGATCGCAAACATCCAAATGTTGTTTGGGCACGTAAAGCAAGTGTGCGTGGAATGTGGCGATTTCATCTGCTACAGGGAAAGTAGCATCACTTTGATTTTGCGAGCTATTCAAAATCATGTTAATGTTTGTCCGAGACGCCCCAAAAAATAAATTCTTTTTTTTTTGTTGCTCCTGTTGAGCCCTTTACAATGGATCGTTTTTGTTTCCCCCCCCCCAAAAAAAAACCAAAATTTTTTTCAAAACGTTCAGAAAATACAAAAAAAGTAAAAAAATGTTCAAAAAATACTAAAAAAAATATAAAACAACAAAAACATAAAAAAAAAGTTCTTTTCAGAACTACCTCCCCATTATAAAAAAATTGGTAGAATATTTAGAACTCTGCCAACCTCTATTTCTCTTAGTTCGCTCCCCGGAGCGCTACCCGGTACGCGTACCGGAAGCTAACCAAAAAAAATATTTTTAAAAAAAAAGAACAGTAAGTATAAGGTAAGCAAACAGACAGTTATGTGAAAAGAAAGACAGCGTTAGGGAGTAAACAAGAGATACTGTTACCTACAATCCACTGCTGATGATGTCACATATTACATCATTCATGACATGGTCAGTAACATCAACAGCAGTGGATTGTAGGTAACAGTATCCTTAGTTTACTCCCTATAGCTGTCTTTCTTTTAACATAACTGTCTGTTTCCTTCCCTTATAGTTACTGTTCTTTTTTAAAAAAAATATTTTTGATCAGTCATAAACAGTGACATTAATAGAAACAGAGAGAGTGAACAAGAGTGAAGAACTATGGTCCTCCTCAGCCACCCTCAGAAAACCTAGGGGGTCAAGATAACTCTACCGTGCCCCCTTCTACCCATTCCGAACATTAATTGCCCTCCATCTTGTATCTTAATTCGACCGAAACACAAAATGGTGGACTCCCGGAACGCTTAAGGTCCGCGAACCGAGGCGCTCAACGGTTCGCGTACCTGGTCACTCCCTGGGAAGATAAAGGAAATAAAAAATATTTTAAAAATCCAACAATTAATTAACATACAGCATTTGAAAAGACTATCATTCATTTTTCATTGTAGTACGCTCCCCAGAACGCTTCCCGGTTCGCGTACCGGGCGCTAACCACGAAAAAAAACAAAACATTTTTTTTTTTTTTTTTTGCCCCGCGGGGCCCCTTTAAAACCTCCACATTCAACCTAGGGGGTCAGCGAGGATCTACTATGCCCCCTTATAGTTATTTCCCCCTTTGTTTTGGCCTCCTCTTGTCTCTCGATCCTACCGAGAGACAAGATGGCGGCCGCTCCGGACTGTTTAGAATGTTGACAGACACCGGAGAGCCAATCAGCTTCGCTACGCGAAGTTCCGTTACGCGAAAAGTACGCGAACCGGGGCGCTGCCTGGTCCACGCTTACAGATATATATCTTTTTTTGAACGTTAATTTCTCAAAATCCACTGCAGCACATATATTGAGACCTACAAAAGGCACATCGGGCTACCAGTCCCTACAATTTTGCCAAGTTTCGTGCAAATCCATTCAGCCGTTCGGGCTAAAAGTGAGGCTAACCGCCCTATGGAAAACTCAATGTTAAAAACACGTTTTGGGACCCCCCTTTTTTCTCGGCCCCCCCTTGACAAACCCCCCCCAAATTTTCAGGGGCTCCTCAGAAACAAAATGTTCCATTTTCCAGAAAATTTCAGCCAATTCCGTCCACAAACGCCAAAGTTATTAGACATAGAATTTTCAAAAATCCCATAGGGAAAAAATCCTAACTATATATACCTACTGGCGACCGCCAGTAGGTAATATATATATATATATATATATATATATATATATATATATATATATATATATATATATATATATATATATATATATATATATATATATATATATATATATATATATATATATATATATATATATATATACATATCACCCCAATCCTGCAACAAGCGAAATGACAGGTGCTGACTCCGTGAGTATACAGCGAGGAGTTATTTATTAACAAAGAAAGGCCACAACACGTTTCGACAGCAAGCCGCCTTTGTCACAACGACATCAGTGTTCGGCCATTAAATTACTGAGTCACTTGAGAGGTTGTCACTGCAACCGTGCTCGCAATAGACATAAAAGTGAATACATATTGCACATTTTGGGGTTGAATGAAAATAAACAAAAAAAAATATTTGTTACAAATAAATAATATACAAGCACAGATTCTTGTGACTAGATAAGTTAGAAAATGAAAATCAATAAGGAATCAGGTGTTAATCATCAACTGAACCAGAAAACAGACTAGAAATAAGTCAGTCCTCTCGTGCTTCCTATTAACGAAGATCTACAAAACACCATAACCCTTTGATTATATTAGAGTGCAATACCAACTAAGTATTCAGGGCGATGCATGCTGTTCATAGCAATTGAACTGAACAATATTGGTCCCGTGTAAGCTTCTAGATAAATACAACTACAAATTAAATCTTACTAGCATGTTTCCAATGAAATAACGGATATTGGATAAAACACCACAGTAGTATCTGAGAGTGGTGCACCTGGAACAAATTGTGGACAGTCCCACTCATACAGGTGGACACCTATTAGACCACATCTTTACTAACCTTGGAAATATAGCATGCACTAAGCCCACCTTTGTACCATGGTCAGACCATGCACTACTGTCCTTCTTGTGGTCCCCAGTAATACAGACCCACAAGGCCTCCATTCAAAAAAAGGTTAGTCGAGTATGGTCCAGATTACCCACTGAAAAATGGGAGGCAGCCCTCAAAAGCTGTTCGCCCCCACCCCATGAGGACCCGGTTGCAGCTAATGAAGCTTTTGATCAGTGGATCAACTCCACGCTTGATCCTATTCTCCCAAAAAAAGAGCTACGGCATAGAGAGGGCCCCAATAAACAACCATGGTATTCCAGGGAACTCAAGGAACACAAACAACTGTGTAAACGTGCGGAAAGGAAGTGGAGAAAGAACTACGCAGTTGCTGCGAAAAATGAATATAGGTCAACTCTGAGATCCTATAAAACTCTAATAAAATCCACACAAGCCGCATATTATCAGAGCAAAATTACGGAAGCAGCTAACGCCCCCAGGGAAATTTTTAAAATCTTTCAATCCCTGGCAACTACACCCAGGACTATTAGTCCTATTCAGAATCCACAGAAACACTGTGATGAGTTAGCTATCTTTTTCGCATCTAAGGTGTCAAACATCTATTCCGGTTTTGCATCAGTGACAGACATCCCAGATAATTGGAAGAGAGAAAAAAAGGAGGACCCGGATACGGACTCTAACCCATCAGTAGATCTCAAAGCCTTTCCTTCATTGGATCTGGCTGAAGTGGATAGTCTCCTTAGTAAGCTTAAATCTGGCTCCCCGTTAGACGCTGCTCCCCCGGCAGTTCTTAAACAGGTATCAGGGACAGTATGCCCTGTGATAATGCAGGTCATCAACGCGTCTCTGGCCTCCGGTGTAGTGCCCCCCAAATGGAAGAAGGCCAAGGTCAGAGCTTTGCTTAAGAAACCTAGCTTAGACCCGGAAGACCTGGCCAACTATAGGCCTATTTCACTATTACCAACTATCAGCAAAATAGCTGAAAAATATGTGAATCAGGTCCTTTCTTCCTTTATTGAATCCACAGAAGGATTGCACCCCACCCAGACCGGGTTTAGAGCAAAACAGGGAACGGAGACAGCCCTGGTAGCAGTAGTGGAGGCAGTTAGGGGTATAGTGGATGCAGGAGGCTGTGCTGCGGTGGTCCTGTTGGACCTCAGCGCAGCCTTCGATACAGTAAACCACTCTCTTCTGCTGCATCGGCTGCATCTTACAGGAGTCTCTGGATTGGCGATCAATTGGCTCCATTCCTTCTTATCAGACAGAAGCTTCTCTGTCTTTGAGGGAGAGGTGTCATCCAGCCAGCTGCAACTGAATCACGGCGTTCCCCAGGGCTCTTCCCTCAGCCCAACTCTGTTTAATATCTATATGAGACCTTTGGCTGAGGTGGTTCTTCCCTGGGGAATCCAACTCGTTACCTACGCCGATGACACGCAGCTGGTGGTTTCCTTGGTGAGGAACGATGTTTCAAATCAGGGGATCAACAATCTGACCCCGTGTCTCACCAAGGTTCTGGAATGGATGACTTCCTCCTTTTTAAAGTTAAATGGGGCCAAAACGGACATCATGCTCCTAGGTTATAAGGCCCCAATTAATCTTGATCCTTGGTGGCCTCACTGCCTAGGACCTCCCCCAGCACCCAAGACTCATATAAAGAGCTTAGGGATCTGGCTAGACTCCTCTCTAGGATTTCAATACCAAGCAAAAAAGGTAGCCGGAACCTGCTATGGGCTGCTGAGAGTCTTAAAAAAAGTGCTAGACCTTCTGCCATTCGAAGCCAGAAGACTGCTAGTCCAGTCATTGATTATGTCACGGCTGGATTATGCAAATGCCGTCTACATGGGGGCCCCAGTCGGCACCATAAAAATTCTGCAATCGGTACAGAATTGTGCTGCTCGACTACTTATGAAAGTCCCTAAAAGATGTTCAGCAAAAGCCGCACTTCAATCCTTGCACTGGCTATCCATTAAGGGAAGGATAACTTTTAAGACCATGTGCATGGCGCATAAATCCATCCATGGTGCTGGCCCGCCTATCCTGGATCCCCTTTTTCATCGCCACCAATCAGTGAGATCTCTGAGATCCAACCAGCGGAACCTGCTGGTAGTTCCCAGGATGAAGCTGGCCCGGATGGGTGGCCGTCGACTCTCGGTGCATGCAGCTAAAGAATGGAACGCACTCCCTGATGTCATTAGGCATGAGTTAAACCACTTTGCTTTCAGGAAGCGCTTAAAGACGCACCTTTTCCAATAGTGTCTTTATTTTCCTTTGTCTTACAGCGCTGGGATGCTCAAGAGTAGCCATGCGCTATAGAAGAAGGTATTCATTCATTCATTCATTCATATTACGCAAAACATGCAAACATTTTAAGAAATCTAAAGAAAACTCAAGAAAACAAAGCCCAAGTGGGCATACAAAAATGATGGGTGGATTTGACATCACTGAGATCATGAGGCGTTGTTCTCTCATTTAGCCCCATGCAAATGAAAGAAGCCTTTGCTTTTGCACCCATGTCATATTACAGAAACAGGTGCCAAAAAAAAGTTGTCAGGAAGCACATTGACTGCGTGCCACACTGGAGTTTACGCCCCTAAAATGGTCCTTTGAAAAGGTGGAAAGGAGTCCCAGGGACCACCCAAACACCCGACTATAGCCTCACATTTGGCGCTGTTCACACAAGACAGATTTAGAGTTTGGCGGATGGGTACTCCTTCACAAGCGCAACAGATATCCCAATTGACTTATTCTAAGTGCCATAGGATATAATGCATATGAAATAAGACAGAATGCAGCACACATGGAAAGAAAAAAAACCTAAGAGAAATAAACATATTTCTCCTTGTTATGCCTCACCTTGGGAGGTGTATGGATTTGAAATTTTCCCAGGTTCACATCCCTTTGAAAAAACAGACACAGCATCAAATTCCATGGGTGTTGCAAGGGAAAACCCTACCATAACGCCTCCCGGGCACATGAGTAAGACGACGCATAGATTTGCGCTGTTTCGCCTTACTCATGCTTTATGAGACCACTCAAAGCAACGCAGAGTAGCTTTGATTGGCTTTATAAATCGTTATGAGAGCCTGGCGTCACACATGTACCACTTTACGTGGCACAGAAGTGTCGAAAGGATCTTATAAATAAGCCCACCAAGGTCGGCGCACTTCACAAGCTTTTGAACCCTACAGCTGGTTCATGCAAGGACGTAGGTATCTTTCAATGGTGCAGTGGCTTGGGGGTCCACTGAACCCTGATTGTCTCTATATTTCATTGCTCCACAAGTGGGCGTGTCCATTTTTCTTTATTTGCAGTAGGGTCAATGGCAGGCTAGCTACACCAATGGGTTCACTCTAATAGGCGCCCTTCGCAATGAAGGGCGCCTGGTGTTTTCTGCACTTCTGGTCCTATAACTCACGTACTATACAGCGGTGTCTAGACGTGAAAACGTGCCCCACACCTGGCGGCTAATAGATGGGGCAGAGCGCCTTATTATCAGGACGGAACTGTCGAAGTCTGGAGCAGTCTTCATTAGTGGGTCACAAACAGGCCCTGGACAAGTTCTTGCACCTAATCATTTCTCCTCAGAAGTACTCTATTAATTCTCATCAAGCCCCGGGTTAACGGCGCAGGCTGCAGAAAGAGTTCCGCGAGAACGAGGTCGCTGGGGTGGCGCTGCTCCCTTTGAATAATAGAGATTTAATCTGGAGCCTAATAGTGTTTGAGGAATCAGGTTTTGAGAGATCAGACGTGATAATAATTAATTCTTCTTTTCCTTTCCACAGGGATTTGGCCCAGACGAAGAATGGAAGTCTCGACGACATGGAAGGATTAGCAATGACTTTTCGAAGGTGTCTCGGATGAGATGAGGCATAACGGGATGCTGAAAAATTCGTGTTGTTCTCCCGCTAAATAATATTGTCTAATCTGCCGCGTAAGTGTAGAGTTGCATTTAATTTTAGGTTATCATTGCAAGTGAATGCTCATGCTAATATTATGCTTTAATTAGAAACCCGTATCTGTAGAACGAAAACAATGAGAAATGTTTCACCTGAAATGAAACTCCCCAAACCGTAGCCTGAAGTCTGTTGCAGATAGGAGGAACCAGAGCAGAAAGTCAAGCCCTTACGTCACCACCGCTCTGCAACAGCATGTACTGTAGGAAGACTGGGGACCCTTTTCAATATCTGCAAACTACATTTTCACCCCTGTGCTAAGAACAAGTTGGCAAAAACGTGTGATCATGAATGTTGCTGTAATGGCCTCGCAGAGCAAAGGAATAGTTTAGTGAGTTTCTGATTTTTATGTAATGCTTTTTACAGTGAAGGCCAGATTTGTTACAATTGGTGCACCACAGTGCAGTATTCAAAGTTGCTGTGCGGGATTGCGTCATCTGGAGAGAGCAGAACTATTTCATATCTTGAAAGTAATGGCGCAGTTGTGGTCTGCCCCCGGAAGTGGCTCTGTGGATGTGCGGGACGGCAGCCAAGGACAGGTTGGGCGGAGCGGAGTTTCCTGTTGGGTGCGTAGAAGGAGAGTCGGCTGTTGAGATAGGCTGGGCCGGTCTTGTAGAGTGCCTTGTGTGCGTGGATTATGAGTTTGAATGTGATTCTTTTGTCGACGGGGAGCCAGTGCAGGTCTCTCAGGTGCGGGGTGATGTGGTCTCGGCGTGGGACGTCTAGGATCAGGCGTGCGGAGGCGTTCTGGATTCTTTGGAGTCTGTTGATGAGTTTGGACGGGGCTCCGGCGTAGAGGGCGTTTCCGTAGTCGAGTCGACTGCTGACGAGGGAGTGGGTGACGGTTTTTCGTGTGTCCGCCGGGATCCATCTGTAGATCTTGCGGAGCATACAGAGGGTGTGGAAGCAGGAGGAGGAGACTGTGTTGACTTTTTGGCAATGGTGTATGTGTTGTGGTCAGGAAAGGTTTTGTGCAGGAATGGGTACATATCTGAACAAAAGGTATCCTTCAACGCTATTATCTCTTTTTTATGTGTGCTGCCGAGTATAGCACACATGCAATGAGGAAGTAGGGAGGAGAAATAAAGATATTTCTCCTCGTAATGCCAGCCTCAGGGAGGCAGAGGATTTTGGTACAAATCCAAGACTACAAACCTTTGTAGGCATGGGCTTAAGCCAAAGTCCCTGGGTGGATTCAGAGGAACACCCATGGAGCATCTCCCTGAAGCAAAGTAACGCAAGGCAGAGAAATTTGTAAAAAAAATCTTTTTATTGAAGTTTTACAATAATCAAGAACTCAGCACAAAAAAGAAATAACAGGTAAAAGGGGAACAGAATAAAGGGATACAATTAAGTGAAATACCGCCATTTTTTGTACATCGTTTACCAATTATGAGTTACAGTTTGTATTGTCATAAACATAGTTCACTGTACGATACTACAAACAGTCTAATGCACATAGCCACAATGTGTGGCACAACACATAAGCGTTGCTGTTTCGATCTTGTAGTCCATTTCCGCTGATTGGATTTAAAGAATTCACTATAGTGACACAAGTAGTGGAGACACACCTTGACATCAGGCCTAATACACATCCTCATCTGCAGTGCTAAGCCAATTGATAAATGGATCCCAGATATCTTTGGAGAGGGAGCGGTTCGGCATCAGCTCCAATTAGTGTGACAGTTGGTCTTTGCAGTATGCGATGCCCCGCACCCAGGCCTTCACAGTCGGGGCGTTGTCTTTTTCCAATCTATTGCCACCTGTCTTTTGGCCAGGAGCAGTAGTAGCGCCATAAGCTTTCTCACTATTTTCGGGGTGCCATGTACATAACCAACAGGGCCACCAATGGAGTTTTTGATAATGTGTGTTCAGTCATGTTTTCTATATGAGACAGTACTGCTAGCCAGAAGGCAGCAATCAGTCAGCATTCCCAGGCTGTGTGTGAAAGTTGCCTGGGTGGATAGGCATCTCTAGCAACGTGTATCGGGGTGTAATCCCATGCGACGAAGCTGTGTTGGTGTGTGATATATGCTATGTAAATATTTGAAATGAATAAGCCTAAGGCGGTAGTTGGGAGATAGTTGTTCCAGTTGATTGTTGCAAAACAGCCACTGCTGGTCAGTTATGTGTGTGCCCGTGTCCGCCTCCCAGGCCGTGCATGACTGTGGAGCAGTGATCAGGGACTCCCTTTGAGCAGTGTTCTATAATCCCGTGACCAGCTTACGGGCTGTGATAGTTGTCAGGATATGTTCCAATGTGGGCAATGCTGGGGGTGCCTAGGGGAACCATTTGTATCTAGCTTTACATGCTACCCTAATCTGGTAATATAAGAGCATATCTAGCGCCAAGCTGTTTGGTGAGCTGCACATTTGCTGTAGTGTGAGAAACTTGCCCTCAGGGAACAGGTCACTCCCAGTTGTGATTTTATGTGTTAGCACTCGAAGTTTTGCAGCCTTTTCCAGTAATGGCGAGATTAATGGGTTTCCTGATATGGGCATGGATGGCGCGTACAGCACCTCTTGTTTTCCTCTCATAGCAAGTCCCTTCCAGGCCCATCTCAGAGTTTCTGTTGTGTCTATTTCATGACTCGGCCTTTTGAAAGGTTTACATAAGGCTGTGTGTAGGGGCAGGGGGGCAACTATGTCCAGTTCAATGGCCACATACGGTTGGAATCTCATTGGGTGCTGCCAGAAATGGAGAAATTGAGCCTGGGCATACAGCTCGAAGTCTGGAGCGCCGAAACCACCTTGCGTGAAGGGTAATGTAAGGATATCCCAGGATATCCTGGGTTGTTTACCGGCCCATACAAGTTCAATTATACTGGACCGGAGGCATTTGAAAAATTGCATCGTTAGAGGCATTGGTATATTTACAAACAGGTATAATAATTTGTGAAGGATGATCATTTTGGTGATTGCGATGCAGCCTGCTAAGGAGAGAGGTAGAGTTTGCCATCTTTTTATTCTGTCATCTATCCAGTCCATTGCTTTACCATAGTTCGCTGACCATATCGCCTGCACGTCCCTACTGATCCATATCCCTAAGTACCGTATCGGTCCGTCTGCCCATGTTATGGGGTATTCAGACTCAAATGGGGCAGTGCCATCTGTCAATGGTAGTATGGTGGATTTAGCCCAGTTTATCTGGATCCCTTAAGGCCCCTGTACCGCACCAGTTCCCTGGTCATGGGTGCAAAGTTAACCCCTGGTTCAACAAGATATATGGTCATGTCTTCAGCATACATTGACACTATAAACCCCTGGAGGTGAATCCAAATCCACAATTTGTGTGGTGCTGCCTTAGTCTTGCTGCTCAAGGTTCTGTAGCTATCGTGAACAGCAGAGGCGAGATTGGGTAGCCCTGGTGAGTGCCCCGTGTGATTTGTATTGGTTCTGATATGAGCCAGAGTGTACAGTAGTTTGATTTGCTGCGTGTAATTAGGGCTGAAACCCAACCGGTTTAGTAAAATAAAGAGGAATTTCCATTCTAAAGAGTCAAAAGTGCCAAAGTGTGGCTGACTCCTGCAGGTGATGTGTGCGGGAGATGCCCTCTCTGTCTTCCTGCGCTGGCAATACCACATTAAAGTCTCCGCTCCCATAATATTGCTGCATTACCCAGGGTTTGAACTCCCTGCCATACCTGATTGAAGAACTCAGGACTGTCAGTATTGGGGCTGTATGTATTTTCAATTATAATCGGCTGATGATATAGCTCTCCTCGTAGTAGTATGTAGCACCCCTCTGCGTCAATGACTGTGTGATGTGTTTCCATGGAAGACCTTTCCTTATTCGGATCGCCACCGTCGGGAATAATTTGAGTAGCTAGATGTGAACACCTTCCCCCAGCAGCTGGATCTCAGATTGGGTCTCGATGTGTCCGTCAGGTGCGTTTCTTGCAGGAGACAAATGTCTGCACTGTGTCTGAGAAGATAAGAGTGTACCAGTCTCGTTTTCATGAAGTCATTTAGCCCCATACGTTTCAAGTATTACATTTCAACAATGTCATTTTAAATGACTTGGCAATGGCGTGTCAGTGATGCAATTGTGTTTCCTGTGTCTCGTGATGTTCCATATGTGTGGTGTGGTATGCCTGAGATTGAAGAACACATATATGCAGTATTATTCTGTCGGAAGATACTCTGAACAATGTGCAACTTATGACGTGATGGCAGCAACAGTTGTACATTTAGCGGTGGTAATCTGTAACAGTTAACTACCCTACCCACCCTCCTCCCACACCACCCCCCAATCATGTTGTGTATCCATCCCAATTAACACCCCTAGAACTGTTGTTCACCTTGTGTAAGTGGGAAATCTCCTTCGGGGGAACATGGGGTCACCAGCGAACTCCCTTGTCTCACACTGCAGGGTGGGCTTGCCTGCATGAAAATATCACAGTACTTGTAACAGTGAATAACATGGTACATGTCCCGGTGGGGGACCCTCGCCCTTCCCCTCCCATTCTTGTTGAAAATTATATTGTTTCAAGGTGGGACCCTGTTATTCCCCCTAGACAGTGAAGGAGAAAGAAAAAATGTCCGGTGGTTTGTTCGGTATTTGCGTTACAGTGGTGGACTTATCTGCTCGGCCCCACTGGCCCAGTTCTTGTGCCCCGGGCTTTTAGTCGTTGTCGCTCAGGTGACCTTCAGGCAATGCCGTTCCTGGTGACTTCTGCGATCGGTGCGCTTTGGCTACTTGCTTTACAAACTTCAGTGCCACTTTCATCAGCAGTGTGTCTCAGTGGGACGAGGTACTGCCCAAAGCCAGCCTCCCTCTGCACGTCAGCCCCCGGCATCCTACCGGGACATGCATACAGGCTGCAGCAGCCCCGGCTCTCTTTGCTCTCGCCTCCGTCTCAAATGAAAAGGGGGGCCCTCGGCCCCCCCGCACGCATGGCGGCGCAGCGACCGTCTCCCCCTCTTTCCCCTTTGTTGTCACTCGGTGGTGGGGGCGGGCCCTGGGGGGCGCGACTCACCACCGATTGGCCGGCGGCCTCCCTGACCCGGATACCAGGTAGAAGGTCCGGGTCAGGGGGGGCGGGCTACAGAAGGGGCGGGCTGGGGGGGGCGTGCCCCCCCCCACCTGGCCCCTGGAGAATAAAGAGGTGGGGAGCGTCCAGGAGACCCCCTTGTCCCTGGACGCTCCCTCACAGCACGGTGTGCCCCGCGCTCGGGGCTTCTTTGTTTTAATTTATAATTTTCTCGCTTTCTTTTCCAGGTATCTGTTCGGTCGGCGTTGCGGAGCAGCAGGAACTCGCTGGAAGCCAACCTTTGTTCGATCGAGGAATATTGCCTGGAACGTTGTGATCTCTGCTCTTTTTCACAGGCTTGGGGAGCCGCGGCCACGTGGGACACCGCCGACACAGCTTCGGAGGAGCGGCTGCATCGCCTTTGCCCGGGAGCATCGCCTCGCCTGTTGCGGGGAGCCGTCGGGAGCACAAGGGCGCGGAGGCGTCAGGGAGAGCGTGGTTAACGATCGCCTGAGGCCCGGTAAGGTAGCGTGTGGGGCAGGGGACTGCTGGAGCGGGCTGCGGTAGCGGGTACACGGAGTGGGAGGATACGCCGGGAGCGGCTGTGGAATACCGGCGATTTGTGTGCTTCACAATAGTGGAGCGTCTTTTAATAGCGGTTGTGAGCGCACTCAATTGAACGGCAAATAAGGCCGGCGGGGACGAATCGTATAAGCCTAATTCGGGTGTCAAGCTAATTTAGCACGTTTTTGCACGCGCTGGTGGTCACAGAGCAGTTTTTGGGAGCGACTGTGCAGGGAAGTGAAGCAGGGTCGACCAGGGCAGCACCTGGATGGGAGACCCCTAGGTTAACGTACAATTGCAAGGATAAAGCTAGGGGGCATGGGATAATTGTTTTGTAGGGAGGTTGTGAATGAAACAGGCGAATTAATATTCTGTAACTGTTTTATGAGTGTTGTGCATTGCCTAACCCGATAATTGCCTTATAAATTCTGTTTTATATAGGTGACTTTGAACAAAGGGGGGCAATTGTTGGTAAGAAGTTACTGCAATCGGCCTTTAAGTGCCTTTTGCTGGCTTAGAGAGAGTGTTGTGTTATTGTCTGCAGATACATCAAAAGTTTAGTGGTGCACATCACCAGAAAGGTAACGGGGGGGGTTCAAGCCTCCATTGTATGTAAATTGGGCTTTTACAAGCCTGCTCCTGTGTTATCGCACGGTGTTAATACATCTCTCCATTTCAGGCACCTAACGACGTTATTTCGTGCAGATTCACTCATTTGACGTGGCGTAAGGACGTACGGACGGGCAACACCCAACCTGGTGCGCAGGACTGGTCGGTAAGAAGGGTACGGGAGGCTGGCATTCATCGCTCCTGGTGGCCGCCGGGTGGGTCTACATTAGGTTTACTCACCCCTTACATAAGCGGACAAGCCGCTAGTGTTGCGGTCGCCGTTGCATGGTGCTGAAAGCCCCCTGGTGACCCTCCATCTGAAAGGTACACAAAGTTGGCCTGTTGTGATATTAAGAGAGTAGGCAGCTGGTTGGTGGGGTTTTATCATGCCAGGTCCGCGGGGTGGTAAAGGTGGGTCCAACATGGAGGCTATGATGCGGGCCATGATGCGTGAGATGGGTGAAATTAAACAGCGGCTAGGGAAGGTAGATGAGCTGGAAGCACGCTTGAATGAGAGGCATGGTGATGCCCCTGGCCCATCGGGTAGGCCTGTCCGCCAGAGGGCGGCGCCATTGCCAATGGGGGATTTTGTTACCCCACCTAGGAAGTCTAAGCCCAAGAGACCCAGGTATGCTGCACCCGCCCCAGGGCCAGTAGAGCCGGTACCTGCCGTGCCGCTGGCGGTCATCCCACCCCCGCTTACACCTATGCCTATACCCCTAGCCCCTGTGGTACCGGTGCCTGTCGTGCCGCCAGGAGACGCAGGGTCTGCTCCCCCACCGGTGGCCGCAATCCCGGCTACAGGCTTGCCACAACCGGCACCCGCCTTGCCTACTGCGCCAGTACCATTGGGCATAACCCCAGTGGTACCTGTTGTCCCAGGCGGGAATTTAGATTCAATGCCCCCTGAATTGTTGTCTCAGATAACGGCCTTGATGCCCTGGCTCCAAAGAGGGGGAGCTTTCCCAAATTCTGCAGATCATGCAGCAGAGGCGGCGAGGTTTGTAGAAAAGATCAAATCGGCAGCGGTCGCCGACAGTGTTGCATTGCCAGTATCTTCTCCCCTTGCAGGTCCAAGTCTTCCCCAGCCGGATGGAGCTAATGGGCAGCCGGCCCCGGTGCCCGCACTTGGTAAGGAAGTGGCATTGCCGCTCTTGGGGGACGGTGTTCTACCTTCCAGGAGCGAGAATTTGGCTCAACATGTGTCGTTAGCTGTGAAAGAGATGGTTTGGGCAGATAAATATGTATATATTTATTCTTTGTTATTAGATAATAGGGAAATGGAGCATGCGAAAACACTGAAGGAGTGGATGCACCCAAGTGAATGGAGGGTGCAGTGTGCTAGATTTAGGGTTGAGGAAACACTGATCAACTGGATTAAGGCTTGGGCTGTATTCACTGCTATTAAGGCTGAACGACCTCCAGATTTACAGGCGCCATTGGCATGCTACTCGAGCAGGATTGTGGGGTGGAGTGAACAGTATTCTGGGGATGCGTGGAAAGGTTATGATTTGAATTTCAGGAAAGCATTGGAATTTAATAGATCATTGGCATGGGACACGGTGGACTCCATGTCATGGCATAAACAGTTCTCGGATAATGCACCCCCCCTCAGTTCTCCGGTTCGGTCAAGGTGTTCTCCGCTAGACCCCAACAGCCCTTTCGGCCCCCCCAAACGAGTGAGGTGCCTGGGAAGTTTAGGGCCAGTGGGGCAGAGAAAAAAGGGGTGTGCTGGGATTTTAATAGGCGCACCTGCACAAGGGGCGCGTGTAAGTTTAGACATGCATGTTCCTCCTGTGGTCACCCCTCACATCCAGAAACTGCCTGTAGGTCCAAGCATGGGAACACGGGACAGAGGGGTAGGGGAAAGCCACTGTAAGACAAACCGGTTAGGCCCCCCCACGCCAGTGGATGTGGTGGCAATGATTCCATGGTTGAACAGATACCCGGACCACACATCGGCCACCCTACTTCAAGAAGGTTTTGCTAAAGGCTTTAGGATCCCTGCAGCAGGATACACAGGCAGCGCGCACTGTAGAAACCAATTGTCAGTAAAGCACAATCCGGCTGTGGTGGCCGCCAAGATTGACAAGGAGCTTTCTTTAGGCAGGATAGCTGGCCCGTTCACTGAAGTGCCGGTACCCAATTTTGTGTGTTCCCCATTGGGAGTTGTCCCCAAAAAAGAGAAAGGGCAATTCAGATTGATCCACAACCTGTCAGCACCTAGGGGGGCGTCACTGAATGATGCCATTGACGAGGGTATCTGTTGTGTTAAGTACGCCTCTTTTGATCAGGCTGTTAACTTATTACAGGCCACGGGGCCCGGGGCGCTGATGGCGAAATCAGACATAGAATCAGCCTTTCGCCTCCTCCCGGTACACCCAGCGGATCAACATCTCTTAGGCTTCACCTTTGGGGATATGTTCTACATGGATAAATGCATGCCCATGGGTTGTTCTATATCTTGTGCTTACTTTGAGATGTTTAGCTCTTTTCTTGAATGGGCCATGAGACAAGCGACGGGCCACCAGCAGGTCATGCATTATTTGGATGATTTCCTCTTCCTGGGTACGGCGGGATCTCAGGAGTGTGCACTAGCATTGCAGGAATTTTGCGTGCTCATGCGGGCTTTTGGTGTCCCGCTTGCGCCCGGGAAGACTGTTGGCCCGACCACCTGCTTAGAATTCCTCGGCATTGAGATTGATTCAGTGGAGGGATGTTTCAGATTGCCTAGGGACAAGGTGGACAAATTCAAAACAGCGCTACGTTTATGCCTACGGAAAGATAAGGTCACCCTGCAGCAATTACAGGAAGTGGTAGGGCAGTTGAACTTCGCACTGAGGATCATCCCCATGGCTCGCCCTTTCTCTCGCTCCATTGCCCAAGCAATGAAGGGGCTGAGGGAGAAACACCACCGCACTCGGCTATCGTCTGAAATTCGCCAGGATATGCTTATATGGATGGCATTCCTGGAGGATTTTAACGGCAGGGTGGTCTGGCCCGGCCCGCTCACAACATCAGCAGAGTTAGGCCTGTGGACTGATGCCTCCGGTAGTGTGGGCTTTGGCGCCATCCTAGGGAACAGGTAGGTCGCTCAACAGTGGCCGGAGGTATGGAGAACATGGGGTCTGACCACCAATATTGGCTTCCTGGAACTCTTCCCAATATGGGTGGCATTGATGGTCTGGCCCGAACACCTATGTAATCAATCAGTGGTGTTTTGGTCAGACAACATGACAGTAGTGGAATGTATAAACCAGCAGGGAGCACGATGTCCTTTCATACTTCGTCTGATCAAAGAAATTGTTTTGCAGTGCCTTAAATGGAATGTCGTTTTTAAGGCCAAACATGTTCCTGGTGTTCTGAACAATGCAGCTGACTCCCTCTCTCGCTTCAAAATGCAGGTTTTCAGGGAGCATCTTCCTACAGCCGACCCCTCGCCAGCGCACTTCTCAGCAGTACTTTGGCAGATTGGTGCCCCAGATTACAGGACCTCGTGGTCGCTAGCCTAGCCCCCAGGACCAAGACGGCTTATGAAGGGGCGTTTTTGTCTTACTGTACTTTTTTGGGGCAGCAATGGGAGGTGCTATGGGCGCAGGAGGATGGCTTTACGGCCTATTTAGAATGGATGCATAGGGAAGGGCGCTCGGTGGCAGCTGCAAACAGGCACAGGGCAGCGGTATCATTCTTCGCTCAAGCTAGGGGCTTGCGTGATCCCACCAATACCTTTATGGTGCGTAAGGCTTTGAGGGGTTGGCGCCGTATACAGGGCCATCATAAAGATAAGAGAAAGCCCATAGGATTAGCGCGGCTGACAGCTTTACTGGGCGCGCTGGACACGGTTTGTAGCTCGGAGTGGGAGGTGCTTCTTTTTAAGGCAGCATTCTCCTTGGCATTCTATGGGGCACTGCGAATTAGCGAACTTGTGGCAGGTTCCAAGTCAGACCTACTGGGCGGCTTGCAAAGGGCTAGTGTGAGGATAAGGGACGATACCATGTGGGTGACTATTCAGAAGTCAAAGACGGACCAGCAGTCAAGGGGTCACACCATAGTCCTCCAACGGGCCCCCGCCAACCCTTGCTGCCCAATGAGGCACGTGGAATTATTGCACGGGCTGCTGGTGGGCACAGCGGGCAGGGCACTGCTCTGTCACGCCGACGGTAACCCCTTGACCAGGTATCAATTCAGGAGGGTATTGGAGATGGTGGTCAAAAAAGCAGGTCTTGACCCTAAAGAGTTTGGCTCTCATTCCTTTAGAATTGGGGCAGCAACTGAGGCGGTGGCGGGGGGCCTCCCAGTGGAGAGAGTGAAAACAATTGGGAGATGGTCCTCAGAATGCTACAAACGTTATGTACGAATTGACATGTTGTGATTACATGGCGCTCACGCTTGGTTTGTTTCCGCTCTCTTACAGTTTCTCAGACCTGTTACGCAGGGGAGGAATTTGTCGTCGGGCACCAGCAACATACATCAGCGCGGAGCTACAGCCAGGGAACAATGAAGAAAAGTGTTTGGATTGTGGGTCACTCCTATGTGAGACGAGCAGAATGTGTCTTTATGTCAGGTGACAGGGGGAAAAGGGCTGCACAACTGGGGTTGGACATCACGTTCTTCGGGAGAGGGGGGTTGTGTCTCAACCAGTTTAGGGGCTTCTTCCAGGGGCTTTTAGCGCGCCGGCAATCTCCCCCATCAGTGGTGATACTTCACCTGGGGGAGAATGATTTGGCCACACTGGGGAGGCGCATTCTGATCGAGGAGATTATCTCAACTGCGGGGTGGATGGCCCGCACCTGCCCGGGTTGCACACTAGTATGGTCGCAACTCATACCCCGATTACAGTGGCGGGGGGGATTCGGTCAGGGCGTTGAATCACTCGGTAAAGAGGATCAACACACGGTTGGATAAGTTGTTTCGAGCCCCCCTGTTACAGTCAATACCTCATGGGTGTATCTGGGGCGACAGGTATTACTTGAGGGATGGAGTTCACTTAAATGAAGAAGGGAATGTCTTGTGGTCTGACAATATCTGGGCCTGGTTAGAGGGATTTGCAAGTAGGAGCGTTCCTTAGGTAGGGGCTAGAGGGGGGAGGCCAGATCGTTGGTTAACAATGCTGGCCTGTGGCGGTAAGGTCATTATCGGTGAGCACATATTTGAGGTCTGAGGGGGCGGGCATCATCCTATGGAGGTTCCCGCCCAGGGGGAGGGGCCTGCGGGCCACTCCTAGAACTCCAGGGGCAAGGTAATTGATGCTGCAAAGGAGCGCGGGTAGGAGTAGTTCACGCTTTCCTTAGGCTGGTAGCCACCCCGCGCGCGTATACTCATGACGTCACCGGATGGCGCAGAGTAAGGGCCCTCCTTTAGTGGGTAAATGGAGTTCAGGGCGTAGACCGGGCAATTCCCGGGGTAACACTGCGCATGCGCACGTCTCTAGGGGAGGCGCAGCTTGTAGGACCTGACACCGGTAGTGACCTTGCCATATGGCCAGAAATGTACAAAAATCAAGATGAGGATGTTAGACTCGGTTAGGAAACAACATGTATTAGAGTTTTTGTTAAGGTCAGGCTCTCAAACTTGTTGACAAAAATGTGTATCTAATGTCCTGCTGATTTTTGTATAAATTGTTGATCATGCAATTAAAACCTTTTTTAATTTCATATCTTAATAAATACGGCCGGGCGACTAGCGCCCACCTTCCAAAAAGTAAAGAAGTCTCGTGTCCACGTTTCTGGGTGTTGGGTGCCGGTTTGGGGGGAGGCGGCAGCTAGTCGCTGACCATGTGAAAAGGGGGGGCCCTCGGCCCCCCCACACGCATGACGGCGCGGCGACCGTCTCCCCCTCTTTCCCCTTTGTTGTCGCTCGGTGGTGGGGGCGGGCCCTGGGGGGCGCGACCCACCACCGATTGGCCGGCGGCCTCCCTGACCCGGATACCAGGTAGAAGGTCCGGGTCAGGGGGGGCGGGCTACAGAAGGGGCGGGCCGGGGGGGCGTGCCCCCCCCCGCCTGGCCCCTGGAGAATAAAGAGGTGGGGAGCGCCCAGGAGACCCCCTTGTCCCTGGACGCTCCCTCACAGCACGGTGTGCCCCGCGCTCGGGGCTTCTTTGTTTTCCCATCCACCATCCCTTGGAACAAAAGTCTTGTGGCATTCATTATGTCTGGTTTAATGGTAAGTTTGCGAAGGTACTGTCCACATGTCTTATATGGTAGTAGAAATGGATCTGTCGGTATATTTTGATGATGCTTTTGTTTAGGAATTTTTTCCCCTTTTTTAGCAAACTGTGTGTGAAGTACTTTTTCTTTGATGCCAAGTGTCTTTTAGGCCTTTTTTCCCTTTGTAGCTGTACGGTGATGCTGTTATTTATTAGCCAGTGTAGCTGTCCTTTAGAAGTTTTTCCCATAGGTCGTCGTGTTTATTAGGTATGGGGCATGCGGTAAGGTCATTATCGGTGAGCACATATTTGAGGTCTGAGGGGGCGGGCATCATCCTATGGAGGTTCCCGCCCAGGGGGAGGGGCCTGCGGGCCACTCCTAGAACTCCAGGGGCAAGGTAATTGATGCTGCAAAGGAGCGCGGGTAGGAGTAGTTCACGCTTTCCTTAGGCTGGTAGCTAAGCATGGGCGGATTTTGCGGATTGGCAATCCGCGAACTTGCGTATTTACGGATTCGCAATCCGCGAAGATCCGCGAACTCTAGCGGACTTGCGGATTTTTCCGTTTTTTGTGTTGGCGCGTGTTCGCGCCGATTTTGGGACAAGTTCGCAATTGCGAACTTACTTTTCGGCTTGCAACGGCCGCGACTATGTTGTTTCTACGTCTGGTTTATCATCACAGGTTCACAGCACCCTCTGTTTCACCACTGCCACCCTCTGGGACACCCATGCCACCCTCTAGTACATCCTCACAGGCACCTATTAGGTTTATTTATTACTGTAGATTATGGTGGTTGAAAAAAGCTAGCACACCTGCCCTTCTTCAACTGCCATCAATTAATTTGTGTTTCATTAATGTGTCAGTAATTTTGAAAGTTCCAGTCTGGCTGGCACCTGCTTCCTTCCTTATCTGTAATTTGCTTTTTGTTGCAGTGAAATTTTTTTTTTACAGGACCTTTATGGTGCTATTCTATGAGCCTGCTGTTTGGGTCATAGCAGGGTCATAGAATTGTTGCAAACTCTGGAGGGGCCCATCAGCAAGCACTACCTTGAATGTTACTAATGTTAAGTTTGAACTTTTGCACCTGCTCATTGCTTTCATTTTAGCTAAAATCGTTTTTTTTGCAATTTCGCGCGTTATTTGGGGCGCGAATCCGTGCGAGATCGATTTCGGAAGCCGCGAATACGTGCGAATACAAAATTGTTTTTGTTGCGACGTGTATGTTCGCGTGATCTTGCGCGTGTTCGCGAGGCGCTTCTAGCTATTCGTTTGCCAAGTTACCCTATCGGTCGTACACGGGCGCGGCCATCTTGTTGGCGTGACGTAATTCCGTTTCCGCCCGCTATGTGTAATCTCGCAAAGTGTGCTGCTCGCGAGTACAAGTTCGCGCGTACTCGCAAGGAAAATCTCGCGCGAACTTACCCACGCGGTCGTGAACGGGCGCGGCCATCTTGTTTCTCATTCATTGCTATGGTTCTGGGCATGCTTTCTCTATCCTCTCTCAATCTCTGCCATCCTTTGCTTGTTTGAAGTTTTTTTGATCTAATTTTACTTATTATCTAACCCTCTATTTTTCTAGCTCTATATTTTTGTGTTTTCTGCAGCTTTTAGTTACTTTTAAACTACTTTTTTAAACTCTTTTATTTTCTTCTTCACTATTCTATTTCTTCTTTATCATTTAAGTTTATTTCTGCCCAGACCATGGTAAAGGGAGCCGGGAAGCACCCTGAGAAGGGGAAGGGTCCCGCACCCCGTGCCCGGCTCCCGTGCGGGCGTTTAAGGGGGGAGCAAGTGGTCCCGAGGGAGATCTTTAGCGCGGAGGAAGTGGCGGCACTGATCTTCCATGTCCAGCGCCGCCTCCCCAAGACGATCCTGGGAGGCGGCAAGATCGCGACCGGCTATGGCATCCGGGAGCGCCGCCAGCGGTGGGAGAAGGTGTGCCGGGCCATGTACAAGATCTCTGGGGTCCGGCGCACATATAACCAGGCCACCCACCGCTGGACCGATGTCATGGACCGGGAGCGGGACTTGCTGGACGCGCTCGGCGTAGAGGTCCCCGGGCTTGGTGAGTAGTAGTAGTAGTACATTTACTACTCTGTTTTATCCTGCTCTGTTATTTGCAAATCTTTGTTCTTTACCAAGAGCAATAATGCTGCCGATTACATTGAGGTAAATTATATTTCAAAATCTTCTATGCATTTCATTTTCAGGTGCACTGCTCTCCTTCTCAGTAGCCTTGCTTGCTACTATGCTTCTTTGTTTTGTATGTTGTGTTCAGAAGCATTTCATTGGCCTGAGAAATTATGTATCAGTGTACTGTAAAGAAAAGAACTGCGTAATGCTAGACAGTAAGGGTCATATTTTCAATTACCGGCGCATCCCTGCAAAGTAGCAGGGATGCGGCAGTAATTGTGTGCCATGCCACCACCACCCATTGGCCCAAAACGTCACAGAAGCCTTACGCATCTGTGCCGTAAAGGCAGCGCATTGCTGGAGTTGCGTGCCAACGATGGCGCAGCTCCAGCAATGCTCTGGGGTACCCTATCTCCCCAATGCTGCATCAAGCCGTACGTCGGCTTCAAGCGCGCAGGGTTTGAGTCATGCATCATTGTCATAAAAATGACTGATTGACATCTTGTAGATTTCCCTCAGCCACTTTTAGGATTCGTTCCTGCGCAGGTACGCCCTCCCTTGCGCCGGAACGCCCCCTGATGGCGCAGGGCTTTACAACGTGATGCATCGCCCATATGCCCATATGTGTTTTTTTTTTTAATATATACGCCGCACCAACACCATGGCGAGTCTTTTGTTCTGCCGCTGCGTCAGAAAAGGCACGCAACAATGGAGGAAAATCAGCCGCAACTTCCGCAAGGGACTTATAAATCAGCCCCAACAGACTGAAGTCCAGTGTCCTTCCTTTAGACAGTCACATGGCTATCAGAAGAAATAGTGGCGGTGGTGGAGGGTGGATTGATAGTTTGAGTATTCACTGATCTGCAAGCAGGATGGACTTTGTCTGTCACGTGTTGTGCACTACTGCCTGCAGTGCCAGGCCTAGGCAAACCTCTTTAGTAGTCTGTTTATTGAGTTACATAGGAACTTTCTAAGTCAACGTTCCGCAAATCAGGCAATACGAATAACGTAGTATACCACATGAGATAGATCCCGTGGAATAGTTGTCTATCTATTTGCTATTTTTCCAAAATATGTTGTTATTGTTCTTTTGAAATGTTTGATTTGGTTGAAAAATCTCATCCATGTTTTATGGTTTTTCTTTCTTTCATGTTGTACATCAGCTCCCACCAAGGGCAAGAGGACACAGGAGGAGGGTGCTGAGGATGCAGGCCAGGATCGGGCAGGCGAGGGCTCCTTTGCTGGCCCCAGTAAGTTTACATTTTACTAAACAGTACCTATTTTTTCCTAGCGTTCCTCATTCGATTTTTTCTAAATCGTCTTTGATCTTCTTGTAGACTGGATATAAATTCTTATCCTGCCTCGAATATGATGACTCCCTGTGGTATTACTAGACTATTCTTATTAGTCTGTCTGTGTAGCTAACTAAGATTGGACATTTGGCAATTCCATTGGACTCCCATTATATTCAGCAATACCTCTATGCACTGTCTCCTTACTGACTAGATAGTGTGGCAGAGTCATTCAGCTCCCGAAGTCACCGATTATAGATCCCCAATGATCTCTAGATTATCGTACGCAGGACAAGAGAGTAGTACGGAGTCACAGCACAGTCAAGAAGTGTCAGAGGCACTCATGCTTGCAAAAATTCCAAAACCTTTAGCTCATCCACTCTAGTCTAGAGGAACACAAACCACAGAGTCTATTTAAGTGTAAAAGCTTTATTAAAAGTAAACACATTTATTGAAATCTACTTTGTCATAAAACTATTTAACTGTAAACGGAAAAGTGGTTAGTGCTGACGATTAATTGGACACATTTCTTGTGGTCGAGCCGAACTCTCACCTACTTTGAACTTGATCCTGGTCGTGTTCTTAGGACTCAGGAGTCAAGCTTCTGTCTGTTAGGAGAAAAAGTGGTGCGTGTTAAAAATCAAAAGCAAGCATTCATCAGTTGTGCATAAAAGTGCAGCAAGACAACAGCCTTCCCTGGAAAATGGGACATTTTTACTATGGAGTAGACAGTCACAAATTATTACATTGTATTCTGTTTTTTTAACATTTCTCCTAGACCAAATATTATATAGTAGTGAGTGGTGTATTCTAACTTTCTTAAATGTACTTTGTAGGTGTAACATCTGGTGACGGGGCCAGCGCGGAGGTGGCTGATGTGTTGGACTTGGACTCGGAGGCCTCTGGGGAGGATGCGGCGGTAGAAGAGCTGGTGGCCGTTCCTGTGGGGGATCAAACGGTGGTGGCGGAAACAGGTAAGCTATATATTCCTTACTTATTGAGATTGAAGACTGCATAGTGTGCTTTCTGCACGGGTGTATTACAATTACAAATCAACCAGGTAGTAGCCTCCTCGAAATGTACTTCGACTTAGCTGTGAAGTTTTTGGTGAGAAGAATCCCAATAAGTTCTTAGACGAACGTGATGGATGGGATGAACGAAAAGCGAAAGAAGGGTGTAAGTAAGTGGGACGCGAACTTGTATGATGGCTGGCAAAGAAGAACGATATGTGTTTGCTTGGACCCAGAGGTGGCTGGGAAGGAAAGAATATGGTATGGTGCATGGCTGGGTCAATGATGAAGCAAGGATGGGTGGAAGGACAGCAGCCTGGGTGGGTGAAACAGAAACTGTATGTGTGCGTATACTTTGAATGAATGGATGCCTGGAGCATGGTATTCTCTGACTCTTACATAGCAAATGTGTATCTAGAGAGAGTAGATGGTCGCCAGGTGAAGTAAGTGTTACCTTGAAGAGCATGTACCACCGCACCCGCACGTCCGTCCCAGTGCAGGGAAGGCAAGGAAAAGAAATTGTAAATGTGTCCAATACTACCATGAATAGTAGCAGTACTTTGTATTGCGTTTGCATTCACAGCATATATCTGGTTATTACGGTGGACACTCCGTACCTCTCTTAATAACTTTAGTTTACTTGTAGTACGTCATTCATGTGTGGGTGTATCACTGTGTTCACTCAATATTAAGCAAAGCACCTAAAGTCATCTCATCTGTCATTAAATACGTCCCATGTGAAGTGATAGATAATCAAATTAGTTAGCTTCTTCAGTTTCCTTTTCTAGTACTCATTTGCACTGTAGGGTGAAAGGTAAATTAATTAAGCAGTAGCCCTTGTAACAGAGTATTCTCAGTGCCACCCGTAATAGAAAAGTAAGCTTCACCACCTGCATGTACTGGACCGGTACAGTAACGCAAGTCTGTCTCCATCATCATGGTGTGCAACTTTTTTTCTCGGGTGCAACTTCACTGTGCTGTGTCCATGTCATTCTGCCGGCTTGCATAAGATAACGTACCCATTTCCCTAAACAAGAGAGAAGAAGAAGAATAAGACTGGTGTACTGTCATAGTCGACTGTAATGGAAGTCCATAGTGGTCGTAGAATTAGTTCATTAAACTACCACTACTGTTAGAGCAAGGATGCAGAAGTGGGAGGGTTACATAGATACTGTCCTCAATAGTTATGTACTGTGCTTTCAATTTGCTACTTGTACTCTGTGACCCAACTTTCGGCTCAATCACTTTGTGTTATTAATAAGGAGCATTGGTTACAGACTATGTCTTTCTTTCTTCATATAGTTGCTCCTTCCAAATCAACAACAAGGAGGGAGCAGGCTAGATTGGCCCGGCAACGGAGGCTGGAGGCCACAGTCGCCGAGTATCGGCGGCTGGTGGCCCTGGAGGAGGAGGAGGACACGCAGTCGAGCGGGGCAACATCTTCGACTGTGACCACTGCATCCTCCTCCGTGACTAAACCAGCGGGACCGAGCCGGGCTAAGAAAGCCGACCGCCACCGCCAAGCACCCGAAACACCAGCTGCCCCCCACAGGAGCTGCAAGGAACGCCAACACCGCCTACGAGTCCGCATGTCCAACCTGGAGCAGGAGGTCCTGAGGTATAAGACCTTGGTTAAGGGCCTCCGCTCCGAGCTTGCCACCCTCCGCAAGGAGTATGATGCCCATGCCGCATCATGCACCAGCACCAGCACCCTCCAGTAGTGGAGTGTCCCTTGCCCTTTTTTTATAGACTTTTGGGGGGTGGGATTTGGGAGTTGGGATCGTTTTGGGACGTTTCAGAGACAATCGTTGGGGTTAGGGTGGGTGAGGGAGATTATTTTGTTAGGGATAAATAAATATATTTTTCAACTACTTTATCTGACCATACCTGTTTTTTACTGCTTTTCAGTCTGGTGGGTGGGGGGCGGGGGTGTAACAGTAACTTTGTTTTCCTGAACAGTCGTAGGACTTTAGTAGTACAACCGTCAAACTCTTGTCTACTCCGAAATAATACTCCATTATACTACCTCCCACCAAACGCTTATCTTACCTGTAATTTGTGTTAGAAATTAGGGCTAGGCCCAGGGCTGGCTCCAGGTGAAATGGGGATTAACGTTGTCATTCCTGGGCGGGTGACATTTCCTCATTGCGGTGTTACTAGTGGTGTGACACAGTGGCAGTTGCATGCCTATGGAAAAAAAGAAAACGAAACCTTGTTTGTACTCCTTACTGTAGCATTACAACGGTTACGGTACGATCGAGAAAATAGCAGGTGACAGTACACTAGAACAGTGCCATAATGTAGCCTAACAAATGGTAAAGTATTGCAAGTATAACCAGTACTTGCGTTGAATTTATTTGACATTGGCTACTACTACTAGAAGATATAGTACTGAAGCTGAGTAAGTCTAGAAGATATCCTCGTATTCCTTCACCAGCCTGTTGCTGCTATCACCTTATCCTCCCCAGCAAGTGTGTGGAATTATTGATGTCATTTTAGTCAGACATCAAGCAAAACAACACAGCCCGGGGGAAGAGGGTTAGGGTTTGTAAAATGGATGGGAATGGGGGTTTCTTTTTGGGTAGGTTTTGTTGAGAGAAGAAAAAAAAAGCAGAGCATGGACAAACAATAATTGAAGATACAGAGTTTACAGACAATCTTTGGTTACAAAGTAAAGGTAAGCACATGCAGTCACACTCATAGAATAAAAGACAACAATGGATACTGTATCTGTATTGCGTATGTTGTTGGAGTTGTCCTGTTGAAATTGGTAAGTAAGTTGCATGCAGCAAACAATTCCTCTTATTGGCGGCACTCCTCCATTCCAGCTGACGCTTCGTCCATCAATGTGGTGGTGACCACTGACAGAAGAGACACCCTGTCCACTGCCTGCCTGGCGGATGTTGACTGAAACCCGGCCTGTAATTATTGAACGGAAAACAGGAAGTGCTATTACAATACCACTGATAAATAAATAAAAGGTATGTACGCTGTGTGGTTCAAAAAGTCACACTTTGATTTCCCTAATAGACAGTACAATATTTTTGAAATTGCGTGCTCTGTCTGAGTCACCTTTTTAAGGATCAATAAGTATGGCCAAAATATTATAGCGGATCTTTCCCCTCAAGGTGGGTGTACTACTGTGTTTTAGAACAAAATTTGACCTTCCCAGCAATGCTCCCACCAAGACCCTTACTAAAGCCAGTCGCAAAAATGTAGAAGAACCCAATCATATCTCCAAAAACGATGCTTAGCAGAAAAATGGTTACAAAACGTACTTTGAAAGTAACAGTAGACCCAAATACAGACCGTGGATTGTATTCAAACCACTTGCCTGCAAGCAAAAGTATCCATAGCCAGCATCGCTCCAACAGTGCTCTACAACAACAGAACCGCGTTGCAATAGAACCCCCCTAAACACATGCAATCCTGCTGCTAGGGCTAACCCTAACGAACCCTAACTTACAAAAAGTGCCAAAACTGGTGTTTCCTTATGGATTTTGTCCAACTAACTTCTAGCCGGTATTAGACCTTCCCAGGAATGCCCCAGGCAAGACCCGCCAACCCACCCGCACAAAAACACCCGACACAACACCACCAAACAGCGAAAAAGCTAAATCTCATACTTACAATGTCTCTCGGCCTTCGGTCCAAACGCGGCGCTGTGCAGCTAGGTCGTCATCATCATCATCAATCATCATAACTCCTGTTTTCCACCACGGATTTCCTGAAAAGCAAATGCAATCAAGATTAGACTGTCGCAGCAGTGCTTCGACAGAGACCCCGGCCGCAACCCACCCACGAACAGCAGGAAGCCCCCCAAAACGCTACATTGAGCAAGATGTCTGAAGAAATGGCAAAAAAAAGGCTGTTCCTTATGGATTTTGTCCAAAACACTTGTATCCGGTATTAGACCTTCCCAGGAATGCCCCAGGCAAGACCCGCCGGCGCCAACCCACCCGCAAAAAAACACGCGACACAACACCACCAAACAGCGAAAAAGCTAAATCTCATACTTACAATGTCTCTCGGCCTTCGGTCCAAACGCGGCGCTGTGCAGCTAGGTCGTCATCATCATCAATCATCATAACTCCTGTTTTCCACCACGGATTTCCTGAAAAGCAAATGCAATCAAGATTAGACTGTCGCAGCAGTGCTTCGACAGAGACCCCGGCCGCAACCCACCCACGAACAGCAGGAAGCCCCCCAAAAGGCTACATTGAGCAAGATGTCTGAAGAAATGGCAAAAAAAAGGCTGTTCCTTATGGATTTTGTCCAAAACACTTGTATCCGGTATTAGACCTTCCCAGGAATGCCCCAGGCAAGACCCGCCGGCGCCAACCCACCCGCAAAAAAACACGCGACACAACACCACCAAACAGCGAAAAAGCTCAATCTCATACTTACAATGTCTCTCGGCCTTCGGTCCAAACGCGGCGCTGTGCAGCTAGGTCGTCATCATCATCAATCATCATAACTCCTGTTTTCCACCACGGATTTCCTGAAAAGCAAATGCAATCAAGATTAGACTGTCGCAGCAGTGCTTCGACAGAGACCCCGGCCGCAACCCACCCACGAACAGCAGGAAGCCCCCCAAAAGGCTACATTGAGCAAGATGTCTGAAGAAATGGCAAAAAAAAGGCTGTTCCTTATGGATTTTGTCCAAAACACTTGTATCCGGTATTAGACCTTCCCAGGAATGCCCCAGGCAAGACCCGCCGGCGCCAACCCACCCGCAAAAAAACACCCGACAACACCCCCAAACAGCGAAAAAGCTAAATCTCATACTTACAATATCTCTCGGCCTTCGGTCCAAAGTAACGCGCTGTGCAGCTAGGTCATCATCAATCATCATAACTCCTGTTTTCCACCACGGATTTCCTGAAAAGCAAATGCAATCAAGATTAGACTGTCGCAGCAGTGCTTCGACAGACACCACAAATTACACACAAACCCCCGGAACCCCGCCAAAGAGCACCTCAAAGGCAAGCAAGTCAGCAAAAACGGCAAGAAATTTCCACCTCATATTTGGTCCAAAACACTTTTGTCCATTATTAGAGCTTCACAGCAATGGGCCCAAAACCGTCAACTCACCCGCAAAGAAGTACAACACCCCCACAAGTGCTGAGTCTTTCTTCATTGTGCGTAATCCAGCACTCTGCTTGGAGGGAAATCGCAGTCTGGAGGAGGAGGATAGAGGAGCATGTTCTTCAGAACTTGTGAACCTGAGGAATGTAGACTGCGGCACCTTCAAATCAATAAGCAAACAAGTGAAGACAGTTCTGATGATGGTCTTGTTTTTGGGATTAGGTGATTAAAGTTTTAATTAAATTAACTGTGCAAAACAAAGAAAGAGAGACACAAAGCACACAGGAATAAAAGTGAATAAGGACGAAAAAGAAAGTTCTTGATTGATTGTCTCATTTTCAGGGCTCGGTGTCAGGGAATAAGAACAAGATTTCGTCATCATACTCTGCGAATTCAGGCTGGATGAGGTCAGTGGCACCGAACAGAGAAAAAATCCCCTCATCTACGTTGCTGTCCTCATCGTCTTCATGTGGCGTGCTTTCTCGCACTTTGTAATCTGGTGGTATGAGGTGCTGATTCATCTTGATCATTGTCAGCCGCTCCACATTTTTGGGCGATAGGCGGCTCCGTTTGGCAGTTACAATGCCACCAGCAGCACTGAAAACACGTTCAGAAGACACACTTGCGAGTGGGCAAGACAAATAGTTTATAGCCAGGTTGTAGAGCTGTGGCCACAATTGTTTTTTGCCATGCCAATACTGCAATGGCTCCTCATTAAGAAAGACCACTGTTGAGTCATTCAGATAGTCCTGCACCATCGACTCAAGGTCATCAACTGTTCCTCCACTTTGCTTACTTTTTGCTGTGCCTGTGACATTTTTTAGAGAACCATACCCCATCAAACTTAGCCAATCCTCCTCCCCAGCCACTGTTAGTGTTGTCATTGTGTGTGGTGCAGATGATCCAGTTGCCGGTGTCTTTAACGGCTGAGAGGTCACTTGTGCCCCAGCCACAGGTGCAGAAGTGGATTCTTGTGACTGCGGATGGCCTGCTGATGCTGATGCTGATGTACTGGCTTCTCCTTCAATAACCTGCCGTTCTTTTTCAAACCTCTTGGCTGACCAGGCTAACCAATGTTTGTACTTTTGAACATCTGCATCAGCGAAAGGAAAGAATGCGTTGTCTGCCAGCGCCTTTTTGTAGCGTGGATCCAGAATAGTAGCACAAATGTAATGCTGATCTGAGTTGATGTTTTTAAGACGTTCATCACCACGTAGGCGATGTAATAATTTCTCAGACAAAATGAAATGGTTTTTTTTTTTTCATCTTTTTCAAACTCAGAAGAAACCGCCATCAGTTGGTGCTCCAGTATGCACAACAATGGGATAGCTTTTCCCAAATTACAGTCCTCCTGGCTGACTGCACGCGTGAAGAACTCAAAAGGACGAAGCATGTCTGTCAGGCTTTTAACTATGGCCCATTGCGCCTTACTCATCCGCAGGTCCTCCTTCTGAGATGTAGCCTCTGTCAAGAAATAGTGATCGAGTACCGTATACTGCTCATGCAGACGCTCAAGCATGTAGAAGGTTGAGTTCCAACGTGTTGCCACCTCCTGGATGAGTGCTTTCACTGGCATTCCACGTTGAAGTAGCAGTCTCCGCAGATGCTTCCGGGCCTTAAAAGAATGGCTGAAATGGTTGCACATTTTGCGGCAGGTGGCCATTACCTCGAACGCTGGACTCTCTTTATCACTCAAGAATTTTTGAACTACCAGGTTGATACAGTGCGCCAAACACGGCACTCTAACATGGTGACCCTGTGACATGGCCTTAACTACATTGGCGCCATTATCCGTGGAAACATAACCAATCTTGCGTTTTAGGGGGGATAGCATTGACAACACCTTTTTGTCAAACTCTTCCAAAAGGTTTTCTGCTGTGTGACTTTTCTCCAAGGCAAACATGGCTAGTGTTGCATGTTTCCGAGCAGCTTTGAAAACTTGGTCCGGGTCAACACCTGCGTTTAGCTTTGCTATAACACCTGAAAAAGAGACCCAGTGTGCAGTGATGCACATGTAATCATCGCCTGGGCCACTGGTCCACATGTCTGTTGTCAGATGTATTGTGTGAACAGCACTCTTCTGCAAAGCTGCCCCAATCGCCTGCAGCACATCTTCATGTAGTGCTGGAACCGCAACTCTGGCAAAATAGAACCGGCTCGGAACCTTCCATTTAGGGCAGAGCGTTGCAACTAATTCAAGAAAAGCTACCGCTTCTACAAAAGAAAAAGGTAGAAGGTCCACAGCTAGCATTTTAGCCAGCTTAGTGTTATACAGACGCGTCAGTGGGTGGTTGCGTTCATATGGCACGTCTGAAGTAAGCATTGTTCTAATGTTGGCCTGGACCAAGCATTTACGGGCTGATAATGACTTCGTTGACCCAATTTTGCTCGCTGGTGAACTTTTGTGCGTTGGTGTCTCACTCGCTCCAACACTCTTAGTGTGCCTCACATTGGGTGTGCTGCTGAGAGGGGTACTGGGTGTAAGGGAAGTGTTTGACACGTCTTCTTCCTGCTCGTCAACATCAGATGAAACATCAACGTTTCCTTGATTTTGGCCTTTCTTGATCGCAGCTAGGTGCGCAAACCATTGGACACCGTGCTTTCTGTCAAGATGACCACTCTGGCCGCCGGTACCATAGTTGCTACCTGGCTTACCACGACTAACTGCAAGCTTACAAAGGGTAAAAATGGCAAACCTTGGATTTTTGGGACAAACAGTAAAGAAGTCCCAAACTGGGGACTTGAAGTGTCTGTGGGACCTGGAGGAGGCGGCGATACTGGTGGTGGTGGTGGTCATGAAGCTAATGCCAGATGAAGTGGAGGATCTGGATTGGCCAACTTTTGTACGTTTTCCACTTTCACCGCCACTAATTAAGGTCGAGGTTGACGCAGGTCTCTTCTTGCCAGAAATAAATATGGAAGCGGGACGAGTTGGTGTACTACTTAACTCCAATGATTGTGGTGTTTCCACTGCCTCCTCATCGACAACATCATCATCATCATCATCACGCGCAGCAGCTCTTCGGGCTAGGGTCAAAATGTCTGTTTGCTGCATGCCCGCTGGGGCTGCAGTGACCTTTATGATGACTGGGTCGTCGTTGGCAGAGTCTTCATCAGCAGCAGTATCCGCCACTTCTTGTTGAGCCTCATCACACTCCATAAGTCTGAGACTTTGGACGAGCTTCCTTTTACGCTTAAGTACCTTTGTTGGATCATGGTGTGCCTCACTCTCAGACGGCTGTGGTGCTGGTTCCCAAGTTTGATCCGTATCATCAGAAGGAGGTGTGCTTGAAGAGGATGTAGACACCACCCTTGATCTCTTCCTTGCTAGGGTTGTGGAAGACAATGAAGGATCATCAGGAGGAGTGGCTTCCTCAAATGATACCTCGCCTTGATTGTCGATTTCCTGATGTGCCCCTACTTCGGGAGGAACAACTATTGTGGGCACTTGTTGTGACCCTCCATGCACCTCTGCATGCGCATCTCCTTGCGCTGCCTCTCCTTCCACATGTACTTGGGCTTGTACTTGCACATGTGATTGTTGTTGCCGCTGTGGTTGTTCAACACTCGTCAGATGAGCTACAACAACCTGTGTTGATTGAGGGACATTGCTGCTGCTTTCTTGCGATGAGCCAACATCACTGGTCGATGGTGATTGAAGAAGTATACTGGCTGCCTCTGCAGCACTCAAGGGCTTGGACTTAAGTTGGCGTGGTGGTGGTGGTGGCACTGAGCCCAATGGAGCGGGGGTGCTGCTGCCAGCTTGGTCCCCAGCAGATCCCGCTGCAGCTGCTGCAGGCATACTTTTTTTTTTACTCACAAAAAAAGGGGCGGGCGGCACACCAGTGTCCTTGGTAACTTGCTTCTTCTGCTCCTTACTGGCACCTTTCTTGCTAGAGGAGCTACGGGTTACTTTTTTTGGGGCCATCTTCTTCAGAGCAGGTCAGCAGGCAGCAGTTGCACGAGTTGCAGAGGGTTCTGTGTCCAGACGTGACGTCGCGTGACGTTATGCTGCACACACCGCTGCAGGACTTCTTCCTGGCACTGGTGGTTCTATTGAGTCTTCTTGTGCACCTAAAAGCAATGGAAGACAGAGGAACATCAGTTCAGTTATACACCCCAAAAAATCGACAAAACACAGAAAAATGAGCACAATCCCATGCCATCCATGACGTTTACATTGAAGACACCCCACAGAAAGACTAGGGACATGCAAGTATGCAACACTCACTACCCCTGGGCATAAGGGATGAAAAGTAGGCAAAATAAGTGCAGGCCTCAGACACTGCCTCTCCTCAAAATGGCCCCCTTACACCCCAAGCACATGTTGCCTGTACCAGCCAGCACTCAAGATGGCCACCACCACCACCCACATGGCCAGTCCACATCAACAGTACACCCCCAAAAAACAGAAAAACAGCCAGAAATCACCACAATCCAATGCCATCCATGATGTTTACATCAAAGAGAGTGAGACAACACCACAGGCACACTCAGTCCATGCACCACCACCACCCCTGGGCAAGCAAAAGGCCACACCAGCAGCCCCCCAAAAACGACAAAAAACAATAAAATAAGCACAATCCCAGCCCATCCATGGCCTCAATTATGTTTAAATTCAAGAAGACACCCCACAGAAAGACTAGGCCCATGCAACACTCACCACCCCTGGGCAAAGGGCCACACCAGCAGGCCCAAAAAAACGACAAAAACCAATAAAATCTGCACATTCCCAGTCCATCCATGACCTCAATGGTGTTTAAATTCAAGAAGACACCCCTCAGAAACACTAGGCCCATGCAACACTCACTACCCCTGGGCATAAGGGATGAAAAGTAGGCAAAATAAGTGCAGGCCTCAGACACTGCCTCTCCTCAAAATGGCCCCCTTACACCCCAAGCACATGTTGCCTGTACCAGCCAGCACTCAAGATGGCCACCACCACCACCCACATGGCCAGTCCACATCAACAGTACACCCCCAAAAAACAGAAAAACTGCCAGAAATCACCACAATCCAATGCCATCCATGATGTTTACATCAAAAAGAGTGAGACAACACCACAGGCACACTCAGTCCATGCACCACCACCACCCCTGGGCAAGCAAAAGGCCACACCAGCAGCCCCCCAAAAACGACAAAAAACAATAAAATAAGCACAATCCCAGCCCATCCATGGCCTCAATTATGTTTAAATTCAAGAAGACACCCCACAGAAAGACTAGGCCCATGCAACACTCACCACCCCTGGGCAAAGGGCCACACCAGCAGGCCCAAAAAAACGACAAAAAACAATAAAATCTGCACAATCCCAGCCCATCCATGGCCTCAATGGTGTTTAAATTCAAGAAGACACCCCACAGAAAGACTAGGCCCATGCAACACTCACCACCCCTGGGCAAAGGGCCACACCAGCAGGCCCAAAAAAACGACAAAAAACAATAAAATCTGCACAATCCCAGCCCATCCATGGCCTCAATGGTGTTTAAATTCAAGAAGACACCCCACAGAAAGACTAGGCCCATGCAACACTCACCACCCCTGGGCAAAGGGCCACACCAGCAGGCCCAAAAAAACGACAAAAAACAATAAAATCTGCACAATCCCAGCCCATCCATGGCCTCAATGGTGTTTAAATTCAAGAAGACACCCCTCAGAAACACTAGGCCCATGCAACACTCACTACCCCTGGGCATAAGGGATGAAAAGTAGGCAAAATAAGTGCAGGCCTCAGACACTGCCTCTCCTCAAAATGGCCCCCTTACACCCCAAGCACATGTTGCCTGTACCAGCCAGCACTCAAGATGGCCACCACCACCACCCACATGGCCAGTCCACATCAACAGTACACCCCCAAAAAACAGAAAAACAGCCAGAAATCACCACAATCCAATGCCATCCATGATGTTTACATCAAAGAGAGTGAGACAACACCACAGGCACACTCAGTCCATGCACCACCACCACCCCTGGGCAAGCAAAAGGCCACACCAGCAGCCCCCCAAAAACGACAAAAAACAATAAAATAAGCACAATCCCAGCCCATCCATGGCCTCAATTATGTTTAAATTCAAGAAGACACCCCACAGAAAGACTAGGCCCATGCAACACTCACCACCCCTGGGCAAAGGGCCACACCAGCAGGCCCAAAAAAACGACAAAAAACAATAAAATCTGCACAATCCCAGCCCATCCATGGCCTCAATGGTGTTTAAATTCAAGAAGACACCCCACAGAAAGACTAGGCCCATGCAACACTCACCACCCCTGGGCAAAGGGCCACACCAGCAGGCCCAAAAAAACGACAAAAAACAATAAAATCTGCACAATCCCAGCCCATCCATGGCCTCAATGGTGTTTAAATTCAAGAAGACACCCCTCAGAAACACTAGGCCCATGCAACACTCACTACCCCTGGGCATAAGGGATGAAAAGTAGGCAAAATAAGTGCAGGCCTCAGACACTGCCTCTCCTCAAAATGGCCCCCTTACACCCCAAGCACATGTTGCCTGTACCAGCCAGCACTCAAGATGGCCACCACCACCACCCACATGGCCAGACCACATCAACAGTACACCCCCAAAAAACAGAAAAACAGCCAGAAATCACCACAATCCAATGCCATCCATGATGTTTACATCAAAGAGAGTGAGACAACACCACAGGCACACTCAGTCCATGCACCACCACCACCCCTGGGCAAGCAAAAGGCCACACCAGCAGCCCCCCAAAAACGACAAAAAACAATAAAATAAGCACAATCCCAGCCCATCCATGGCCTCAATTATGTTTAAATTCAAGAAGACACCCCACAGAAAGACTAGGCCCATGCAACACTCACCACCCCTGGGCAAAGGGCCACACCAGCAGGCCCAAAAAAACGACAAAAAACAATAAAATCTGCACAATCCCAGCCCATCCATGGCCTCAATGGTGTTTAAATTCAACAAAACAGTTGTATCATGCACCCATAACCAACCCTGGTCCTACTGGATACTGTGGCTACCCACAATATAATTTATTTAATTTTCTGAAAAAGTTCCAAAATTGTACTTGCAGCAACTGTAATGCCCCAAACAAACTTACTTGTGAAAGTTGATTTCTAATCCAAAAGTGATCCAAAGACAGTCAAAAAGGCCTCAAATCCAAATATCCAGCAGCACCCACAAAAAGTAATCCTTCCAGCTCCAGATCCAAATGAAAGTGACCAGGAGATGGACAAAGCACTGGGAGGAGCCTGCTGGACAGGAACAGGAAGTTGGAGACTGTGGGGCACTTCCTTCCTCCCCCCCCCCCCAAAATGGACTCCTTGCAAAAAAAAAGGCCATGCAAATGTCAACCTGAGGAGTGATTCTGATAAAAATCATAATTTTCTGAAGGTTTATCCTGTTTGCTGGTGATTTTCTTGTGCGAAATTGCAAAATCTCTATTTCGCAAGTGCGAGATTGTTCCTTTCCGCCGCAACTACATGTTCGCAATTGCGAACTCTCGCGAGGTGTGCTGTGCAAGGTGGCAAGCCGCGAGTACGTATTCGCGGGCGACAAACTCCCGCGGGAACACGCAGCAAGATCTAAAATGGCGCGTCACTCGCAAAGAAAAACAACTCGGCAAACGCTAAAATGACGGAAAGTGAACGCCGTGCACCACGCCGCGCGCCGCAACCAAGCGAGCGGATTCACGGATTTTCGACAAATTCGCGAGCGTTCGCGGATTGCAGATTTGCCGAAAATCCGAAAAATCCGCGAGCGGAGCGGATTTTACGCCCATGCTTACTGGTAGCCACCCCGCGCGCGTATACTCATGACGTCACCGGATCGCGCAGAGTAAGGGCCCTCCTTTAGTGGGTAAATGGAGTTCAGGGCGTAGACCGGGCAATTCCCGGGGTAACACTGCGCATGCGCACGTCTCTAGGGGAGGCGCAGCTTGTAGGACCTGACACCGGTAGTGACCTTGCCATATGGCCAGAAATGTACAAAAATCAAGATGAGGATGTTAGACTCGGTTAGGAAACAACATGTATTAGAGTTTTTGTTAAGGTCAGGCTCTCAGACTTGTTGACAAAAATGTGTATCTAATGTCCTGCTGATTTTTGTATAAATTGTTGATCATGCAATTAAAACCTTTTTTAATTTCATATCTTAATAAATACGGCCGGGCGACTAGCGCCCGCCTTCCAAAAAGTAAAGAAGTCTCGTGTCCACGTTTCTGGGTGTTGGGTGCCGGTTTGGGGGGGAGGCGGCAGCTAGTCGCTGACCATGCCCCGACTCACACCACTTCTGAGTGTTAGTTTTAGTAGTTTCACCGCTCTGGAGGGTGGGGAGCGAAAATCAGCACCCGTTTTTCCGTGTGTTTTGCCCGATTATTTGGGATTTACATGGCTTGGCCGGCAGAGCAGACTTAAAGTGCGGCCATCTCGATGCACAGTTTGGCCACACTCCACAATGGGAGCAGTTTTGAACTTGTGAAGACATGCTATAAATGTGTTATGAAAGGTATTCAAGACTGCATGCATTTGTGCTTGCTCCAGGCAATGATTGTGGTAATATAAGGGAATTCAAAAGAAAAAAGCATTTGCAATGCAACCATTTCCCAAGCCTGGCCTTATAGAAGAAGGCGGGAGGTGGGCAGCTCAGCCCTCCTCCAATGCTGATTTTGGCACCGGGGAACTATACCATTGGGGCATGGCCATAAACAAATAGGGGTAGAGGGGCCATACAGCCCCCCTCCTGGAGCCATTAATGGCCCTGGGGATCCCATCCCGCAGGGGAAGGCTCCTGCTATGTCCCGAGTACCCACCCCCTGGACAGAAACCTCTGCTTGCTCTCACTTGGCTCTAACAATTTAAGTGTCCTCCCCAAGCAAGAGCAAACAGTAAGTCAGCTCCTAGTGGGCAGGAGCAGGAACAATGCTCCTGCCCTCTGGGAGCAGACTTTTCATCTGTTTTCCTGCATGCTCTGAAGCGGGCAGGCAAACAGTTCAAAGGATTGCTCCTGCAGGCAGGGAGAAGCATTTTTTACTGCTCCCTGTTTCTGGGTGCAATGCCGGCTCTCGCCGGAGGTAGGGAGCCGGCTGGGGTCACGGGTGAATTGGGGATCCCCTCATGGCCTCCAACAAAGGGGTAATGGGTGCCCTGGGTGGGACAAGTATGAACAATAACAATTCCCAACAGGTTTCAATTTGAGACAGTTAAGTAATGTATGCAGTCTGCATTACATAAGCAAGAAACAAGGAGGCTCATATGGTTTGAAAGCTTGTTATTCACCATATTAAAGGAGGGTGTTACACATGGAAATACTGTTAAGCAGCTCTGTACAGAGAGAATCATGTGACAACCCGAGGGCACTTGGTGAGTGAAGAATATATAATTAGTGAGAAGTGAAGACGCAAGTGCTAAAGGTGAACAGCGTGAACGGCGCAATGTGACAAGAAAGTAATACAATTATGGCTCTGCAGGGTTAAGTTAAATTCACTTAAATCGTTGAACAAACAGTTTTACAGGAGCACAAAACATAAAAATGCGCTCTAAAATTGCGCTGTGATGTCGACGGCGTTTCGATCCCTGTGAGTCGGGATCGTCATCAGGACAGGGTTGTCGATGTCAGGCAGTGTAGATCACGTCGTGTAGATCCCGTAAGTCACTGGACGCCCAGGCAGGGTCCGAAATTGCGGCGTCTGGATGTGAAGTGTGCAGTCGAGGGCTGGTCCGATTGGGCAGCGCCTGAATCAAGCAAGGCGGCCAAGGGCGTAGAGGGCTCTCGATGTCTGGGCGGGTCACGATTAGTGCGAGTGCAGTCAAACCCCACATTAAGAATGGCTGAAGGGGTTGGCCACATGCGGGCATGTGTAGGATTAGCCGCAGGCCAGTACCTGCGGCCACCCCCCCCCCCCATCGTGCATAGCCTAAGGCTGTGCACAGCATAGGGTGAGGTTTACTGCATGTGGGGGTTGGATGCAGGGCTTCGCACCGGCTGGGCCCTGTGGCCAACCCCAGCCATGCATTGCCGAAAACCATGAGCGGTGGAGGTTGGATTAACATATGGTTGCTAAATATCACTTTATGTTTAAAAAAACATAGAAATTCACAGAAAAAAAGGTTACAGGGACGATATAGTTTGGAAATCAAATAAAAAAAACTTAGAAATTCACTAAAACAGCAACAAAGGTTACAGGGATGCAATAGTTCACATTTTACACAGAAAAAAGCATATAAATTCGGCAGGTATAGTTACAGTTATCTCAAGCAACTATAACTCATGCTCTAAGGTAACTGTAACTATTGCCTTCACCATGCTCTACTAATTCCCCACTTATTAAATCACTCATAACATCTTCTATGACATCATTGATAATATCAGCACAACATTAGCTGTAACATTTTTGATAAGAAAACTGCATGGCGGGGCAGCGAGTTATAGTTCCCTTAGGGCACGAGTATATTGCTAGAGAAAACGCATTTGAGACCCTCCTATTTTCTTGGCCCCGATTGTCGGAGCAACATTAGCTGTAACTTTTTTTATAAGAAAACTGCATTGCGGGGCAGCGAGTTATAGTTCCCTTAGGGCACGAGTATATTGCTAGAGAAAACGCATTTGAGACCCTCCTATTTTCTTGGCCCCGATTGTCGGATCACCCTGAAACTTTCTAGACAGTAGCTGTAGTCCCTGCCCAACAAGTTTCAAAAATCTTGGCAGATTCATCAAATGTCACCAAAGTTATTAGCATAAACAAAAACACTAATACAATATACATATATATATGTCAACCAAAATCCCGAAACACTTCCGTACAAGGATCCAGGCACAGTCTCCAAATTCATTAGTGCGTTTTAATGACATCACAGCATGTCCACCATATGATGTAATATATATGTATACAATAGTAACAATGTTTGTTGGGTGCATAGATAATTCAAAGTACATCAGTACGGTTCACCTTTTTTATTTGAATTATACAACTCATATGCAAACACTATACATTTTTGCCATTAACTTATACATTTATGTTGCTAATAAAACAGGTAGCAAATATCCATGGTTACAATATGAAGATATCCTTCTTTCAATTGTGTAGATCCAACTTGACAACTATCAGCCAACACGTGTTTCACAGCAGACTACGCTTTTTTGGGGCTGAAAAGAAATAATACATTTATTTTCATTTTAGAACTGAACTAAACAGTTGACATAATTTTACCTGTACATCATTTGTTTATGTTAATCGTGAAAAACATTTTTTGAAGCCAATAAAATATATTTCAGCCACTTTGTCAATAACAATTTCAGACAAAATATAAATCGCAATTATCTTGGAAATTTCTTGAGATTAATTAAATTCCTGATAATGATGAACATCGGAATGGTGGAAACACAATAGACACTATACTCTCATAGACATCACTAAATATAATCCAATTGTTGTTTCACTCACCTAGTTACATGTGTCTGTAGTGTGGCATATGAAAAGGTTTCCCAAAAAACATCAACAAATAAATTGTAGGTGGATAAGTTGATTGTATGTAGAATTCAAAGTTGTTTCCAAAGTACTCTGTATCAATAAAACACAAAAAGTTATATTTAAATACTAGACTTGAGATATGTATTGTAAAGAATTCCTGCCAGAATGATGCAATGTGTAGGGTTTACCTCAATCTAGGTAAGAAGACGTGAGCATGGATCAAGAGTGATTCTTAGTTCCGATTAGGATAGAGACGAAAGCTTAATAGGAAGCGGCTCAAACGAAATCAGAAAAATTTATGAACAATACAAAATAAAATAAAATATACGGGTGAGCCAAATATTACACTAGGTACTGAAGCATCTATCTTATCAAATAAAACAATAATATTGAAAATAAAAGTTTATAAGTGAAATCCTAGCAGGATCGACATCATGGTTCTTGTTTTGCTAATCTGTTCCCCATATACAGAGAGCTAAAGGGGATTCCTGCTCATGTTATGATATTTTGGTTGAATTATCTTTCTCATAGGATGAGTTTCCAAATAGACCATGCCAAGTAAACCTAATTTATGCAAAAGGTCCGATTGATTGAATCATGACTAGAAAGAGACCAACACTCTGTATCTTATTGTTTATTTGACTTGATATATTGTTCAAGTATATCTTCCTACACACTCAGAAATATATCTAGAAAGGGAATGCTGATAAGTAGGATTACCACCAAGGAACACCCAAAACAGATTATAGTGATCTCTATTACTTCTAAAAAGTGTGCTTTAGATATACTATTTGTTGTTAAGACCTTGTATCAATTTCTTACCTACAGTTTATCTATTGTAGTCAAACTCTTGGTGAAATTCCTAATGACTCAAGTGTTTCTAAGAGGATGGGCAACCTATTCAAAGAGGTGGATAGTTTAAAATAAACGATATTGCCATTTACAAATCACTTTGTCAGTTTAAAAAAAAATAAGATCATGTTGAGCTGCTCACCGAAATATTACAAATCGCTTGTAGAACAAGCATACATCAACTTGGGTATAACAGGGTAAAAACTAAATAAAAGACAGTGTAAAAGTTATGTTACAATTGGGGTGGGGTCGCACACTGCTCACACACCAGCGGGATCGCCCCTAGGGACTGTGGTAAATGTAGTATATGTAGTTAGTGTTCTGCGATGCATCTTCTTTCGATTCTCTGCTTTCTTCGCTGTCTTCGCCATCCCTGGACACGTGTTTCGGGGTATTTACCCCTCATCAGCAGGGATTAGGCCATCTTCTATCTTCTGGGGTTGCCGGTGGCTGCCAAATATCACCAGGTTTAGTACCACTCCAGGCGCGCAGGTGCGGGGTCCCGGGCTCGTCAGCCAGCTGCTCGAGGGAGCTTTAAACATTACAATTGGGGTGGGGTCGCACACTGCTCACACACCAGCGGGATCGCCCCTAGGGACTGTGGTAAATGTAGTATATGTAGTTAGTGTTCTGCGATGCATCTTCTTTCGATTCTTTGCTTTCTTCGCTGTCTTCGCCATCCCTGGACACGTGTTTCGGGGTATTTACCCCTCATCAGCAGGGATTAGGCCATCTTCTATCTTCTGGGGTTGCCGGTGGCTGCCAAATATCACCAGGTTTAGTTCCACTCCAGGCGCGCAGGTGCGGGGTCCCGGGCTCGTCAGCCAGCTGCTCGAGGGAGCTTTAAACATTACAATTGGGGTGGGGTCGCACACTGCTCACACACCAGCGGGATCGCCCCTAGGGACTGTGGTAAATGTAGTATATGTAGTTAGTGTTCTGCGATGCATCTTCTTTCGATTCTCTGCTTTCTTCGCTGTCTTCGCCATCCCTGGATACGTGTTTCGGGGTATTTACCCCTCATCAGCAGGGATTAGGCCATCTTCTATCTTCTGGGGTTGCCGGTGGCTGCCAAATATCACCAGGTTTACTACCACTTCAGGCGCGCAGGTGCGGGGTCCCGGGCTCGTCAGCCAGCTGCTCGAGGGAGCTTTAAACATTACAATTGGGGTGGGGTCGCACACTGCTCACACACCAGCGGGATCGCCCCTAGGGACTGTGGTAAATGTAGTATATGTAGTTAGTGTTCTGCGATGCATCTTCTTTCGATTCTCTGCTTTCTTCGCTGTCTTCGCCATCCCTGGACACGTGTTTCGGGGTATTTACCCCTCATCAGCAGGGATTAGGCCATCTTCTATCTTCTGGGGTTGCCGGTGGCTGCCAAATATCATTGTATCTTATTGTTTATTTGACTTGATATATTGTTCAAGTATATCTTCCTACACACTCAGAAATATATCTAGAAAGGCAATGCTGCTAAGTAGGATTACCACCAAGGAACACCCAAAACAGATTATAGTGATCTCTATTACTTCTAAAAAGTGTGCTTTAGATATACTATTTGTTGTTAAGACCTTGTATCAATTTCTTACCTACAGTTTATCTATTGTAGTCAAACTCTTGGTGAAATTCCTAATGACTCAAGTGTTTCTAAGAGGATGGGCAACCTATTCAAAGAGGTGGATAGTTTAAAATAAACGATATTGCCATTTACAAATCACTTTGTCAGTTTAAAAAAAAATAAGATCATGTTGAGCTGCTCACCGAAATATTACAAATCGCTTGTAGAACAAGCATACATCAACTTGGGTATAACAGGGTAAAAACTAAATAAAAGACAGTGTAAAAGTTATGTTACTCTAACTAAAATTAGTTGATATTAGAATGCTCAGATCCCATTCTCACCTTAAGAACATGTAGAACGAATGTTATCCAGGGCGTCCATATTGATCCAGTGCTGAAGGAAAGACTAAACATTTCCTTTATATATACTGATTGAAATTAATACTGATGCAGAACTCCTGAATCAAGTGACCAATCTCAGACTGTAATGTAAACCAAGACTGAAGCTTTACTTAACAGCTGATGGGGCGTGTGCAACATGCCTGTATGTGCTAAAGAACCTTTCACTGACTGCTAAAATTCTAACACTTGTTGCCTCTCTTAGTAAGAAAAATGGCATACCACAATAAGATGAATTAAAACTTGAACTGAAAACAAAGCATGTTTTCAACACGTTAGGAGTACTTGCTGTATTTCAACACGCTAGGATAATTAGTTCTATATTCAAAATTATAAGCAGTAAAGGAATCAAACTCACGTTTTAGGGCATGGTGATACGAGCATTTAGTCAAGCATGCTAATGCCATTGTTTGGGGGTACAACTAGCTATACAAAACAGCTGATGGGCCCTGTGCAGCATATCCTTATGCGCGAAAGAACCTATCACCGACTGCTAAAATTCTAACAATCCTTGCCTCTCATAATGAGAATATCTGCATGATCAAAATAATGCAAATTGAAATTTAAACTGAGAATGAACATTATTTCAACACGTTAGGAGTACTTGCTGTATTCACAAAATTGTAAGCACTAAAGGGGATCGAGCTCACATCCTAGGGCATAATAGCATAAGCATTCTAGTCGAAGCACCTTAGCCTCTCTGTCTGCCGCGCTACTTCTTTCCTAGCCTCCTGAACTGTCTGTTGGAATTCTGGGTGTCCTGGCTGCCTGTCTCCTCAAACTTCTGGAGAAGCGTGCGCCTGACCCGCGTAACTTCTGCTATACATTGTCAGGACCACCTTGAAGCCGTCCCATTCTGCTAATGGCGTAGTGGCTGTCCTTTACTTTTCTCAAAAGTATTGCGCGACTTTCTCCTGGATCCTCTCCTGGAACACCTGGTTCTCCAAGGCTTCCAGACAAAGTCTCCAGGTGGGGATTGCTGACCTAGGGCATACCCATTTTAGATTTAGTAGAGTTGGATTATGGTCCGATATTGTTCGGTGTAGATATTCTACGGTGCACTTGGGTCTGTATGTACACGGTACATAAAAAGGTGTCTAATCTCGCATGTACGCCGTGCAGGGCCGAGAAGTATGAGTAATCACTGGCCTGAGAGTGTAAGGTTCTCCAGGAGTCCAGTAACCCCCATCAACGTCATCAGTTACAAAATGCCTGTACTGCACTCGTTGTCGGGGTCTCCCGCAGAGGGGAGTGGGATCTGTCCAGATATACATCGGCCACACTATTGAAATCTCTCCCCAATATTGTTGGGGCTGATCAGATATGGGGCCAGAAAGTGATTCAGGTGGGCGAAGAAGGCAGGGGGCTCAGTATTAGGGCCGTATATGCTTATTATGTCCAGCTCCTGCCCCTCTAACTGTCCCCGAACCACCACGTACCGGCCTTCCGGGTCTATCAGCTGGAATGGAACTCCCACCTGAATCCATACCAGAGTCCCTTGTGCATAAGCGGAATATGTGGTGTAAAAAACCTGCCCTCTCCAGCACCACTGCAGTGCTAATCCCTGAGGTGCTCCGTTCCATCTGTGGTGGACACTCGTAGCCTGGCTGGGCAAAGCATTTTGTATTTGAAGTTTAGCTGATGGAGCTTCTGTTTCACGCTCTAGAATGAGCTCCTCTGTTTCGGCACCTCTCTGGAGAAATCCGGGAAGATTAGCACCTTTGCGTTGTTTACCCGGCTTTCTCCCTTTTGTCGTCACTTGGGTCAAGTTGGTATGTCTATCGCTATAGTGTAGCAGTTTCATCACCACCACCCGGGGAGGCTCAAGCATTAGTGGCCTTGCCGGTACTCAATGGGTTCTCTCTAGAGCATAGAATGACAACAAGCCTTCCGGCGCCACCTCTTCTCGCAGCCATTTCTCAAGGTAGTCCACCATGTTGGCACCTTCCACTTTTTCAGGAAGCCTCACATGTTATTCCTGCTGTCCCTGTTTTCGGCATCTTCCACCCGCATTCTGAGTGTACGCACTTTAGTTTCGAGCACAGCCAATTGTTTTTTCATTGTGATAATGTCTGAGGAGGTTTCCAACAGCTGGTGCTCATTTGCCGAGACTCGTTCTGTTAGCCGCCTGTGGTCTTCTCTTAGGATTCCCAAGTCTGTGACTATGGAATCTATCTTGGCCTCCAACTACTCGCTGGAGGCGGTTATTGCCTGTAGGATGTCCTGCAATGTTGGGTCTTGTGGACATTCTTCTTGGGAAGGAGGAGTCTTGTTCCCCTTTATTGCTCTCTCAGCAAGAATGCCATCTATATCACTCTTCTTTAGCGCTTTCCCCATTTTTCCCCACAGGGCGAAGTCTCCTCCTGTGTGACTGCTCCTCACTCTTTTCTGCCAAATGGCTCTTGTTCTCTAAGTGGCCTTCCCTCTTGGTCTCCAGACTCCCGCACTATTGAGAGTCAATCCCTATTGCGTCATGCGCAAGCTAGCATTTTTGCACAGGGTTTTTGATTGCACAGTCTGAGCAAGGTTCGCTGCAGGGGGCTAGGTTCAGGTCATAATCAGCACGATCTGTGTGGCACGTGCTCCAATAGGCAGCCCTCCAGTTGCGTTCAGTTTGGGTCTAGGTCTATCTCAGCCGATCTCAGAGTATTGTTCAGCCATTTTTAGTAGAGAATTCACTCTCTGATGGGCTTAGTTCCCTCCTTCTTCCTTTGCCCTTCCACCGTAAGTCGACCTTCAGTCTCCTCCCTGGTGCCATGCCCTCTACCCGCTGCTTTACGTTTGCTATGCAGTGCACTTGTCAGAGCCTGCACAGCTTTGACCTGGTTGCGCACTGCTGCTCTATGTAATTTCTGGTTTTGTCTTGCTTTGCTTACCTCTGCGTTTGAGTGCCCCCCCTCGAGCAGGTCCTGGCTGTCAAGCAGGCAGAAGTAGTAACCCCTCTCCTCGCCACTGCGGCAGGTCCTGGTGCAGCCCTCTGTGTTTTCTGCACTCTTGGTGCCTTAATCTCAAGCCGTGCAGTATGGCCTGCCCCCACTGTGTTTAGCGACTCTCATGCTCTGCTGTGGACAGGCCATGTTTCTTCATTTTCGACAGCCCCCGCCTGGGCTCACTGATACTAGGCCATTTGTAGCCCCCGATGCTGAATGTCGCACTGCTTGCCCTGCTAGGAACAGGCCTATCTCCCCGCTTCTCTGGAGCTAGGCTATAGGGGTTCCTGGCCTTATTCCTTAGCTGCGCCTCCCACTTCTGCGATGCAGCTGTTCATCCCTCTCTGGGGGCCCAGTCAACAAGCACTGTGCCTTCTCGCCTACCAGTGTCTCCTGATCTCACTGCTGTTGTGGGCCTGCCTTGGCCGCCCCAGCGCAGGAATGCCACTATCACCCTGCCTGCGAGGCTCCCCTTGCAGTCTGTAGCTGCCCAAGCCACTGGGGGTCACACCACTCACTCCACGCAAGGTCTTCTTATATTGCGGCTTCATAGATGTACCCCAGTGCTGCTCCTGGCCCCACACCTCAGGAGAATCTCGTCTTCCTGAGTTTTCTCTGCTCTCTGTCTTTTGGGGACCCAATAGGTGTGTGACGCCTCCACCTTCCTTCAGCCAGCCAGTGTTGTGGCGGGGGATCTCTGCAGTGCTTCCTGCCCTCACTGTCATCACAGGCCAGCCTCAGGTGCACCCCCGCAGTGTTGCCGAACTCTGCCGATGGAGGCTCCTCTTGTGGTCTGTGGAAGCAGTGGCACCGTCTTTTCCGCTATGATCACTCAGTTGTATCCCCAGCTTACTGCGGTGTTCCACGTCCCACTTTCTTGTCCCTTCCAAAGGGTGCTGCCATCTTAAGGACCCGTGGGTGCGGGAGGTCAACTCTTTATTATGAACTTCTCTGCCCTCTCCAACAAAGCTTCGCCGACTCTGGTAAGCCTTCTTTGTTCAGGCTGGTTGGGGATTGCACTTAGGGGCAGAATTTCCCCCAGATAATTCAGGATGCAGCTAGATGGTGGCTGGTTGGTCGGAGCTCTCGAGCTGTGCTGCTCACTCTATCGGCATCAGGCCACTCCCCCTCACTGCCCCCTTATATTGTTTCTTTTCTTTTCATTTTTAGGACAGGGCAGTAAGTCCCCAGAGTACGGTAACGGCTGCTGCAACATTTTCTTTTATGTTGTGGCCAGCCAATTAGAGCGCTTGCTTCTGCATTACCTTCACCCCATGGGAGTGAGGTGGCCTAAGGGAAAAAAGCCCCCTTGGCCAATCAGAATGCTCAATTTCTATACATTGTGCTTGTGGGGATCTTGTAAAAGTCCCTTGAACCCAAACATTCAGATATGTAAATATTTATGACACTTAATTTCTCAAAAAGTACTGAACGGATTTACACCAAATCACAAACATCTTGATTTCTGGACCAGGATCTAGCTTCCTGGCATGTCTGGTGTAATTCTGTTCAGCAGTTTTTGCTGTAGCACTGTTCAAAATACCTATGGAAATTGCAATGGGATTTTGCATTTTGGGACCCCCTTTATCTCTGCCCCGCTTGAAGCATCATCCGAAAAATTTCCATAAAGAAACTAAACAAAAAGGAGCAATTGTTTGGAAACTTGTGCGAAGATTCATCAAATGTTGGCAAAGTTTTTAGCAAACCAAAAAAGGCATTTCCTATGGAAACATAGACTGAACTACAGCTGCCCCTTCGTGACCACCACTGGGTCATATACAAGGAACAGTGATGTGGCCATGCGCAGTTAAGAATAGAAAAGCATAGGAAATCTATACTTGCCTTTACATATTTGCTTTAATTAAACAGTGGCTGTCAATATTCCCAACTTAATCTTGCTGCAGGTCGACATTATGCACAATATTGTGGTGCTACACAAAAAGGACGATACCATGACACTTACATGTAGTGGGTCGGTGTCCACATAAGTCCTATTGGTGAAAATTGTGCAAGGAGTATTTACTAATCATTTGTAAGGCAATGATGTATGAGGAAACCACTATTGAATGTACACTGGAATTCTTTTTAAGCCCCAATAATTCAGGATTCGGTGGGCAAACAAAGCAAACAAATGGATGATCAGTCACCAGGGAAGCAAGTGGAATAGTACAAGGAAGAGAAGGTACTGGTAATTTCCCTGGGTGAGGGCCTGTGGTACCAGAATCAAAGTCAGAATATGGTGACATAGTGTGCCCTAAATATTGTTTCAAAAAATATCGAAAAGTATTGTCCTATTTGAGCGAATATTATAAAATGTAAACACAATGAAAAGATATTTTTGTAAAAAAATATTTAGACACCTTTATATCAGTAAATATTTCTGGCTACACTATTCTGACACAACCAGAAAAGGTCCATCCTGGCAAGGTAATAGAAGTTGATGACTGACCACAACTAAAGTGTGCAGGAGAGCATGTGGAAATGGGGCATTATTTCTGGTCATTTGGCTTATATGGAGTGTGTTGAATGAATATGCTCTGTCGTATGTTGTCAAGATCCACAAACTATCCAAAGAAACAGTGGATTAAACAACTTCTGAGGTAACATCTATTGTATGTCACCTGCTTAGTTGTGGCATTGTTAGGGGGCAGTCTGAAAAAGGGTCAGACACATAAGTTAGGAGCATAACCTGGGTACGTGAGTGGCTTTGAGTCAGGACATGAGCCTTTTTTTCTAATTTATGAACACCCCATTTTTAACACCCACTTAAAATGTCTTAGGGACTGATTATGAGTTAGGTGGTAAGGGAACTGCCACCGAAATGTATTCGGAAACCCCGCCTCCTAGTTGGCGGTCCGCCCGCTGTATTATGATGTTGGCAGTTTGCAGAAGGATAGCTCGCCGGAGCACCACCCCCAGCCATTCACCGACTGCCTCGATGGAGGTAGGGGGAAAGCAGCTGTTATAGGGTAGTACAGAGAAGTTTGGTGCCATCCGAATTACGAGTTGGGTTTCTGTTGAGCTGACCGTGGCGGGAAGACCATCAGCTTCGATTCAGCGGAATCGAAGGATTTGGGGTGCATACACTACCATTTCCTTTTCTTTCCTTCAGTCTCACATGTGGATCCATTCCTCCAGGACCCCCCTTCACAGCAGCAACTTGACCCCCAAAGAAAATGACCTTGCTGGTACCGAAACCCAGGTAAATCCATTTTGCAGTGTTTACCCATTGACTGGACTGGGCACATATGGTTCAGACTCCAGCATTGGGAAAGTACTCATAATAGGTGTTTTTTCATGTGTCATGCATATGTGTACATTTAACACTTGCGCAGTCAAAATATGCAGACCTGCAGTGACACATATGAATAAATATTCTCTGCCATCAGAAACACCAACACTGGGCCAATGGTGACATTGTAATATGGCGGGTGGGAGACTGCTACTGATGCAGTACAGAGGTGAGACCACCAAAATGGTAATCGGACTCCTAATCTCCAATAATTTCCACTTTTGCCCTTGCTAATGGAGCAGCGTCATTTTCGCTCCACCCTTTCACATCGCGACTATGTCACATATATGTACATCTGGTACCATATATTTGTGTGCTGTAATATAAGTAACATAAAGTGGTGCACCTGGCTAAAATACTGAAGGTGCATTTGCTGTATAATTAGTGCATACTAATGTTTTCCTTATAGTAATACCAAATTGAAGTTGTCATATAAATCTGCATTTGTGTGGTTTTGCTAACTACATTTATACACATGTATTCATTTGATTTCTCCCTCCCAGCTAACGCTGAGTTGGTACTGAAACACAGCCGGTTTTCTCATCTCTGTGGCATATTCCGGATTGGACAGATTGGAGCTATGCACGCAAATGAGGATATTAAAAAAAAAAAAAAAAAAAAAAAAAAAATGTATTCATTTGATTAGTAGCCTGCATTTACTTTATAACTGTAACAGGCTTGCAACACCCATTGGACTCACCGGGCTTCAGCCCCCCGCCGTGTGTGGCAGCCTGGGATGAGACAGATCCCGGGCACACACACAGCCACACCCAAACGTTTCACAGGTCTTTAAAAGACCATTTGAATGTTAATTAGGCCTTGCTGTTGTGTCACCCCTTGCTGGAGGCCCTGCAGCTCCACTTTGCCGACTGATTAAAGGTTCAGCCCCCCCCCAAAATTGTTTCTTAGCCCCCCCCCCCGAAATTTGGCTCTAGTTGCGCCTCTGAACTGTATATGCATCCATAACCATGTATTGAAGTATTCTGCTATGTTAACTTGACCAAAGGTCCTTAAGCATTGGGACTTTGACCTTCAACATGAAGGTTTGTTTGGTTGCAATGTTTTTTTCTTCTTTGCAAGTGCATTCATATGATCTCATAGTTAGTGAAAGGCACATTGTGTATGAGAGAGAATAAGGCTTGGAAGCAGAACATTTGGGAAATATGAGAGGTGTTAATGAACAAAGAGAGGACCCCACTTCATGTTATATCTAGAGACAAGAAGAATCCAAGGACATTCTGATGTTCGGACTAGGAGATGGGAGTATCGAATATGGTTGCCACGTTTTACTGTGAGAAGGTGGAAAAGTACTGGGACACATAATGTGGGATTCTCAAATGTTCTGTGAAGTTTTTATTGGTGGTCACGCTTTAGCTTTAGGCAGATTCCTTTTGGAATCAGATGGGTACAGACCTTTTTGGTATATTTCTGTTGCGTGGCTTTATACTATGCAATACTCCTGATTTTGGAGAACTTCTACAGAAGTCTCTACAATGCTGATACTTTCCTGCTTTACTGGATCTGACTAGGGATTCCCCAATTAATGCTTCTTAGTTTAGTTCATTTAGATGTACTCATGTATAGGCAAGAGGACTGGAAACCATACACTGATCATCACAGATTTTGTTCCTTATATTCTGCATTGCTATTAGTGAATTCCTTGTGTGCTTTATGCTATTGAGGTTAAAATGTGTCAGATTGCCAGGAGTGATTCTGTATTTCTACAACATATTCCTGAGACTTGTGTATATCAGTATGGCTTTGAATTTGTAGCAAACCTATATTTAATCCCATTTATTGACTTTTGGGTCCTTACTGCGTAACCAAATGAGCCACACTTTAAATTGAACTTTGGATGATGTTAACTCCTTTTTATTTCTCATCTAAGAAAGGTCCATGGCATGGAAATTTGGATATTCGGCTCATTGCTCTGGCACTGACGAATTTCCAAATATATTCTTTGGGCACATTAACCCCTCTGCTTTTGATTAAGAAAATTCTTACGTTTCATATGTGCTCCAACCCTGCAGCAGCTATCTTGGACATATACAACCCCTAGTGCGCACATTCTATCTTTCAACTCTTCGCATCAGAAGCCGATTACCATGGCATGTTTCCTTGACGGTGGAACATTCTATGTCCGCACCTACCAGTGAGAATTCCTTTTTGCCACCCTGTACCTGAATCCCATCGCGGGAGCTTGTGCTAAGACTTGCAGCTTCTTTTACAGGTGATCCAAAGACATACACAGGACAGACAAGTTTGCCTTTAAATGACACTCCATTTGGCAGGATATTCATTGACCTTGGTATGATTGGGGCCCCTTGAATGGTTGTGGGCCCTCTGCACTGCAGAGGCTGCAGGGGTCTGTGTTACACCTGCTTCTTGAAGCAAGTCCCATTTTGATCATATAGTCATACTCTTCACTTTATCACTTAATTCACAACTGTTATTGTAAAATACTTTTTTAATCCTTTCTTTCCCTCATTTAATTTGAGATTTCTTCTGTTCCTGTTGACTCAGTAAGTGATCTTCAAGGCCTACTTCCCTCAATTACTGTACAAAGATTGCATTTACGTTTTCAATTATTTCAAGTACACATTCCTCTCTGTTTTACAGTAGATCGCCCCCTGATTCTACAATATGTAATGTCCTTATGATGGCTCACTTACAATAAAGAGTCGAAAGGCCATTGACAAATGCAGCAATTGGGGCTTTTAAGGCTTGTTGCCGTTCACTATCATATCAACTATTTTCAAACAGTGCAACTATTGACTAATTATTATTGTTCCATTGCTGACTTGTAGCATTTACACTATGGGGCCTATTACGATGGCAGGCGGACTTTGTCCGCCCGCCACCGCAACGGAGCACGGGACCGACCGCCGAAGTAGCGGCGGTATCACCATGCAAATTAGGATGCGCGCGCCACACTGGCAGGCACATCCTGGGCCATTTACATTGCGGGTGGATCTGCTGGCTGCAGCCCCATTTGTGGCCCTCAATGCATTTCCCGCATGCCTCTCCACTGAGGCATTGCCGCTCTGGAAAGGCCTGCACTGCCAGGCATCCTAATACTGATGGCGGTGTCTTGCAGACAACGCCGACATAATGTGTCCCTTTTCCGCACGGTCGGCAATTCGACCGGCGGAAAAGCGGCGGACGGTTTGTCCATCCGCTGTGGTGCCCCCGCCATACTAATATGGCGGGGGGATAAACAGGGACTTTTGCCGGGTGGATCGCCACCGCCGGGGTGGCAGAAGCTACCGCCGGCCCGGCAGTGGGGATCCGCCCAACATCTTAATTGGCCCCTATATTGTCAGTTTAAGCCTTCTGATGTGTGATCACAAAAGCACGGCACACTCTTTAAAGCAGTAAATCTTTTTTTCCATTACAAAGTTTGTCCTTTTTCTTTTTTATGGATGTATAATTGATATATCATGACCATTTATGGTTGTTTACATTGTTTTCTCTACCACATGGAACCTCTGTTCCATATTTGTCTTTTTGATCGTTGTTCCAGGTGGGTTTTGTTAAGGGAAGCCCCTGTTCCTGTTTACCTTCTTAATTGTGGCATTTCTGGGCAGTGTGAAAATGGTACTAGTGCAAGGATCAGGCACATATCCTATGAGCATAACTTCAGTGGCTGAGTGGCTCCCAGTAGTTTAAAGGAATTGACATCATGCAGTCGACTTTCAGGCAGTGGGAAGACACCTGTAATTTAGAATCTTCTGGTAATGCTCTTGTCAGGGGAAATGTCTGGTAATCACTTATTTAGATATATTTATGCTCTGAAAGATGTAAACGTTTCTGGTAACTATCAGGACATGCAGTGACATTAGCAGGAGATGTTTCAGTGGTATATTGCACACGTACAGTCATTTAAAAGCAATGTTTTCCCCAAATCCTCGGACATGTTCCGATTATTCCGGAAATGGCTGCCAGTAATGTTAACGCCTTCCTGTCATTTCTGCAGCATTTTACTGGAATATTAAACACCAAAGCCTTTGCCAGTGTGAAGTGATTTCATCAGTAACTTTGGCTGCACTTTCCTTCAGGCCCAACAACATCCCCTGAGCATGAGGTATCAGAGCACCTATTATAGATAGGATGCACTGTTCTTGCCTGCGCCTAGCACACCTTTGAACCGGCGCACCAGGCTCCTACTGGGTCAGTTCTATTACTTTGAATAGGAGGCCCCAAGCATAGCCGCAAAGTGACAATTGCACTGGAGTAGCTTATTAGTGAAAGGTGAACCAGCTATTTGAAGCCAGAGGTCCATCTTTAACAGTGAGGGTGGCAATACAGCCTGCTTTTGAAAGGGTTACAGAGATCCCCTACAGGCAGGTGTAGTGAGTGACTGCCCTCCCAAGAAGTGCTTAATTTGAGCAGGTGGTGTCTGGTGCTCGGCACAGGACTTAATTGTCAGCACTAGTGACAGTCCATCACATGGTGGCGAAGTCTGTTTAACCCCTTCGGTGCGTCAGACATCCAGGGGCTGTCTGACGCACCAGTGCTCATGTGCATCAGACGGCCGATCACTTGGCACAGGGAATCCCTCTGGTGCGGGCACCAGAAGGATTCCCTTTCACCTCCAACAGCCTTGGGAGCTGGGGAAGAGCTTACCCATCTCCGAGGCTGTAACTTTGGTTTCCCTAATATGCAAAGAGGCTCATTTCAGTTTGTCTTTCTACATGCTCAGGGGGCTATCTCAGCACCCTGAGCACTTGAAAGTCAGGCGACATATTGTTGGAAAGGAGAGACTCCCCTTTCCAATGGTGCCCCTCACTAGTGGATCCCTACTTAGGGGGGCGGGGGGCAGACAATGATTTATTTATTTATTAATTTATTTAAATTTTTATTGTTCAGTTAATTAAAACCATAACAAAAATGTCTATTATCGGTCTCAAGCATGAGTTAAAAATATGATCATTGAGTATGGACATCCACAATAAAATTTCCATTATCATCTCAGCCTTAAATTAAATTTTTTATCATTGAGTGTAGTCGTCTATTTAAAACCTAATAGTTTTAGTTGGACAAGTAACTGAAATTATTACAAAAAATAAAACAAAAAACTAAATATTTACATTGTGTTCACAAGTTTTTCGAAAGTCAGCAAGAACTTTACAATCTTGCAATTTGTTTGTGGTGACGTTGCGTCTAGGCATCCTATTACTGCAGTCCTGCAAGTGCGTAGTTTCCTTACCAGGAATATGTTCCTTAGAAAGAGCCTTCGCTCCATTGTCAGCTATTTGCAGAGACATATTATGTGAATAAGATCTTCTTTTGCATACCCACAGAGGCGGCAAGAGACGGATTCTGTGTGTTTCCAGGCTGGCTCATCGGCCAAGGTTGGGAATTTGCCGAACTTCAGTGCCATCAGCTTTCTTTTAATGAAGACAGAGTATGTTGCGTCCAGGTAAGCCGCTGGAGTTAGAGATCTGTAACTATTAATCAAGGCCCAAGAATGTGAGCGGTGCGAGAAAATGTCTTTGTCCATGATCAGAGAATGAAATTAGGCGGCCTTGTGTAGTACCAATTTGAATGATGAAAATGGCAAATTTTTGTCCCAAAGATTAGCGGAGCATGTAATCTCCAATGCACTAGTCAGATATTTATTTGCTTCTGATTATTTTTGAGTTTCTAGTTCCTGCCATAGGTATTTATTCAAATTGTTATCCGCGGCTCTCTTTTTGATCCGATATCACTCCTTTAGGCATGAGTAAAGCCATCCCAAGCTTTCATTCTTTAATCCAAACTCTAGGTGAATTTGCGCTGGTGAGGCAGAGATCGGCAAATGTAGTACCTGTTTATATATTTTAGTGATTAAGCTGTTTAGGAGAACGGAATCCTTGCCATTCATTGCCACGCTGGCATAGGCTAAGGTTGAAGAGCTTTGTTGGCAATCACCGTAAGTAAAGGTTTTAAAGAAGGACCATCCAGCTTTTTCGATAGAGTGCTAAGTGCAAATGTTAGTGCTCTTGAGCTGTGAGTTAAATAAGTTTTCTGGGCCTTTAAGGTGAGCTTGTAGTCGATGTAGTAGCCCAAGTATTTATAACTTGTCACCCTTTCCAGCTGTTGTCCTTCTAGCCAGACTTTAGGTGATGTTATGTGCCGATTGGTAATTAACATTGTTTTAGATTTTGAAAAGTTAAGAACCAAATTATTTGCAGACAAAAAAGCTGATAGAACCGATAGCAATCTTGACAGGCCAACCTTTGTCTGACTCATGAGGACGATATCATCAGCATAAGCCGGGTGTGTCAGTTGTAAGTCGCCTAGTTTTGGCGGGTGGGCGTTACATCCGTTTAATTTTCCTGAAAGGTCCGAAATAAATAAATTAAACAGATGAGGAGCCAGGACGCATCCCTGTTTTAAGCCAGATGTTGTATACACTTTTCTCGATAATCACGACCCGTCCCCTAGCTTTACTTGCGTCCAGGTATCTGAGTAAAATAGCAGCAGACCCCTTAATATGCTCTCAGGAATCGTCCAAGCTCTCAATTTAGCCTATAATAGGTTCCTATCCACACTGTCAAATGCTGCTTGGAGGTCAATGAAGCACAAGTTCAAGTCCTGTTTAATGCGCTTACATTTTTCCGCAACCATTGAGATGGATAAAATATTTGATATAGTTCCGATCCCTTCTCTGAACCCTGTTTGGTTAAGTGGGATCAAATCCTTCTCTCCTGACCACTTTACCCGATCAATTAATAATAGCGATGCAAAGTATTTGGCTTCGACATCCTGCCGGGCAATTAATCTGTAGTTAGAAGGGTTGGATCTCTCACCGCCCTTATATATGGGCGTTGTGATGGAACCGTGCCAGCTTTCCGGCACTAGGTTGTGAGTTGGGATGTCGTCAAAAAGTTTCTCGAACAGTGGGCCCCATTACTTTTGTCCTTTTTGATCAATTTCATTATCTCCTCTGCTGATTTTTTTCCGTGTGATGCAACAGGAATCGAATATTTTGACTGGCTAGTAATTGGTGACTGGCTGCTGCAGTCTTCTTCCATTGTCCTTATTTGGTGATGCGATGAAAGCTGTGTGTTCCCGGTAGCTATTGCTCGGTGTACTTTAAATTTAGAGGAGAGAAAGGCGACCCATTCAGATTCCTGCACGTTTGAGGTCAATACATTGTGAGGTCTTATTAGTTCGTTTACAATTTTCCAGAATTCATTTGAGTTCAGAAGCTTTGAGCTAAACAGCAATTTGGTCCAAAAATTCTCGTTAGACCTCCTTTTATGTTCCCAGACCATCTTTTTATATAAACGTCTTTGCGCGTAAAAAGTGGCCCATTGCTGCACATCTTTGCCATGCGTCTGTAGCTTCTTTTGAATTCTACGCAATTTCCTCTTTAATTCTAGGAGTGATTTCGGTAGTTTGCTGTTGGGCCTAAATGTTTTAGCCTGTTTTCCCGGTAATTTCATTTTTGACATCAATTTCTCCCAAAAAAGATTCAATGCCTGAATATGATTCATTGGCTCGTCACCCACACCATTCAGCGAGGCCTCTATTATTGAAAACCAGACCATTTTATTTGCTTTGGACCAGTTAATGCGCTTTTGGTTGATTGTACTTAGGTGACCCTCCAGTATATGTGATGGTTGGAATCTTTCCGTTCGGAGGTTAAATTTAATGTGTTGCATCGCATCGCCGCGCAGGGGCATGTATTCAATGTAGAAGGCATCTACTAAAAGAATTAATGGTAGGCTTACAATTGTGAAATCCAGCGTTGATTGGGAATGCGGACCGTAATAAGTTTTTTTCGGAGGACGATCTTCGTCAGTCCTGCCATTCAGGACTCGCATGCCTAGATACTCTAGTTCTGTCACAAGGAGTAAGCCTAACGGGTCCTTACGGGTTCTCGTCACACTGCATGTCTGCTGTGGGACGCTCCAGTACATATTGTCTGCAGTTAATATATCGTCTTCCTCAAGGGAGTGTATCAGATTGGAATTAAAATCGCCAGTTAGTATTATGTTCCATGAAGGCTCAGTGGAGCGAAGTCCCGTTATTGCGTTACACAGCACAGCGTTTTTTTCTTTTTGACTTCTGAGTTCGGTTGCGTGTAATAATTAATCAGGATTGTTGTCTTGTTGTCAGTTGCCTTTTGTCCTGATAATTTAATTAATTGAAGGCTTGTATCTGAGGAGTTTAGCCGCTCAGAATTAATGTAAATATTACTCCTGTTTAGTGTATCATGGCTGCCCTGTGTCTTGTATTCAGGAGTAAACATTAGTTGACGGTGAACTTCAACAGGCTCGTTTAGGTCTTTCCTTATGTCCTTACTCGTTTCTCCTTTTGGTTGTTTAATGTCCTTGTTCGTTATACTTATGCTTAGTTTGCCTTGATTTAAGGCAACCGGGGTTTCGAGAATCAATCTTTGATAATCGTGGCAAACTTTAACTGCTAAATTATGTCTTCCGGTATCGGATGTTGCCTGAAAAGTGGAAGCTAAAAAACCCATTTCCTCTGGTTCTGTTCTTACAACTGTTTGTACTCGATTGGTAACGTAGTTTACTACCCCATTGTCTCCAGCTGGATGGTTTACATCATGCTGGTGTGGAAGATTGAAGTTTCCTTTTGATCCTGGAGCTTGTAGATGATCGTACTTGTTGTTATTTTCCCCAACTGAGATGATGACTTGCGATGTAGTGGTATCTTTGTTGGTTTCTTGGTGTGGGTTCTGTTCTAAATGGGATTCATTGTCTTTTCCACAGTGAGAGGATTTAAAAAAAAAAAATTCAGTTCCTGTGGTTGGCCCATTGTTTGCTGTTTGCAGTGTATTATGATGTTTGTTAATCGTATGTTCCGAGTTAGTCAGACTATCAGCTGGCTGTTGTCCCTCAAGAGCCTTGGTCGTCGTCTGTGTTGTATTGATGAGTGTATCAGCAATCTCGCTTGCTTCTATGCGAGATTCCCTGGTGCTGCCCTCTGTTAGTGCCTTTGTATTAGAGTTTGCAAAAATAGGATATATTCTGAGGCTTGACTGTGAGCCAGCTTCACTTTTTTTGTTCCTTGCTTTTCGTTCTTTTTTCCTTTGTCGCTTTGTTATTGTTGGCTTTGTAGGAACTATCTGGCAGATGCATCAAGCAAAATACCTCCCGGTAAAATACCGAATCGGTAAAACAGGCCGTTACCGAACGCTAAACCTGAAAATGCTATGCATCAACCCAAAATCGGTAAAAAATAAAGAATCGCTAACAACATCCCCTTGGTAAATTACCGATTCGCTAATCAGACAATCGGAAATAAGGAACACCAAAGCTGACCTCGGTAATACCGAATCGCTATTAAAGAATCGCAATGGAATGCATGAATAATCGCTAATACCGAAAAACGCAAAAATCGCTATTTAGCATGAGCTAAATAAGGGGAATCTCAATCAGGAGGTAAAGTTATTTGAAGGATAGGAAAAAAAAAACTTCTCAGCAGGTGCTGACTATCAGTAACCCTTCACAAATGCCCTGGGAAACCCCACAAGTCATCCAAAATGGCTGCCCTCTACGTGCTTGCTAGGAGGAGGAGGATCAACGCCCAGGCTCAGCGCAGGAGGATGATCCAGGACAGGGTCTTCAGGGTGCGCATCACTTTGCTGGGGCAGACCGAGGAACAGGTGTACGATAAGTACAGACTCAACCGTGCCATGAGCATGCGCCTAATAGCAGATCTGGAACCATTACTGCAGCACGAGACCCGTAGGACCAACGCCATACCAGCCCATGTCCAGGTCCTATGCTGCCTACACCTGCTGGCATCTGGAAGCTTCCAGGGGGTAATATCTGAGACTGGAGGCGTGTCGCAAAGCGCATTATCCCGCTTCTTCCACCGGTTCCTAGAGGCCATGCTGACATTCATGAATCGCCACATCACCTTCCCCACAACCCCCCAGCAGCTGACCCGCACCAAACGGGAATTCTACCAGGTGGCACAATTCCCCCATGTGATAGGGTGTGTTGACTGCACGCATGTCCCCATCTGTCCTCCATCAGCCACCGAATACATATACCGCAACCGGAAGTCATATCATTCTATTAATGTGCAGGTTGTGTGCAATGCTAAGTACATCATTACGGACCTTGTAGCCCAATTCCCCGGGAGCACACACAACGCTTACATATTCCGTCACTGTGGCCTCCACAGGCGCCTGATCAACGGTGAATTTGGAGAGGGACACCTACTACTATTGATGCATCATCGTTCACTCCATCCCCACATGTATCATTGCATTCATGCTGATGACCTTTCTCTCCCCATCCTGCAGGTGACAGCGCTTACGCATTGCGTGAATATCTACTCACTCCCTACCTCAACCCAGCTACACCGCAAGAGCAGCGCTATAACAGAGCACACATCAGCACACGGAATGTGGTCAAGTGTACATTCGGCATCCTCAAAAGTCGCTTCCGAATACTGCACAAGACTGGAGATGCCTTGCAGTACGACTCAGTGACCTGCTGCCAGATCATAGCTGTCTGTGCCATCCTGCACAACATCGCCACCCGCAGGGGGATACCCATAGAGGTGGACAGAGAGGATGAACTACGTGCACAGCAACCCCCCCCAACACCAACAGGCGCATGTGCCCAACACAGCAGAAGGGCAACGGAGGCGGACATACATCACACGGCATCATTTCTGTGACAGGTAAGAGAGTGCCTTGACAACAGGATTTGATTTGGAAGGGTTTAATGGAAATGAGCACCTGACTGGTGCAGAAATATGTAACTCAAACATGATGCAGCTGCAGTAGAAGTTAAACTTAAATTGTCCCTTTTCAACACGGGTGATGCTTGTGGCACTATAGTTGGCCCATGGTTACGTCACCATGGATAGTGTGACTTTGCCACATGGCTACTTGCGTTTGCCGTGTACCCCCAGTCTCTTGTCCTGTGACTCCTCCGCTTCTCCACGATGGGTGTCAGTGGCTGTTGCGCTGCGCACACTGCGCCTCCTCCCGCTAGTCTCCGGCAGGGAGACGCTGCTCACACTGGAGGCTGCCTCACTCCCCTCATCCACTCCCACACTGCTGACACTGGCTGACCCAGGCTGCAGTTGCTCCACTGCAGTGGTCACCCTCTCAAGGGCCCTTGCCACATCCCCACAATAATGCCCTAGGTCCACTTGCAGGGACACGGACCTGCGGGACAGCACAGCTGTGCGGTTGCACAGCTTATTGATGGCCTTGTTGGTGGAATTCACAGCGAGCATGATCTGCTTGTGACGCCGTCGCTCACTTTGTTGGCCTGTGACTAAGGCACGTGTCAGTTCCTGCAGGCAAAGCTTGATCTCATTGTTGCACACAGCTACGGCAGTGGTGTGCTCACACACAGCGTCAGTCATGTTGCCTAATTTGTTGCACAGTTTTGTCATGGAGAGTTTCATTTTTTTGGGACAACAACGGTCCCAAGCATAAAGGAATCGAGCATCAAGATAAACACAGACAAAATCAGTTCTGTATTAAATGACTTGTCCAGCCGGACAGAGGTCTAATTTTTACTTTCACCAAAAATACAAGGAGAATTTCCTTCAACAATTTCACGTTGTGGGGCACAAGCCTGTACCCCAATTTAAACACAAACACATTATTACACTAAAAGTGAACAGGAAAGGGCTTTTAGGCAGAAAGCTTCAAGTGTTCTCACAATCGTAGTTAGAACAAAGAATACAGGATGCACCTTTACATCAACACAGTGCATAGTATAAACATTGTATAAGGCACATAAAATGGTCGACGGCGTTTCGATCCCAGTTTTAATTCAAAGGGATCATCATCAGGACATTTATTAATTGCCTAAATTATTTCAAGCCTCTAAAACCAATCCAATAATGTGGCTAGAGATTGGGCATAAGGCGTATGGTGGTCATCATAATCGTGATCCAACCATGTAGCGTCGAGATTCCGATCGCATGAGGGACGGGGAGTACCGGATGAGTCAGTATCTGTTCCCGCTCGGTAGTGCGATAATAAATGTCCTGATGATGATCCCTTTGAATTAAAACTGGGATCGAAACGCCGTCGACCATTTTATGTGCCTTATACAATGTTTATACTATGCACTGTGTTGATGTAAAGGTGCATCCTGTATTCTTTGTTCTAACTACGATTGTGAGAACACTTGAAGCTTTCTGCCTAAAAGCCCTTTCCTGATCACTTTTAGTGTAATAAGGTGTTAGTGTTTAAATTGGGGTACAGGCTTGTGCCCCACAACGTGAAATTGTTGAAGGAAATTCTCCTTGTATTTTTGGTGAAAGTAAAAATTAGACCTCTGTCCGGCTGGACAAGTCATTTAATAGAGAACTGATTTTGTCTGTGTTTATCTTGATGCTCGATTCCTTTATGCTTGGGACCGTTGTTGTTACAAAAAAGTTGCTCCCCGAGGTCCTATGCTGACTTATCTGGGGTTTCCTAGTTGTTTAAGATACACATGGAGAGTTTCATAGCACCCATGTGTCTTCCCTGCAGGCGCTGGACACGCAGCATCCGGGTCTCAACAACTCCGTACCCTTCGGACGGATCCACTGGTCTTGCTGCTGCCCTACCCAGGGGCACAGCCCTCTGTCTGACACGCTGACGTGCTGCTGTTTGGGTGGTTGGTGTGACGACAGCATGGCGTGGGACATTTTGGGCTGCTGAACTCTGCTCCGACTCCATCTCGACCAGGGAGGGAACATCTGCCCTGCGGCTCTGCGGAGTTGTCCGCACTGGTGGTGGTGGTGGTGGTGGTGGTGTCTTTGCCCACGAGGATGGCAGTGGTGGTGGTGGTGGTGGTGTCTTTGTCCACGAGGATGGCAGTGGTGGTGGTGTCTTTTTCCGCATTGATGGTGGAGGTGTTGTCCGCGGTGGTGGTGAAGGGGAGGAAATGGCTTCATGTCCCTGTGAGCACTCCGTATCGGTCAACACTGGTGACTCAAAGATGATGAGGCGGTCACTGCCGTCAGAATCTATGGGGGATGCATCTGTGTGTGAAACAGTGCATAGTTAATATAAATGTATTGTATGTGGATATAGCATTGTTGTCTCTGAATAAAGCTGTTTTTGGACAGACATTTGGCCCTTTGCTGCTGTCTTCATTTCATTCACCTCTGGGATCAGACATGCACTCATTCATGTATTGACTACAACTACCATGGTGCAACACTGTGGTGAGGCTATGTGTTTGAGGCACGGCTACATGTGCACTGGGTCTGGCATGGGGGAGTGGGCAGGGATTGACTACACGCTTCATTGCTACGCTTCCATGCATCTTACCTTGTCCTCCTTCCACAGCACCAGAGGTGTCCAGATGTGTGACCCCCACAACAGCTTCCGGTTCTATGGTAGACTCCACTAGGTCCTCCAGGGCTGTGTTAGGTGTCACATTGGACGTGCCCCCACCTGTGCCTGCAGCATCCTTGACCCTCTGCGCAATCCTCTCCTCGGCCCTTTTACGCAGGTCATACCAGCGTTTTTTTAAATCGTCGATGCTGCGGTGGGTGACTGCGCAGGCATTGACCTTGTCCTTGATGCGCAGCCACATCTTTCTTTTTTCAGCCTCAGGCACCTTCAGCGACAACTTCCCAAACAGTTTGTCATTGTTGCTGGTCACACACTCAATCAGGATTTCGAGTTCCTTATCTGAGAACTTGCGCTTTCTCTTTCTGTGTGTGTCCTTTCCCTGCTGGGGGGCCTCCTTCTCCATCTTGACCTGCTTGCCTAGTCCTGGTTGCAGCTGGTTCAGTCTGGCTCCTCAGCTCCTGTGCTCTGCCTCCTCCTCTGAGCTCCTTGGGCACTGAATGGAGCATGGGCTGTCCTACTTCCTGGTTGTGATGTCATCAGCCTGCTTCTGTTGCGTCGCGTATTTTTACCGTTTTCGCTATTACCGATTTCGCAAATACCGGATTCACTAATACCGAATCGGTATTTTCTAATTCGGTATTTGCTAGTCTCGATAACGTACTTTCGCTATTTAATACCGATTTTTACCAAATCGTTAATTAATACCGAATTCATTGATGCATCGCGGTTTACATGTCCTTAATAGCGATTCCTTATTTTTCGCTATTAACGACATGGAATACCGAATTTTGATGTATGTTGGTTGCATCAGTTATAATTGCTTTGTGTATTTCTTCAGTAATTGAAGTTTTTCCAGACTTGGGGGGTTCTTCTCTACTAACGTTCCCTGTGGAGGAGTTGTCCTCGTTAAGTTCGTAGCTCTCTGTATTAACTTTGCCGGACTGGTCAGGCTCTATGGCTGGATGAATGAAGCGTTTGTTTAATGTGAGAATCTGGTCTAAGACTGTAGGTAATGTACTTAGCTTATCAAGTACTGGGCCACAGGTGCATGACGATTCGGGTTGGAAGGCATTAGCTTGTGCTCTAATAATTAGATTATTTAAATTATCCAATTTTGTATTGATACCAGCTATGTAAGAAGCTATTACGTTCATTAGGTCTATTTGAATGTCCAGCTTATCGGATTGCATTATTAATGTAGTTGTGGATGTTTGAAGTGCTTGTAGTAAAGGCGCAGCGAAGGCCAAAGGTCAGTTGTCTGTGTTAAGCTGTTTATTGGTATCTGTATTTACTGATTTAAGATTTCTCTCATTTGATGTTGATACGTGGTTTTTGCTGTGTCCCAGTTGCCTCGGTTGATTCTCTGTACTACATAACCTTGGAAATTGAAAGTCCGGTTCGCTGCTTTTGATTTCAGCTGGGGTGTCTTCCTCCACCAGGGTACTCTTTACATCAGCCGACCGATCTTTCTCTTTGTCATTGAAATCTATCTGGCTAAGTTCAGGCCATAGGTGAGAGAGCTCGTCGAGGCTCGAATGCATATCTTGCTTGTGATCCTGGATTGCTCTTGGATCCATTGCTTTTATGAATGGTGTTGGTTGTGTAGTAGTGATGTTGAGATCCCCGGTGGCTGAATGAACCATTGCTGATGTAGTAACTATTCTATTGGCATCAAGTGAGTTTCTTTTATGATCTGTATTGACTTGTTGATCCAGGCCATTTATGGAGACTGATGTGTCGCAATGATGGAGGGGTAATTTCCCAGCAACGGGCGCGTCTCTAGCGTCTTCCTCGCTCTGGTCTTTCGCTGCTAATATTCTAACAGGGGCTAAGTAAGACGCTAGTCCTTTGACGTCCCTTGTTGATGAAAACAGGGCTGTTCATGGGTCCTTCAGAAATTGGAATCGCAAACTCATTGCTGTGTCTTTTCTTAAAGCTGATTTTTCAAATAAGGAAGCAATTGGCGAGACTAGTGGATTTTTCGGGAGGTTATTTGCCTTATTATCGTTAGTTTTATCAATTCTCCTTTGTTTTGCAGGTCCCTTTGGGGCATTGGTCTTGGTCTTTTCTCCTGGGGCCCTTCTCACTTTGCCGGATCGCATAATAGCTTTCAGATGCAGCACAGTTTAAGCTTGGTTTAAGCTTTGGTATCTAGCGCCGAGGCTGCCCCCGCCATTGGTCTGCCGCCCCCGTTGCACTGTATTCGGCGTTTGTATTCGGCGTTCGTGCTCTCAGTGCTCTCTGTGCTATCGGTGCTCCGTCCGTGCTACTTCCCAACTCAAAGCTCATTGGTGTATTGCAACTCTTCCATGGATTACAAAGGATTACAATGGATAGGAACAACAGCGCTGGGACAGGGAGGACTACGACAGGGAGGACTATGACAAATGACAAATGGAACTCCACTGCTCAGCCTAGCGCGGCTCTCAAGTACTCCTGTCCCAGGATTTTCCGCAAGTCATCAGCGGTGGTGCTGGTGGGGGGCCTGGCGCCGTGATGCAAAACTACGGTGGTGTTGTTATCGCAGCGCTTAGCTCAGCGCTCACATTCACCAAGAGGAGATGGACCGACTTGTGGATCAGTTGGATCAGTTGGATGCTCTCTTGCCGGGCTTTTTGGGGGTCGAGTTTCTCCAGTGGCCCCAAGTTCTCTCTCCGTTCTGTAAATTGCACTTGGTCCTACTGGTCCTTCTGACCCTTCAGCCCAAGTGGGGATAGGGGCTGGAGAAGGGCCGGTATAACCGGGATAGCGAGCGGCAGACTGGGAGGCTGGGAGGCGGGTGGCGGGTGGCGCGATTTTTCAGGATCGGGGCAGGGGGAGCTGGCGCGGGAGCAGGGAGAACCACACCTACCTGCCTCTGCTCAACCCCCGATTCCGATTCCGGTTCCTCCAGGCGCCAAATCTCGACGGCCACCAGTCACTGCTTCGTAGTTGCTCCGGTCCGGTCCGCTTCGGTACTGCTGACTGCTCGCTCGCTGCCTCTGACGTGGCTCCTCCTCCTCCAAGTGCAGTGTCTCAATTCAGTGGCAGAAGGCACCAGGCTATATCCGAATGGCAGGGGGGGGGGGCAGATTACACCCTAGATGCCAGGGTTTTTTTACGTTGAATTTAGGGATGGGGTTGCCCAAAATGGGCATGCCAATGCCTCCATATCCCTAAAAAATGGCCACAGCCTTTCTGCCTACCCGTGAGGCAGATGGGGCAATAGTCCGTAATCTGTCCCCCAAAGGGCAGAAAGCCCACTAGGAGTCAGGAATTTTGTTATTTTATACTTGGAGGTGCTTGACTGACTGTGGGTGTGGATGGTGCTTGACTGGCGGTGTGTGTGGATGGCGCTTGGCTGGTGGTGTGTGTGGATGGTTGTGTGCATGTACTGACTCTTGGCTGGTGGTGTGGCTTGCATGGATCGCACAGCGTTTTCTTACCCAGAATCCCACACAAACCTCAAATTTACTTGCAAAGTCACATATTCCTCACATTTCTGTGTGGGTAAGTTGTAGGATCATCGCACAGGCACAAATTGCTACTACCCAGCATTCCTCTTTGTCTCTCGAGAAAAATGATACCTCACTTGTGTGGATGCCCAAAGCAGCGTCAGCTGAAAAACATATAAACCAACTGCCCTTTTAGACCCGCTTTGGGCCCCCCTCAATTTCTACATGTTTTTGGCCCTTCCATGGCATAGGGCACTTGGTCCATCCACACAAGTGAGATATCATTTTACTCTGGGGACTGAGGTGAACGCTGTGTGATAGGACATTTGTGCTGGCATGGCGCTCCCATGCACAAATATGTGCAAAATATGTTTTTTTAGCAAAATTTGAGGTTTGCAGGAGATTCTGGGTAGGAAAAAAACGCTGGGGGACCCATACAAGCCATAGCTGCCTGGACTTCCCTGGGAGGCTAATTTTCAGAAATGTGTGGGTTTGGTAGGTTTCCCAGATGGCTGCCGATCCCAGGGCCAAAAACCCAGGTGCCCCCTTGCAATTCCAGGTAATTTTGTGATAGGTAATTTTGAAGTCTCCTTGCCTGTCGTGGAAACTTGGGCCACCCACCCGAGTGAGGTACAATTTTTATCGGGAGACCTGGGGGAACATTGGGTGGTAGGAAATTTGTGTCAGCCCAGTTTTCCCACAACTTTCCCACACAGAAATTTGAGAACAAAAAGTGACTTTTCAGCCATATTTGAGGTTTGCAAGGGATTCTGGGTAGGAAAACGTTGGGGGATCCCCGGGTGTCTAGTTTTCAGAAATGTGTGGGTTTGGTACGATTCCCTAGATGGCTGCCGAGCCCGAGGCCAAAAACCCAGGTGAGCCCCTTGTAAAACCAGGTTGTTTTGTGATAGGTAATTTAGATGTCTCAATACATTTTGGGCCCTTGCCTGTCGTGGGTACTTGGGCCACCCACCCGAGTAAGGTACCATTTTTATTGAAAGACCTGGGGGAACGCTGGATGGTAGGAAATTTGTGTCAGCCAGGTGATCCCTCAACTTTCCCACACAGAAATTTGAGAAAAATGTGATTTTATCGGCTTAATTTGAGTTTTGCAGGGGATTCTGGTTAGGAAAACATTGGGAGGGATCCATGCAAGCCATGCTTTTATGGACTCCCTCGGGTGTCTAGTTTTCAGTAATGGGTGGGTTTAGTAGTTTCCCCAGATGGCCCCCGAGCAAGGAGCCAAAAACCCAGGTGACCCTCCTTGCAAAACCAGGATGTTTTGTGTTAGGTAATTTGGATGTCTCCTCAATACGTTTTGGACTCTTGCCTGTCCTGGGTACTTGGTCCACCCACACGAGTAAGGTACCATTTTCATCGGAAGGCTATGGGGAATGCAGGGAGTGTAGAATTTTGTGGATCCACAAAGATTTCAGAACTTTCTATTACAGAAATGTGAGGAAAATGTGTTTTATTTTTACAAAGTTTGAGGTTTGCAGGGGATCCTGGGTAACAAAACCTGCTGAGAGCAACACAAGTCACCCCCTCCTGGATTCCCCTGGGTGTCTTGTTTAAAAAAATGTATAGGTTTGCTAGGTTTCCTTGGGTGCCGGCAGAGTTAGGTTTCAAAATCTACAGCTAGGCACTTTGCCAAAAAAGGGTCAGTTTTCACAATAAAAATGTGGTGTGTGTCCTGTCGCAGGCACTAGGCCTACCCCACAAGTGAGGTACCATTTATAACCGAAGACTCTGGGGCACGTGGGGTGGGTGGAATTTTGTGGCTCAGAACTTTCCAACACAGGAATGTGAGGAAAATTTATTTTTTTACAAAGTTTGAGGTTTGCAGGGGATGCTGGGTAACAGAACCTTGTGAGAGCAACACATATCACCCGCTGCTGGATTTCCCTCGGTGTCCGGTTTTCAAAAATGTATAGGTTTGCTAGGTTTCCCTAGGTGCCGGCAGAGCTAGGGTAAAAAAGCTACAGCTAGGCACTTTGCAAAAAAAGTGTCAATTTTCACTGTAAAAATGTTGTGTGGCCACGTTGCGTTTTGGGCCGTTTCCTGTCACGGGCACTAGGCCAACCCACCCTAGTGAGGTACATTTTTATCATAAGACTTTGGGGAATGCAGGGTGGTTGGAATTTCGTGAACCCACTCAGATTCCAGAACTTTCCATCACAGAATGTGAGGAAAATGTGTTTTTTTTTACAAAGTTTGAGGTTTGCAAGGGATTATGGGTAACAGAACCTGGTGAGAGCCATACAAAGTCACCCCTTCCTGGCTTCCTCTGGGTGTCTAGTTTTCAAAAATATCTAGGTTTGCTAGATTTCCCTAGGTGCCGACAGAGTTAGGGTTCAAAATCCACAGCTAGGCACTGGTGAAAAAAGGGTCTGTTTTCATTGAAAAATGTGGTGCGTCCACATAGCAAATTTTCCTGTCGCGGGCACTAGGCCGACCCTCACAAGTGAGGTACCATTTTTATCGGGAGGCTGAGGGGAACTCAGAATGTTAGAGCAACTGTTATTACTTATTGACTTTCTATGCATTTCTCCTTCCTAATGTAAGACAATATGTAAAAAAGAAGTCACTTTGAAAAATGTCCTACAATTCACAGGCTTGTATGGGTAACCATAATTTCGAAGATGAGAAATAGCTACTGGTTCTAAACTATATATTTTTTTCCCATTTCAGAAATACATAGGTGCCTTTGATACTTATGTTTCACTATTTATATTTTACCAAATTAATTGCTGTATACCCGGTACACAATGAAAAAACACTGCAGGACGTTGCTCCATTATTAGCTCTGGGTTCCTCAGGTTCTTGGTGAACCTACCAATCTTATATATATCCACACAACCAGAAGGGTCCATCAAATGTAACGGTATATTGCTCTCAAACATCTGTCATACTTAGTAGAAGTTACAGGTGAAAACGTTGGCACAAATGGCTGTTTATTTCAACTCATTTTCAATTTTTCTGATTTTCCACTGTTAGTTTCTATAAAAAACTTAAAGGATCCACACAAATGACCCCTTTCTGAATTCAGAAATGTGTCTACTTTTCATAAATGTATAGCTTTCCGGGATCCATTATTGCTTTCCTACCCATTTCTACCACTAACTGGAAGGAGGTTGAAGGCACAAAAAGTAGCAAAAATAGGTGACGTCCCAGTAAAATGCCAAATCTGTGTAAAATATTTTGGTTTTCTAACAAAAGTCTGCTTGTCCCTGAAAGCTGGTAAGATGATTATTTCAGCACCACAACCCCTTTTTTGATATAATTTGCAGGGGAAACACCAGTTGCTTTCTTCTGCAGCACTTTTTCTGAATGTTTCCAAAAAAAACAAAATTTAGCTGTATTTTGGCTAATTTCTGGGTCCCCTCCTGGGGAATCCTCAAACCCTCTGTGCCGATAAAATTCCTATGTTGTTGGGAAAAAAGGGCACACATTTGGCTTACAGGGGCCTACAGGGGCCTAAGCGCAACTACCTTAAATAGCCAAATAAAGGCTTTGCAAGGGGGGTGGCTTAGCAGCAAAAGGGTTCGTTTTGAAAGGAGCACAATAACAGTATTTATTAAGTCAATATACATTGAAAATGATTAATACCAGCCTCTCAGCCTCTCATGTCATTATTATAGCTTTGTGTGGCCTGAAATATTCTGACTAGTCACACTTGTAGGAGTGTGGTGGTTAGGTGTTATGTTGGTACTTTCATTGGCAGCACTAGCAGGGGCAATGGGTGGTGCAGACTACAGTGGCCATCTCCGAAGGCGAGAAGGGCCCTGGCACAATTTTTTTTTTACAAATGAAGAGCTGGTCCCAGGGCACTGTTTGGGAGGAATCTATGGATCCCTTAACCCACTTTCAAGGGACATCCTCAGGAGGTGCACTAACAGTGTAACCTCAAGGTGGCACACAGTAAGTGGCCTCCAATTACAGCTTCTTTACCTCTGTAGCCATATCTGTAATTTGCCATGGGCACAGAGGCAAAGTGTTTCCTTATTGCATGAGGGCACACCCATGCAGGGCTGGACTGGGAACCCAAAACATCCCTGGCAATTTTACCCAACTAGCCCTCCAGCGGTAGGGTGGGGGTGTAGTGGTCATATGGTGGACGAGTGAAGCATTGCTGCTTTTGTTACTGGGGGATGAAATTACAGCATCTCTGCAAAACCATCCCCCAGTAACAAAACCTCCCCCCACCTATGCAAAACCGGCCCCCACCCTTCCAGCCTCCAGGGGAAACACCTGATGCCTGCTACTGTCAGTCCGGCCCTGCACCCATGTGATTATGCTGACACACATACAATGACAGTCATCTGTATTACAGAAGGGGGTTCTTAAATATCTGTGGCTCCTCTTATAAGACACGCCCATTGTGTCCTGGGGCACTTTTGATAATATGGTCAATAGGGTGTCCACAATTCACTGTAGCTTTTATTTCATTGGCCTGATCGCTATATTGGTAGCTACCTCTAGTGCATCACAGTGTATTCTTCATGGTGCACACGTCAAGACTTGGGGCCAGATGTAGGAGCCCAAATACCGGTCGGTAACGGCCGAATTCGGCCGTTACCGACCGGTATTTGGTGATTGAGATGTAGGGGCATCATTTTACAGATTAGGTCAATTTACCGAATCGGTAAATTTACCGAATCTGTAAAATACCGAATCAATATTTTTACCGATTCGGTAACTTCCAGATGTAGGTGGGACTCTTCTGAGTCCCAAAGGCCTTTCAGATTCGGTATTTTACCACCCAATCCAATTGGGTGGTAAAATACCGAATCCAGGTGTGCATGCACACCTATGCCATGTGACAGACAGACATGTCCTTAGGGCATGTCTGTGTGCCACATGGCACACATGCCTGTATTTGAAGAGCTAGAGGGTGTCAAAGTGACACCCCCTGCACCCTTGCTGAAATCGGTATTTACCGATTCTGTAAATACCGATTCGGTAATACCCATTGATTCCTATGGGCTTCAATGCCCATAGGAATCAATGGGCATTACCGCGAATCGGTATGATTCGGTATTTAAGAAGTGGTAAAATAGAATTACCTACATCTGGGCCTTGGTGACGATACAGGATAAAGAGAAAGGGGGAATAGAGACCCGGTGCACTTGATTATCACTTGGCCTCTCTTTAGTGATATATGCCATCGCTACCATGCAAAAGTGAAACAGCTTTTATTAGTCAGTAGTTCTGGGAATATTACACACTCTATCACACATTACTAAACATTAATGCTGCAGCGCTTATTTACATTATGTACATTAGCAACTCTTGTTATTTAAACAAAAAAAAATGAATGAACTTTTGACACTGTTGCTTATTCATGCATTTCTAAAACTGTCTAACAGTCTTGTGCAATTCTTAATGAAATGTCCATTAAAATACACTCCTGGTTAGGGACACTGTATATGTGTAATATTGCTAAACCGGTAGGAGAGTGCAGGAGTTGATTGATTTATTATAATGCGTTTGCATATTCATAAATAGAGGGACCCTTTAGCATCTTTAAAGGTCTTGGTGGACAAGGTATTATTTGAAAATGTCAGATCATTAACTCACTTGATGAATGCACTGGCCTTTATTTGATGAATGGCTGAGTTATTCATTTTGCATATTTAGGTATGTTTATTAAAGGCAGACCAGAATGCCTACACTCTTCCCTGCAAACAATACAACACCAAAGGCATATAACTGTCAAAGCACTATGTACCCAAGAGTGCTCTTTCTACACCTCATCAATATACTTCTTCGAACCATTTAGATACAGTTAGTTTAAACATGCCACCCCTTTCATACATAGTTTTATACCTGGTCACTAACAAACAACTGCACGGCCAGTTAACAGATAACTAACTAGTAAGCTTAGCGAAACCAGCAAAGTCTTTTGGTTCAAGTGTCCATACACATTATACATTAGAAAGTTCCTTATCTGGATTTAACTCAATTTACTTTCCTATTGATCTAGTCAACATAAACCATTTGTACATTAGGTTTTTAACAAAAACAGCTTTATTAAATGAGCACCTAATCTGACAGAACCAAACAACAATATATAACCGATCAAGGGAAACACAGAAAATACCAATAAAGGCATCTACATCAATACTTTCCCATACTAATGGTGTATGGTGCTATAACATAGCATATTACAAAGTATTCAGCTCAAAGAGACGAAGACAAATAGCACAGAAGTGGGGGAGTAGACATTGTTTCTTTTTCCAACTAACGTTTCTTATACGTAATGTAGAAGACAATGTTCACTTCTTAAAAGCAGATGTGAAACATCTCCAATTTTATTGAAGCAAATTTCAACAAATGTTAGTTATCTAGGACAACATCAATCAAGAAGGGCTTTTCATGATGTTCAAAAGAGTCTACTTTGAGAGCTGTTCAGCAGAAATTGATGATACTGGGGCTGATTAAAAAAGACAGTTGCCAACATATAGAATGGTATGACTAGGGTATTCATGCAGCCCATACACCAATTCTGTTGCACTTCATAATCCATATTTTCTCTTTACATTGTATCAGAGAGCCCAATGCATGGCAAGAAACAGAAGCCACTGTTGGGCTGCTGCCTTTGTTCATTATATATGGGATAAAGTATACCCTGCCGCACCTTATATGGACTGTGCAAGACCCCAAAGAATTTCATGAACACACAGAGGAACAGGCCAAAGGCTACTTTCCTTTACAAGGTATGGAACTCTTGCGATATCCTTTTCATATATGGCATAGGGTACGTTATCTTATATAATGCATGTTCATAGCATCACCTTTCCAATAACCCACTTTAATCCTTGGTGCACAGCTTTTTCAAAAGAAAGAGAGAGCATGTTTGCCAATATAAAGAATAAAAATATAATCTCCAGAGGAAAAATAAACACATGAAACAAGCTGTTAGATATTTGTTGCAAAAAGATATTGCTGTGAGTTTAATAGAATTCCGTTTAAAAAAGGCAGCAATAGTGCAGAATGAGTAGAAACATGCAGAAGGATTTTAGCTTTTCAATAATTATCGAAGGAATACAAAAACTAAAGATGTTGCCATAAATATCTCCATCTGCTTGTCTCTGAAAGGTAGAAAAACAAAGCAGAAGTAAGAAAAGCAAAGATCTGTTTTTCTTTAAATAGCTGTTTTATTTATGCTCCTGACTTGCCGTACCTCTCACCTGCTTGGCTGTTGGCTCTTGCAGCAGGCATTGTGACATCAGAACTCAGATGGAATGAGTTATTACAGTTGGGTTTGACATAATTTTGTTATGATAAGTAAGTGGCTGCATCGCAAATCACCTACTGTAAAGAAATTGCAGACAGGTTTTTATACAGAGATTACAGAATCCCAAGTATTATATGGTTATGTGAAGTCTTTGGGCCTGATTACGATGCGGTTCGGCTTGTCAGTTGAGGTCCAAAACGCATCTACTGCTACGGTCCAACGGACGCATTATGATATGTGCGGTCAGAGGCAGCAGTAGTAGGGACTGACCGACACAACCTGACAGGATAATGGAGCCCATCGGTCTATCGGAAACTCCTCATAATCCCTTAAGGGCGGCGTTTTCCTCAGGATTATGATGTTGGTTTCCGACAGCCTTTCCATGTCGGCCTTTCCTGCTGTCAGAGAGCGGCAATGGTCTTCCCCCCTGACCCTCCGCATGTGGCCCTGGGGGGCACCACATCCCTGCACCGTGTGGCAAGCACCTCCCGGTGCCTGCCACACCACACAGTGTGGGGATGTTTAAAAGCTTCCATTTATCAATGGGAGATTGTGCTGCAGGCAATTTCAACCCGCCGCTCAAGCTCCCATTGAAAAATGGAAGTTGCGGTTGCATCCAAATAATGCAGTCGGAGCCGCCGACCTGAGGTCGGTTGGTTCCTAATCCAGAATGTTGCCGGTCGGAGTTGCCTAAATGTCTTCTTTTTCTTCATCATCAATTAACACAGAGAAATGTTGATGATATTCACCTCACTTTTATCATCACTTTCGGAATATTGAGTTCTTTTCTTAAAGATTGTATTTTCAAAGAAGAGAAGGAATGGAATAGTAAATACATTAAATACCAAGAAAGGGCTTGTGATATTGAAAGCAAACAGTACATATATTGAAATCCTCCTTATATTCTCCAAATTGCCAGACACTTTTGCATTTTTATGTTGCTGAAATACATTTGATTTTCTATATAGAAAGCTCTTTAAAGTTCTGCCTAGCAGCCAGGCTTGAAAAAGGCCATTTCAGGCTCACAGGCCTGGGCAATAATTAACATAGTTATCGTTAGTGAATTATATATGAAATTCTTCCACTCATAGGGGACATCTTCTACAATTCCGTACATAATTGTCGAACATCTAGCTTTTACCAACACACAAACTATATTTGATTCATTAAAGATTCCTGTTAAAAAATGCATTAATGGGAGACACTCAAAGTCCATATGTACTAAATCATCTACGGGTGTGACATCATGGGTAGTAGTAAGTTGCCCTGTATTTTCCAAATGATCAGTTGATATAGCAACAGTTAAACTTTGCATTGTAATGTTGCATATTACAATTTAAAGGCAGCAGCGCTCTTTCATCTTCACAGTGCAGTCTATATTTGTCCCCATCTTGGATTTCCTAATCATGATGGCCACTTTTGTGCAAGTTTGGAGTTCAAGATTCATTTGACCTATAAAATCTATATCAAATTGTGGTTTTACAGTCATGGCATAGTAAACCAGCGATGGTGGGCTCCTTCAGGGAGGAGAGAGAGACAATGCATACGGACACTGAGGACAGTCCCTTGCACTCAGACTCGGAACACAGTATGGTATTGTTCCCGACAGTCACACCTAGAGCGGCGGATGAACTCTTAGACAACGCTCAAGAATAACTGCTACTGCAGCCAAGCTCTAAGACTCTGAGACCTACTCATTGCCTTTACGGTATACTGCTTGAAAAGTTGAGTTAACAAAAAGGGGGAAGAAAATCTATAGAAAGGGAATTTGAGGTTGTTACGTAGTCATGCATAGAGGCCTGGCTATCATGGGATGTGCTTACCATGCGATAGATACGACTAGAGGGCCCCATGATTCACATCCCTACGAAGTAAGAGGTACAATACTCAGTTAATGGAAACGAATTCCTCCCCCAGAGGCTGTCAGTAAATGTTGTTTACAGATTGACTCCCCCGGCGGCGCCGTTGAGCCGGCAGCGCAGACAGGTATGGAGTTCTGGACACGGCCTACGCTTCGCCGTCCCCCCAAAAGCGTATGAACTGTAGACTGTTTAGTTATGTTTTGCATTTTTTGGTTCGGCACAGCAGAGTTCCTACGCTGCGCCTCTAATGTTCGGGTTTGGGGAAGGGTGGGCGACGTCTCCTGGTTCATACTGACATTACACTCATTACCACACAAAATGCTACTTATTGCTATAATTGCACTGGGACATGGCTGACACAGTAGGAAAATATAGGCTGACTACCTGGAATGTACGGGGGCTAGGCGCGATACAAAAAGACATCGAATACACGCCTTCTTACTTCGCCAACAGGCGCAAATATTATTCCTACAGGAATCCCATCTAACACTATCCGAGGCACACACATTACGTAAAAAATGGAGAGGGACTGTGTTTTCCACAACGTACTCTGCATTCTCCAGGGGGGCCACTATATGGAAAAGACATGGCACCCCTTTCGTGGAACTAAAGAGGAAGGTAGACGCCCAGGGCCGATACATCTTGGTGAAAGGCACACTAGACGGTACGATGCTAGTCCTGGGAAGCATTTATGCCCTGAATTTCGACCAGGACGGGTTTCTAGCAACTGTAGGGTGAGCCTTAACTGACTGGATGGATATTCCCTGGATACTGGGGGGATACTGGAATATGGTTTTGCATGTTGACATGGACAGATCACACCCCCCCTCCAGACGACGGGAGCGCGCAAGATGGCCGATTCCTTTAGAACATGGCTTCAGGGATGGGGACTGACAGACGTATGGCGTGCATTGCATCCAACACACAAAGAGTATTCATATTACTCCCCAGTGCATAACCTACATACTCGCCTAGACAGATTCTTGTGTACCAACTCCCTAATAACCAAGTGTACGTCCTCGGAATACCTCGCAAAAACGTTTTCGGATCATAGACCGCTGACACTCGACCTACATTGGGGGAGAGTGCCTTCACCAGTACCCACCTGGAGACTCAACCCCTTACTGTTAGAGGATGCCCCGTTCCGCACACACTTATCTGATACCCTTAATAATTATTTTAGGGAGAACTGGGACTCCACGTCCTCTAATCTGGTGGTATGGGACGCCATGAAGACTGTGATAAGAGGGGACGCGATTGGCCAACTGGTGGGGGCCCGGCAAGAGATTCACAAGAAGTTCTGCGAAGTTGAGGACCGCCTAAAAGAACTAGAGACGGCAGTGGGTATAGACCCTAGGCGAAAGAGTGATTTACAGACATGCAACATTGAACACGCAGAACTCCTTGAAACATTGAGGGTTATAGACTATAGAGACTATTTGCGACGCCAGCATGCGGAGGCGGATAGATCTGGAGCTCTGCTAGCTCGCCTAATCCGGGATGCCCCCGACGTCCCTGTGATTACGCGAATCAGAAACGAAACAGGTGGGGAGGTGACCACACAGTCCGAAATTAATGCTACCTTTAAGGCCCACTTGGAAAGATTGTATGCCCCTCCCCCCGAGGATGCTGGCGACCGCATGGTAGGATTCCTGCGAGAGCTGCCGTTCCCGACCCTAACCCGGGAAGCACGAACTGAGTTGGCCGGACCCATAATACGACAGGAATTAAAATTTGCTATCCACTCCCTTAATCGAGGTAAAACCCCTGGCATGGACGGGTTGCCTGCGGAATTTTATCAGACCTTTTCTGAAACGCTAGTACCCATCTTAGAAAAAATTTTCAGGACTGCTTATGAGATCGGTCGCCTACCTGCCACGACTATGCAGGCTTCTGTGATATCTATCCCAAAACCTGGCCGAGATCCCTTGACGTAAATAACTACAGGCCGCTCTCCATGCTCCCTACGGAGTATAAAATACTTAGTAAAATTATTGCTATGCGGGTACAGACCCATCTCCCCACTTTAATTCACCCGGACCAATGCGGCTTCCTTCCGGGGAGGAGCACCTCCCAAAATACGAGACGGCTCCACGCCCTCATGTCGGCCACGCCACTAGACCTGCCGCAAGCTGGCTGTATTGCCCTGGATCTCCAACACAGAGATTGGCGCAACATCGATCAAGGATCAAACAAAAGGTACTGAAGGCACCAATGGTCCAACACTGTATCGATCAAGGACACTCAGAAAAAGACTTAAAATGGTCAGTATTGTCAAAAATAAAGGCTCCTCCACGAGGTGGAAATGTTGAAGCGCTACTACTACAGAGAGAATCATATCTGATTTTAAAATATGACTGCGTGAGTACAGGTTTGAATGAATACGGAGAATGCTACAATCTGTAAACAGGCCGCATGTAACTTTGACCACTGTCATAAGCTTGCCTCGCATTTTACGGAAAAAAAACACTTCACGGACTTAATGAAGATTTTGAACTACACGTCCCAGAAGTGCTAACTTCAAATGTCCTTTTGATCAATTGAAGTTCTAAACTACATGTCCCAGAAGCAGTACGTCACATGACTAGCCTTAAAGAATCATGTGACCGCAACAGTCACTCACACGAGTGACTCTGTGGCAGATGGAAGCAGCACTGAAATTTGCAGGTAAAACGCCGCGCACGCACGCCTAATAAAAACAGCATGAGAATGCAGGGTACAGAGAGTACAATATATTTCTCGTTTCTGTATCCGTAGCACAGGCGGCAATCCTTAATTAAGGCTGTAAAGGGCAGCACCCCCCACCTACTAAACGACCCAGCATTCGGTATGCTCCTGAACCGAACGAAGTAAGTTTTCGCCATCTTTGTAAACTTTGTACGACATGTACCATAAATGTGGGAAATACGTTTCACTAAGACATGATCCCCCTCACCCCCGCAGATAAATGGTGGACTGTAAATAGAGCATAGAGAGGTGGCGGATTCCCCTTCCCCTTCAACCTCGTCTGGGAATAGCATGGTGCACCGCGCCCCGGCAAACAACATAAAGTAAGTGTAATTTACCTGGGCGGTTAGCCCACGAGCTTTACCTGCTTAGATATATTTTTAAATAATTGGAATTTAAAAAAACGCGCCATTATTGTCCACAGATATTAACCAACTGCCTAAACAAATAATAAGAGACAACGACTGGAAGACATGTACCACTCCTAAACCCATGTGAGTCACGGCTTTTAATTTCTTTATAAATTAACTAATACACAGTCCCCGTGAACAGCAAACAGAAACAATTGAATTGTTTGTATTGCAGAACACAGGGAATTTTTTCAGCCAAGATCCCCTAAGGAACGGATCAAACCTGTATAAAAAATTCTACGATAAGGTAACAATAACTTGCTATATTGTATTTACCAGTGACGACGTCAATATAGGTCCTACACTAAATAAGCCCTTCCGCTTATGCCCAAACAGGTACCCAACCCAAAGCCCTGAAGAAGAGCCCGATAAATAAAATACGGACTCGGAAACGCGTCGGCTTCTTACACATTCGCATTGAATTTCGAATGGTTTTTCTCTCATATAAGGCTTCTAATGTGTCATATGAAATAAACTGAACACAATATGAATTGCATGCCTGTATGATACCAGACCAGAGTGTTAACGAAGATTGTACTAGAGTGGTCTGGTTGTAATAGGTAGTAGGGTACTATCATAAGAAATGACTTTTCTGATCTGTTCGGTCAAAAGTGCTTAATGTTTTGTCTTTTGTTTTGTAATAATTGTGTCTGATATTTGTAAATATATTGTTTTCAGTACTTGTAAATATATGCCTCTGTGCAGGACAACGAGTAAACCTCGGACTTTTTGTTGAATTTTCTATCCAACCTTTCATATTAAAAAAAAGTGAGGCGCCCAAGGATTGAAATACTTAGGGTGCAATTCTGCTCTAAAAAATAAAGCTGCAGAATCTAAAAACAGTGACCGGGTCTTCTCTTTTCTCAAAAAACTGGATCTCCGACAGGCATTTGACTCACTGACGTGGAACTTTATGTTTGAAGTCATTGAGCGTTTCGGCTTCCCTGACACCCTGATAAAGTGGATACGCTTACTGTATACCCACCCGACGGCTAGAGCACGTACGGGTAGGTACACCTCAGATAGCTATGACATTTACAGAGGCACCAGACAAGGCTGACCGTTATCGCCATTGTTGTTCGTGTTAACGCTTGAGCCTCTGGCAACCGCACTCCGGACTCGGGAGGCTGAGATAGGGATATCGGTCGGGGGTACACATAACTTGATTTCTGTATACGCCGACGATATTTTGGTGTATCTCCGCGATTTGGATGGGGACCACTCACAATTGGCAACCATCTTTGACCGTTTTGAGGCCGTCTCTGGCCTGGCCATAAATCCGTCGAAATCCCTGGGTTTCTACTTCTGGGAAGGACAACGTCTGTCTCACATACAATTTGGTGACCACTGGATCCAAATAGCACCGACCACATTTAAATATCTGGGCGTTAACATTTATAGAAGTCAGGAGGACCAGATAGAGGGCAATGTGCGGAGGGCAATTAATGGTCTCCGGGGTAGTGTAAACTTTTGGATAACCCTGCCCCTTTCTGTCATGGGCAGAGTGGCGATCTCAAAGATGGTCCTACTTCCTCGGATATTGTACTACTTTGTAAATCTACCAGTCCTTCTTCCACAACACGTATTTGCCACACTGAACACATTGCTGATTACTCTTATATGGGGCTCGGGGAGACGTTGAATAAGCCTTAAAAAACTACAGCTGAGCACCAGACAGGGCGGCCTGGGTGTGCCAGATCTGCGAGGTTATTACTACGCAAGCCAACTACAGTGGCTGACGAGATGGGTGGCGGGTAGGGACCTACATGAGATCGCGTTTACACAGGACCGACTAGCACGCGGGAAACTACACTCCCTTTTGTTGCCCACAGCCAAGGTTCTGCGCACTGCTTTACGGTGCTGGCGAAAGGCATTGGCGTACACGGCCGGGACCGCCCCTTATGCGGATGACATCCCCCTGTTAGGGCTCCCAACACCGCAGGGGAACCTGACACAGCGCAGGTTACGGCCTTGGACGGAGGCGGGAGTGGATAGAGTAGGCGACCTGTTCGGAGACGACACGCTGATGGATCATGCCTCTTTTGCACAGGTCACAGGAGCCCCATTACGCTTGTACTTACTGCACGCCTCAGTGATTCAATATGTCCGCTGTACATGGGCTCCACAACGCACCAAACCGAAACAACATGAACTGGTACACCTCCTCCACTATATGGGGATGGGAGGACATCTAGTGCGATGGCTCTATGTGGGCATTAGGGAACAGCTGCCCTACCCCTTACCACACTCAGGGACGCTTGGGTTGAGGACACAGGAGAGGCTATAACATATGGGGAATGGAAGATTGTCCTGGAGCATCACAGGAGAGTATCCAGGAATGTTAAATTTAAATTCATACAGGCTATGATATTACATAGGGCGTATCTCACTCCCCATAAGCTCCATAGAATGTACCCTAACTCCTCCCACAGCTGTCCCAGATGTCATGAGGATGAGGCAGATATCCTATATATGCTATGGCAATGCCCGAGACTACGCGCCTACTGGGGGATGGTCAGAAACACATTGCACAATGTCACAGCCCTACAGATACCGGAAGGGGCACTGCCCTGTCTGATTGGACACAGGAAGAGGCCCAAAACCCACAGGGCACAATTGAAATTTCTAGACCTGGCACTCCTGTTGGCACTCAGAGTTATCACTATGAGATGGAAATCGGCCAGACCACCGAGTGTAGAGGTGTGGCGCACTGATTTGTTAAAATGGGGCAAAGCAGAAAGCACGACCCTGCGCAGGGAGGAGGAGAAGGGGACCCGCAAACACCCTGTAGCGCAGGATTGGGAGCGAATGCTGATAGAGATGGAAAGTATAGCCCTAGAGTCCTCACAAGGGACCGCTCCTTGACCATCTACGAAGGTTGTGGAACACAAGCACTGTGGGCTGAGGATGGGAACACCATGGGCGCGGGCTAGCCAGCTAAATGTCGACATTTTTCTCTGAACAAGTTATGTTCCATGTGCCTAGGAAAACAGTATGTACATGATAGTTACACTAGGAGACGGGAGGGTGGGATAGATGTGGGTGGGATGTAGGTTTATTAACAGATGATACTGTAATGGGAATGTGGGTTGTAGGTTATTGCAAGATGATACTGTAATGTGAGTATAAACGCTTCCTGATGTAATAAGACCGCTACCTTGAAACATATAAGGAAAAATGATTAGAAATACCTGTTAATTCGCAGACAATATATGTTAAGAAAATAGGAAAAGGCTGTGTAATGGGGAAATGTTCCCAATACAATGCAATATCTGATGCAGTCATGAATAAAGTGTTTAAAAAATGATGTTTTGCTTACAGTAAAGTAAATTGAACAGGTATTTAACTAAAGGATGAGAAGATATAATTACAGTGGTGGAGCAAATGTGCAATGGAGGCATTCCATTTGATCATACAGTCAGCTGAAATATTATATGCTGTATTGTTAGGAAGTCTCGGATGCTTCCTCATGATAATTCTCTGGGAGTAAACTGATTTGCCAAATAAGGGTATATCTTAAAATTCTGGGAAACCCATAACGCCTTATCGCTTTCAGCCAAAATCTTAACACCCCTTCTAATATACGATTGCTGATGTATCCGAAAAAATGTTGCGCTCCAGTTCTGATCAGATACATATATAATTCTTCCACTAATAGCATAACATCAAACATATTCCAGATGTCAACAGCTACAGGGACCAGAAAGAGGTGAAATTAACCCACAGCAGTTCAGTAACACAACTGAACGCTGGGATTATTACATCTTTTGTTTCAAGTAACTGCATTGGTTGCCAGAACATTGAGCAACTGACACACAGAAGCTCGTACATTGAAGTAAAACTTAACTGACTTCTTATAGAAACTCTGTAATTGACACTAAATTGAAATCATCTCAATATCAGTATTAACCTTGACCTAATGTTACCTGTCATTTGGTCGATAACCCTTCACCAGATTATAAACCTATCCCTAAGGCTAACCTTAAACCTAGACCTCACTGTAGCACATCCCTTAAAAGTGTGATTTATCCAAACTCTATGCAGAAACCAAACCTAACCCTAACACTTATCCAAACTGTAACACAACTCTAACCCGAAAGCTAAATAAGTTGATATTTAGTAGGCTTAAATAGGGATCAACATTTAAAAAAGCAATGTCTGAACTCCCATTCTGATTCTGATTATTTATTATATATCTCACAACCATTCTTTTTATAAACCAACACTACTTGAATATGTTCATTTTTGACATGGAAAAAAAGGGATAATGATTTGCAATGTTCCACTGAAGCAGCAATGTGGTTAGACTTCAAGTCTCTGACTTCCTGTACAACAAAGAGTGCTTTTTGAGAAATTTTGGAAATCCAAGTGGCTCACTGAAACGTAACTATTTGGTCCTACATGAAATGAGCTTATAAGGCCTTTCTCCTTTCAGAAATGCAGCTTCCCCTGCATTACCGAGGACACTAACCATGCCTATAATCTCCTACACCGCGTCATACACTCCCACCAACAAGGCCGACACCAACACTTCCGAAAATATCAACGCATGCTCCCTTGGAAAACACACCACGGAAATATAGGACATCATCATGACCCCTGCTCCGACGTAGTTTTCATCACAGAAACTTGGTTGATCCCTGCATCAGGTCCAGACATTGCCACAGCCACCCCCGAAGGATACAAGATTGTGCACCAAGACCGATCCAACATAAATGGCGGAGACAACGAGATAATCTACAAAGAGAACTTGAATGCTCAACAACCACTGACGACTCCACCCTCTTCATGGAGCACCTTCACTTCCTACTCTGAACAAACAGGAAAACCACCACACATTCTGGGACCCCGCACTGCCTTCTGCAACACAATCCCCAACTCCATCGCCCCTTTCTCCATCGACCTAAACCTGTACATATTCCTAGGAGACCTCAACTTTCATCCAACAACGCCAACACAGCTGACCTCCTTGAAAGCATGGCTAACCTTGGGCTCAAGCAGCTTGTAAGTGACCCCACCTATACAGCAAGACACACACTCAACCCCATCTTCTTATCCAGCAGCATGGTAACTTACACCCACAGAGAGGAGCTCACCTGGACCAATCACCACTGCATCCATTTCATGATCTTGGCACCCTCCAACACCCACCTCCAATACCAGTGAAACACAGCTCAACTGGTCAAAGGTATCAGAGCAACGATGGACCAACGCTCTCAAGTCCGCCTACCAACCGCTATCGTAGACACAGAACAAGCAGCAGAAAACTTTGCGAACTGGATCGCAGTAAGCACAATCAAATTAACACCTAGGAAATCCACCAGTCCCAAGAAACAAACTTGACACCCGAACTGGTTCACCTAAAAACGTGACTGCAGACAGGAGGAAAGAAGATGGTAAACAAGTAATACCGTCAAGGGCCAAAAATGTTTCAAAGTGGCCTTACAAAGGGTGTCCTGCTTGAGACAAAGTATGTATGAAGTGTGAGAAAAAGGGTCATTTTAGTAATGTGTGCCGTTCTGTTCAGAAGGTCAATTACATTTCTCAAGAGGAAGAAGAAGTCCTACATGGTTTAAATTGCATATTCTCAGTGAATGAAACTGAACATAAAAAATTCCCTCATGTATCACTACTATTAAGGGAAAACCGGTTCAAATGATGGTAGATTCTTGTTCATGGTATACCATTATTGGGAATAAATTATTTAATGATATATGGGGGAAAAGCAAACTGTGCCTTCCTGATTTTCAACCGGAGGGTACTCAGGTCATAGAATTGACCTTGAAGGTTTCTTTTGGGCAGATATTGAATTCAAAGGTAGAACGATCAAAGGCAAAGTGTATGTAGCGTCTAAAGGTGTATCCATTCTTGGTTTGCCACATCAACAAGAACTAGGGATAAAACTTGACCCTAATGCATGTCCTGCTGTAAGTGTTGTGAGTACCAACAGTGAGTTACCAAGAAGAATAGATGATCTAAATACTGTTCTTTCACAAAATGTTTGGAATAATGACAACAAGATGTTTGTCACAAGCATTAAAGAAAAGTGCCCTTAAGTTCCTTGAGGATGCTTTAGGAAAATATATCTGTTTCAAACATAGAATTATCCTCAATAACGGTGCGACTCCTGTCAGACATAAAGTCAGAAATGTGCCTTTAACTTATAGGCCCAAACTTAACGAAATGCTAAATGATTTAGTGTTGAAGCAGATAATTGAACCTATTGAATCATCCCCGTGGGTTTCTCCCATTGTTTTATCGCTCAAGAGCACTGGAGATCTCCGTTTGTGTGTAGGTCTTCGCAGTTTAAACAGTGAAATTTGGATAGATAAACATCCCCTGCCCAATATTCATGAAATAATTTCCATTTTGTCAAATGCTACTGTATTCTCTACAAGTGATCTAGCAAGTGCTTATCATCAGGTGGAATTGCACGAGGATTCCAAAATATTCACTGCTTTTGTTACTCCGGAAGGCATGTTTCAATTTTTATGTTAGGTTTTCTCAGTGAATAATGAAGGAATTGTTGGAAAACTGTAAAGAAGCCATTGCTTTCCAGGACGACATTTTAATCTTTGGAAGTAATTGTGAGGAACATGATGAGAATTTAAACTCTGTTCTGCAAAAAAATCAAATGAAAGGTTTAACACTTACGTTTTCTAAGTGTAAATTCAGACAGAATAAGGTGGAGTACTTAGGTCACAAAATTTCCTTTTGAGTAAAGGGTGGCCTGAGGAAAGAAAATTGAGTGGTGAGTTGGCTTCATTTTTAAAAATCAAAGATGAACTCATGTCAAATAAAGGTATGGTGATTAGAGCTGACAAAAGTATTCCTCTCAAGAATCTATGATGGTTTATCTGCAATTTGAAGGTCACATGGGTATGTCCACAACCAAGAGAAGGATTAGAGAGTTTTATTGGTGGCCGGGTATTGATGGCATGGTGGACAGATGGGTCAGGAATTGTTCTCCGTGTACCCTAAGTGAGAAATCTGCAAAATCTCTTTCTGTTGGTGTCACGCCTGTTGAATTTGCTCAAGGGCCCTAGAGGAAGTTAGGCATTGATAATATTGGTCCATTTAACTATCAATCTGGTAAAGAATTGTTCGCTTTAGTTTTGATTGATTTTTTTTACCAAATGGCCTGAGTTAAAAATTGTGGAAAAAGTTTGTTCGGAGACTGTTGTTGAGTTTTTGGAGGAGGTATTTTGTAGAGTAGGCTTACCTGAAGAAATTATTTCTGACAATGGTCCACAATTCGTAAGCAGGGAGGTTGAGTCTTTTCTTGCTAGCTGTAATATTTTGCATAAGAGAGTTTCAAATTATTTTCCCCAAGCTAATGGTCAAGTAGAACGGTTTAATTGAGTGGTAAAATAATCTTGTCAGTTGGCTACAAGGAGTGGATTGAAATGGAGGAAAGCATTGCAAGCTACGTTGTTAACTTATCGCACAACACCTAATTCTGTAACTGGTTTGTCTCCATTTGAAATGTTACGTGGCAGAAAACCTGGTTCTAAACTCATGCCATGGTGGTTGAAGGTTAAAAATTCTTATGATATAAAAGTGGATTTGAACGAAGTTAGAGACCGGGTAAAAAAGTATCAAGATAAAATGATACAAAGTAATCCCAAAAGACAGTCTAATGTTTCTAAATTAAGAGTGGGTGATTGGGTGCGAGAGAAATTTGGTTGACAAGTTAATAGAAGACAGTCTAGATGGTCTGATCCTGTGAGAATTATTGAAATTGTTAGCAAAGCTGTTAGAGTAGAAGGTAGTAAAATTTGGAATTTTAGACGCATTTCTGTGTGTGCAATTCACATGTTAATGAATATACATCAACTGGTTCAACATCCAATTGTCCTAATTCTCAGTTGGTCAAAGTCAATGATTCTAGTAAATTTTCATTGGATGATTCTTTTGAAAGAATGGATGGATTATCAGGCTTTCAGGAAGCTTTTGATTATTTAGAGCTTCAAAAGAATATCAAAAATGACTTTTTACCTGAAAGAAATGACAGTAACAATGAAGTACATGAAAATGTGGATGAAATTGTTTCTGATTATTCATCTAATACTGAACAAGAAACTGATGTTACTAGAAGAAGTTCATGTGTCAAGCATTCTCCTATTAAGCTAAAACCTTTTATTTGTTTTTAGTCTTGTTGCATTTTTTATTTTTATGTAGTTATTTTTTTGTGTTTTTTTTTAAAGGGGGAGGTGTGTGGTATTCTAGAAAAAGAAGTAAACGAACGAAAAGTTCGAAAATATCGCCGAGACACATTGGACTATAAACTGGAAGAAGTTTATACCTGGGCTGAAATTTACAATAAAAAGAAATGGCAACCACAACCACAACAACATTCTCAAAAAACTACAACAACATCTTCGCAGGAAAGCGTAGTTTCAGATTCAGATATTGTTCAATCCAGGGCACCAGTAATTATTGCCAGCAAGACCATTGTAAAACCATCTACCAGCCACATCAGTCAACAACCGGCTTTTTTAGATATAAGCCCAGCAGCCAACGCTCCACCAACGCTAGAAATTCCCCAAGAAGGGGCAAAAGAAACCGCAGAAGAAATAGCCAAAAGGACCAGGAGCCAGATGTCAAAAGCGACTTAATCATAAATATCTCATCAAAGATCTTGAGCCCGGCGCAAAAAAAACTGTTGAATATAGGAACTACTTTCGTTCCCACTTACCGTTCGAATCAAGCAGAGACTGAAATCTCTCTCTTCAAATATTTTAGAAATTTAAAACTAAGATTCTTTTTTTAAAGACATCCAGGAAACACAAATCACCGACACTTGGGACAAAGAGTTTAAACCCAAGAGCAATTTTTGTGCACCCTTTTCTCACAAGACGCTGGAAGCTTTAGAAATATCCCTATTATCGGGAGTTCAACGCATTCCGTTCACCAAACCCAAAAGAAGTAATCTGTCTCCCAATGAATGGAATTCTCTAAAAACTTTAACTCAAGGCAAGAGTTTAACTTTCCTGAAAGTCGACAAGGGCGGAGCCCTTGTCGTAATGGATACAGATTTTTATGTCAATAGTGTGAATGAGCACGTCATGAATGTAGACATTTATTTACCTCTGGATGCTGACCCCACCCATGCTTACCAACAGATCTTACAAAAAATCGTGGACCACGCATTGGAAATGAAATGGATTAGTCCAAAGACACACACATTTTTTGAGATGAAATACCCCAGAAGACCGCAACTGTATATGTTGCCAAAAATCCACAAGGATCCAATAAAACCGCCCTTTAGACCCATCGTCTCGGCCTGTGGATCAATATCTGAACCAATTGGAAAATTTGTAGACCGATTTTTACAACCCATAGTGCAGACAAGCAGCACTTACATCGAAGACACTACAGCATTTTTAAATTTACTTCAATCGGTGAAATTGGACAAAGAACATACATATTGGTTGTGTACCATTGATGTGATCTCCCTATATACATCCATCCCCCACAATGAGGGCATTCAAGCTCTCGAATGGAGCCTTTTGAATAGTGATCTGGAAGAGTCACAAAAAATCTTCATCATGGAACTGATGCAATTCGCATTATATTACAGTTATTTTGAATGGCAGGGTCAATTTTTCAACCAATGCAACGGCACTTCCATGGGCTTTGGGGGGGCGCCCTCATATGCCAACATTTGTATGCATAAATTTGAAACTGATCACATTCTACATGAACAACATTGGATTGAGGGTCTTATCATGTTCAAGCGTTACATTGATGCCATTTTTTTAAATTGGCAAGGTTCCAGTCATCAATTGGAAGAAAACATCAAAATACTGAACACTGTAAATGATCGCATCAAATTCACCCATAAGATTGAATCAGCATCAATTCCGTTTCTAGATGTACAAGTCACATCGTGTAACAACAATATACAAGTCTACACGAAAAAGACAGATAAAAATGCCAGTTTGCTGTTCCAGAGCTTCCACCCAGAATCGCTCCAAAAACATTTACCCACGTCTCAATATATCAGACTGAAAAGAATCACCACAAATGATCAGGATTTACAAGATTCCCTTGAACAACAAACTCTTAAATATCAACAAAGAGGATTTCCTCAAGACATCTTGGATACATCTCTTAAAAAAATCTCAGAATTACCAAGAGTCATATTATTGCAAGAGAAGACAAAAATCATAGAGAAAAAAACTGTATGTGTCTTGAAGTACTCTACAGAGTCTATCAAAATCAAACGTATTATCAACAAACATTGGCCATTGATAAAAATGGAACCAGACCTTAAGGATTTATACAGCGAAAAAGTAACTTTTGCATTTCAAAGATCCACGAATCTGAAAGAATTACTGAACATTGCCGAGAAAACCAAGGTCATATGGAAAGGAATGCAGAGATGTTTGAATTGCACACATTGCAATAATGTTATAGTAGGGTCTACATTCAATCACACCACCCAAGGTCATCAAATTGCGTTAAGACATTCCAGCACTTGTGACACCACCAATTGCATCTATGCCATCAAATGCCCATGTGGCAAAATATATGTGGGACAAACTGAGCGCAAAATCAAGGTTCGGATCACCGAACATAAGAGCAACATTCGCTTGGCCAATATGAAATCCATAATAGCCAGTCATTGGAAAGAAGCTGGTCATCAAATTTCACAACTCAGATTCATGGTTTTGGAGACGGCTACACAACGTCGTGACATGGATCCTTTGAAACAGAGACTGAGAATGGAGTATTTTTGGATAAAAAAATTAAACTCTATGCATCCGATCGGGATGAATGATCGGATTGAACATTCTTGTTTTTTGTAATTTACTGGTTTATTCACAGCATTGACTGATGAGATGTCCTGAGCCCCGATTTTCAGCGTATTATTTGTTGCTCGTAATTTCACATTGTATTTCATCTTGTTCTGTGACATATCTTTTTCAGTACTTGTACCATAATGCATTTGAGTTGTGTCACTAACCCATTTAATGTGTTCATCATTTGAGTTTACTCGTGCACATTGTTTACAATTTTTCTCACAAAGTCCTGACACCCACATCACATGGTATGCATTGGGTTCTATCCGCGTTTTCTATTGGTTCTTCACACGCGTCACATGACCTCACAGTGTAGATAACATCCAATAACAAATCTTGTTAGGTAAAGCTTCCGAATTTTGAATCGCGTGAGACGCGGCGTTGTCCAGTCCGATGTAAGTTGTTTTATGGCATTATTTCGCACTCGTTTATATATTTGCACTGAGACCACGGTAATCTGTAAATATAACAGGCGGTATTTCACTAATACTTCGACATTTCACTTGTATTTTACTCGCACGTATCACAAGCACTTGTCTCTTTCTTCCTTCTGTTTTAAATCGCATATGGATCTTTGAGCACAAAGCCAGTATACTTAGAGCTTCTTTTTCTTTGATGCACACTTTTTATCTATTTGGTTTGCCTCTTCGGAATGCATGCAGGTCTTCAAATACACTTTGATGCATGGCACGCCAGTATGACATTAGTATGTGGAGGTTTTGAATTGGTCCTGTTTAACTTCTTTTACAGACCCTTGACGAAGGGTCCCCGTTTTGTTGACCCGAAATGCATTGGGTATATATACAACATATGGACAACTCGGATTTGAAAATTGCACCATAAGAATTTCATTATGTTTGCAAAGATACATTGAATCACATGGCTTGAAGAAATTGTTTTGAAACGCCAAACAAACTTTGAAACTAATAAATGAAATATTGTGAAGAAACATACGTTTCAAGTTTACAGTGCGCACATTCTGTTGGTTAGATTCTTCTACCCACAACATGGACTCGTATTCTAGATTAAGTCACTTGTAGAATTGTTTGATGTCATGGAATGGAGAATGTTATGGAGATTCCGGAGAACGACGTTGGCGGGTTGGAGATCGGTCGTGCCTGCCTGGTCTCCCTCTAGTGGTTGTTAAGCTGTTCTCTATCTGGAATAAATCTTCTCATAGAAACCTACGTTCTCTGACCTCTATTTCAACAGTTAGCGACCCGGGATACGTCCTTTATGGCGTGCCGGTACAGTGGGAAGCACGCACGCTTTGTTATTTAGGTATCCAGATAGATAGAAACCCAACAGATTTGTTTGACGGTAACCTGGGCAGAGCACTCACTGCCATCAGGTCGCAAATGCTATTCTGGAGTACGCTCCAACTCACAGTCACAGGCAGAGTAGCTCTTACCAATATAGTAACCCTCCTGTGATCTTTATACTTCTTCTCAAACTTGTCGCTGTATGTTTCCTGCTCCTTTTTTGACATGTTGGAGAAATTGATCCCTGATTTCACATGGGGAAGTGCCCGACACCGCGTGGCAGTAAAAAAGCTATACCTGCCCACAGATCAGAGTGGCTTCGCAGCTCCAAACTTCAAGCAGTACTACCTCACCACCCAATTGCAGACGATAGACAGATGGCTCGCTGATAGGCAGCACGATGACACTGCCACCTTGAGCCCACCATATACACTATTATGACTGATGAAGCTATTCCACCCCAGCACGTCCATGAGACCCCCAGAACCCCTGCTGCTCATAGTAGCATATAAGTGCTTCTGCAGAAGCTTAACTTTAACCAGGCATGTCACACCATACACACCCGCATTACCACTAGAAGGGTCTCCCAAAGGCTGATCAGTGGTAACAGAGATAGAGCTCCGTGACTGGCATGAGGCAGGCATCCAATCCCTGAGCCACCTGTGTCGGGATGGCACACTAGTCCCATATGCGACACTGCAGGTAGAGGAGGGACTCCCACCCGGTCATTTCCTCCTGCATCAATCATTAATAGCCAGGCTCATGTCCAGGTGGGGTGACCTCACGGCTGAGCCACAAACCCATCAAACTGTACAGTCCCTGCTTGTCATGGGCAATGGAAGACACCTCACATGGTTGTTTGCCACCTCCCTCCGCCAGCACACAGTGCTTAATCCGTGTCTTACACCTGCCAAAATCAATTGTTACTTTAGCACAGATGCTGCTTGTTCATGGTGGCTTTGGAGGATGCTGATCTGCTGCACATGTTATGGGGTTGTACCCGCCTTCACACTTACTGGAGGGGGGGAGCATCAGGAAGCACGCAATCCCTTTTGAGTGGCAGGCATACACAATACACCTATACCGCTGAACACGCAGCAATAGGGTGTCCTCTAGGTTCCAAGACCTGGGGATAGTAGTGGCTATGAGATTAATTACCAAAAGGTGGAAGTTGCAGGACCGTCCCAACATACACTTATGGAGATGCTCAATGCTAGCATGGGCTAAGGCGGAAAAGGTTGCAATTCGCCGCAAAGACATCACAGGAATTCACAGGTTCCCAATAGCAGCCGGGTGGGATGCGATGCTGACTGAGTTGCCACACACAGGTGAAGACGCAGGCGAGATCCCACGCACAGCTGTTGCCATGGACTGACAGAGAGCATATACTAGGCGCAGCTAGTGCACTGGTGCAAACAAGTTAGCCGCAGGCCCTGCCTGAGTTGCCTGCGCCATAAACAATGTCATACAATGGGTATTTGAGAGTAGTGGAAGAAGTGTAACTATACATGCGTTAACACAGAAGAGGGGACTGCCAGAGTATCCAACCCTGGTTGTATCCACCCTGTTATCTTATATAAATTGTCCCAATGTTGTTATCACCCGCCGCCTTATGACATGAGTCACAGGACCGAACTGTGTCACAGCACTGCCATGAATCCGGGATTACTAAGCCGGAGAGGATAGGCAGATACACATATACATCAGCCATGATACGCAAGCAGACGCCATCCTCCATAGAGCGGCAAGGTTTACCCTGGAAATTATTATTATAGAAATGTATTTATGATGGTTCTGAAACTGATATCACTGTTTCATGCTGTGACATATGTGCTTTGTAACTAACTGACATAAAGTTTAAAAACTCAATAAAAACAAGTTTTTAAAAAAAAAGAGTACATCTGTAGTGCACATCACTGTGTACCTCCTTCCTGTACATCGCTGGTGCTAAGCTGATGCACATCACCCTGCTGTGTCTAATGCACCTTATTTGGGCTTTGTGAGAATGGGCGTCTGTGGGAGGTGTGGGTTGTTTGCCTACTGTCTGTGTCATACTAACCTGTAAATGTGCCAATTTTGTGGATGCGCAAACCTATTGGCTTTGTCATGTTTGGCACAGTTGTTAAATAGCAATGTTTTCTTGAATTTGTATTACTTGTAGAAATCCTTGAACCCTGCCAAAGTTTTTGCTGTGTTTTCTTATCTTTGTAATCATCATATTGTCATTATATTAGAAAAACAGGCAATAGGCTATAAGCTGAACCAGCTTAATTCATATGTGGTGCTATGAATTTGTGGAGCTGATAATGTACACATATATTCAAAAGTTAATATTAATTCCACATTATACACGAATATATCTGAATAAAAAGTATAAGAATAATCAGGTTGGATGTAAACATTAGGAGGAGAAAATAAAGTCTGGATGTAAGCTAAAAGGCAAACAACAAGCATAGGGCTTGGGTCAAACCTGGGAAACTACCATCGTTATGGTAATAGTCTCTCAGAGCATTTTTGACAGGGATTCTAAAATTCGACTTCTTTTTTTAAAATTTGTTCAGAGCTTTGCATTTCCTCCTTATGTATAAACTGATACCTATATGGCTTTTAACATTCAATTGGAGAGCATGTACAGCGGAGCAAACACCCTCACAAGTTTGCATCAACACTATTTTGAAGCCTTCACTGCACCAGAGCAAGTTTTTCTACAATCAATACCTGCTTGCCAAAGAGCTAAACGAGTAAAAGCATTACGGAAAAATCTGCCACAGGCCTAAAAAAGCAATTCTATGACAGTCCTATCCCTAACGCATTGGCTAAACTCACCCGATTACCCAACTATGGCACAATTTAGTTATGATTATTATATATTTTTTGTAGAGCGCATTTATCACTCAGCGGGCATCTTGGCGCTGGTAACTGTCAGTGGATAATTAGAGAAACTTCTCATTAGTTCTAGTTGGTGAGTCATTTCTGACATTCATCTATTTCCAGGGGTAGCACCAGGTTTTCAGATTCTTTCTGAAACTGAGTAGATTAGTGTTTGTTCTTAGGGAGAGTGGGAGTTTGTTCCAGAGTTGAGCAGCCTGGACCTGGAAGGTTCTGCCTCCGTATCACAGTTGTTTTAAATTGTGAAATCGATATAAGGCCAGCCTTAGATGCCCTTAAGGTTCGTGCCGGTACATGTGTTTTTTAATTATTTATTGAAGAGCTATTGGTCCATTATTATTTATGATCCTGAGTGTGATACACAGGGCCTTAAAGATAGGTGCCAATTTCCTTGACCAATGTAATTCTTTTAAGGTTTTTGTAGTTTGGTCGCAAGTACTTGGATCCTTTCGAGTGGTTTAAGAAGATAGTCTGGGCTACCTAATAACAGTGAGTTACAGTAGTCCAGTGTGCTCAATATTGAGGCTTGTATCAAAAGTGTTCTGTAGGGTTGGGGGAGCAGAGGTACTCTTTTTTTCAGATTTCTAAGTAGTCTGTGGCATATGCCTACTGTTTTGTTGATTTGGGATTCCATTGAGAGTTTACTGTCGATCCGACTACCAAGGTTCTGAATTGGACTCACTGTGTCCAGGTCTGGGTTGGTTGCCCATGGTCAGTAGTTGATTGGCAGTTGTGGTTGTCTATCCGTCAGCGCACAGCAAAGGAATTTAGTTTTGCCCTCATTAAATATTTGCATGTTGTCATCCAACCATTCGGACATTTGTTCGAGGCAGGGGTGGAGATTATTCAGTTGGGTAGGGACAGATTTGTTCAGGGATATTATTAATTGTGTGTCATCTGCGTGGTTTACCACTGATATTCTAAAGTGTTTTATCAGTGCTAACAGTGGTTTTAGATATATATTACACTGTATGGGGCTCAGGGTTGAGCCCTGGCCAAACCCACGCTCAATTTCTTTTTAGTCCGAGTTAAATGGGGGAAGGGAAATTGCCTGTAGTCTATTTGCTAGATAGGACTTCAGCCAGTTAAGCACAGTACCTCTCACACCTGCCTCTTTCAGGCATGTGATCAGGGTTTGGTGGTTGACAGTGTTGAACGCTGCGGATAGGTCAAGCATGATCAGTTCAGTACTGTGGTTTGACCACTGTCAACTCTTATTCTTATTTCGTTCGTAGCCATGATCAATGCAGTCTCTGTTCCGTGGACAGGTCTAAAGCCCATTTGTTCTGGTTCTAATAGATGGTTTTCTTCAAGGAAGTTAGCTAGGGTCTTACTAAGGTATTTTTCTAATATTATGATTGGGAAGGGGAGCCTTGAGATAGGGCGATAGTTGCTTGGCTCTTGACTATCTGCCAGGGGCTTCTTCAGGAGCGGAGTTACCAGTGCCTTCTTCCAGGCTGCTAGTACCACCCCAGTGATGAGTGATTGAACGCAGATTAGTCGAAGAGTGGGGATAAGTTTGTTCTCTCTATTTTTCCATATCCCTACTGGAATGGGGTCTAGGGGGAATCCTCAGGAGATTGAAAAGGCCAGGTCTCTGAATGTTATTTCATCTAACAGGGCAACAGTTTCCATGCTTTTTTTTTTATTGGACCGGTTATGGTTTAGATCTGGCTTTCTGATCGCGATATCAGGTTTTTTGTTTTGGTTAAGTTTCTTTTCATTTTGTGTGTCTGTTATCATCTGATCAATTGTGCAGTGGAAATAATCTGAGAGGATGTAACATAATTCTTGTGAGGGTGTAATATTTTGTTTTAAACACTCATAGGTGGTTAGCACTTTTACCAACACAAAAACCTTCTTTGATTTGTTGATTGCTTCCAGAATAGTGGAGGAGATGTATGAGGATTTTGGCCTCTTATTTATATCTTGTATTCCTTATAGGCCAGTTTTAAAATTCATTTGTCCTTATCCTCATAAAAGTGCCTCCATTGTCTCTCCAGTTTTCTACATTTTAGCTTTAATTCCCTCAGGGAATCTGTGAACCATGGTGCAGAATTCCTAGGTTTGTTCTTGATCATTTTTAGTGGGGCTCCTTAGCTAGGGTATCAATGATGGTTTTTTTTGTAGCTTGCGTAGTTTGACTCTAGCGTAGTGGAGTCCACAAAGCAGGTTGTAGTATAAAATATTGTATTATATTCAGGGTTTTTTACTTTGCCCCATGGTCTTAAAAGAGATAGGTTTTTGTGGATGTTATGTTCCTTGTTTTCTTTAGGTTGTAATTTAATGCTAAGACTGATGATATGGTGGTCTGACCAACTGACCGGGATGGAGGCATTTATCATTATCTTGTCTGGGGGTGCGAAAATTACGTCCAAGGTGTGCCCATAGACATGGATTGGACTTCTGATCTGTTGAGTGAGGCCCATACTTTCCTATGAGTTCAGGAGGTCCCCTGTTTCACTTTGAAAGAGATTTTCGGCCCAGATATTGAAGTCACCTACAATCAGACAGTTAGAGTGGGACATTACAAAACTTGCTGTTGCTTCAAGGAAAAGTTGGATGGAGTATTTTATTGGTCTTGGGGGTCTATAACATTGTAGCCCCGAGAGGATAGCTCCTTCCTTTTCTTTAATTGTGAAACCTAGTATCTCAATTCCTTTAATTTGCTCCACTTCTAATTTTGTGACTGTCAATTTATCTTTAAAGATAATTTCTACCCCGCCTCCTTTTTTCTTGGTTCATGATTGGCACAGTGTTTAAAGCCCTGGGGCATACACGTTCGAGAATAACGCCTGGTTCTTGGGAGATTTTAATAAAGGGGGGGTAACCCAAAAGGTACGGACCTGGGTATAGTGCGTTAAGAATGAACAGTGGTCCAAAACCTAGTACTTATTACACTGATTTGATCAGTACATATTTAACCATTTAAATATTCATTGGCGTTCCACAGGATACGCTCCAAAACCATGAATGAACTAAGTTACTCCAAAACAAACAATATCACTACAACACCAATAACTAAACGAAGGAGAGGACAATGTATTAATTTATTGTCTCTTTCACATAATTGAGAATTCTAAAAAAATTTCAACAATATTACAATAGCAAGGAGGTTGCCCAAAGGAGCGTGCACAATAGTGAGTGATTAAAGACGTGTGCTGTGAATCAAGAAGAAAAAGGAAAATCATAGAAAATAAACAAGGATTATATTCACAATTTTTGTATTGAAAATACAGTCTTCGAAATTTGCCGTATGCATACAACCTGGCCCATAAAACAAATGATAACAACTAGTATCTATATCAATTAAATGCAAACAGTCATATTAATGCGTGCACATTGTTCATAAGTAACAGAGATGGGTCCAAGGTAGAATTAATATTGTCGACGTTTCGACTCGACTTAAGGTCATCCGGTGAGTTAAACCTGGACCATGCGAGTCTTCATCAGGACAAACCATAAGGGGCAACCAAGGGCGGAAGATAACCCTATGAAAATTAAATGGGGTGAAATAATTACCCAGTTGTAGTGATATACCAACGGAACATTAAAAACCTAAGGGGATGGTCGCTTACCCAAGGATGTGAGGCTGTACTGCATATGCCTCAAGTTCAGTCAAACAATTTGACCTGTAAAACATAATGATGCAGAGAGTCGACTACCAATAATAGTGGACCTGAAATATATATAACTATGCAGTATATCCTAATATTACCTTTTGGATATGAATCCTGCATCAAGAAATGCTGACATAAACGTCAATCAGCCGTATGTGAGCTTACTTCACTCCTTTCTCGACCCCGCCTAATGTGCGAGTTCTGGGAAAAAGGAAAGGCTTGATCAAAGGCTCGTCCCATTAAAGAATGCTACCATTCAAGAGTAAAACACCTCCGCAAATGTTTACCTTTAAACTGGTGATGGTATTCAAAAGAGTTGTCCCATCTTGAGCAGGAAGCGTGCCACCGATAGCCTCGTTTTATTTTAGCTCCTGTCCCATCGTGATCAGGAAACTGGCACAAGAGAAGAGGGGGGGAGTTTACTAGTGTCAAAAATTATTCGATAACGGCTCCAACCACCCAAATGTCATCAGAGGTCAGTGTCCCGTGAGACCGAGCATCTTACCGTTCTAATGCTGAACACAGCTTGAAACGGTATCCGCTATTCTTTTGCCTCGCCGAGTGCATCAAAATGCCTGTCCCTAGAAGGCTCTTTTTGATTGGGCGAATTTGCAAGGAGGCATAGAGCTAAAAAAGGGACTACCTGCTCACTCGTTGAGCCAGCTGATCGGAACCTTAGGCGGTCAAAGCCTCCGGAGACGTAAAGCTAAAAAACGGACTGGACGTTCACTCGTCAATTAATTCACTTGTGCATATTATAAAAGAGTAGGAAATATACTCCATCGCAATCTAGGGTATAAGATCCACTGTGGATTAAAAGATCATCATATGAACGTTTGTGCATTTATACAAAATAAGTTCAGACAATGGTCGCCATGTTGAATAGAGTCAGTTCAGAATGTCTAAACATGGTTACATAAACAAAGCATTAGATCACAGTATAAGCTCATACATGACATTGGCGATATTGTGGGTGCAAAATAATACAAAGCATTGCGCCATCATTAAGAAATATAATTATGACATATTACAAAGTATTGCAATATCATTAAGATTACAGCAGTGTAATCAGCATGTTAATACAATTAAACCACAATAGATTACCATTGCCCCCATGCCCTCAAACTATATTCATGATTGTCAGCTCGTGGTTTAGCCAGGACCTACAGTCCTAATAATGCCACTTGTTTGTTAATTTCCTCTGATTCGTTTAAACCAGTGTTCACTGTATCCAATGTATGTATCCATTTGCAATCCCGTCTATTCAGAATGTCATGCAAGCCACCTCCTCGTGGATTGATCGAAACTTGTTCGATCACCCACCATTTTAGGCTGTTTTCTGAGTGCTCAAAACGCAAAAAAAAATTCCACCAGGGGAGCCCCCCTGGTACCACAGCGAATGCGACTCATGTGCTGTAAGATTCGCCACTTGACCTTCTGTATAGTTTGCCCTATATACAGAAAACCGCAGGGGCAACGGATGGCATATATAGCCCCTGAAGTGTTACAATTACTATGAATCTTCAAGTTATATGTCCGATCATTGTGAGTAAATATAGTGCATTCCAATGTCAAAGGACAAGCCTTACATGTACCACATTTCGTGTGCCCAACCACAGCTGGAAGATTCCAAAGTGTACTTTGACTCATAGGTACTTGCATGGGTAACAAGGATTTTACCACATGTTCCCTGATGTTTTTTCCTTTACGGAAAGCATGTAAGGGAGGTGCCATACCCCCTAGTTCCTCACTGACTAGGTGTCAATGTCGATTTATACATTTCTTGATGGCATTACTCTGAGTATTGAATGTGGTGACACATACTAGTCTATTCTCTGTTGATTTAGGTTGCACTTCAAGTAAGTGTTCACGATGATTATGCCAGGCACGTTTACGTGCCTTCTTTAGTAGTCGGAGTGGGTAACCACGTTCTACAAGTCTGGCAATCAACAGAGAAGATTCATCAAAATAGTCCTCCTTTTTGTAACAATTCCTCCGCAACCTCAGGAACTGTCCGAATGGCAAATTGTCCCTAAGGTTGCGGGGGTGATGACTTGTATATCTCAGCAGCGTATTTCTCTCGCTACTCTTCCTATATAAACTCGTATATAGGAGACCTGCCTCTGTCGTAATTTTCAAATCCAGGAAATTGATGGAAGTGGCATCTGACTCAATAGTAAATTTTATGTCACTAGATCGTCCATTGAGCCATTCATAGAAATCCATGCGTCCCATATTGTCGCCCTCCCATATAAGGAGGACGTCGTCAATATATCTGGCCCATAGTGAGATGTTCTTCCAATATGGGTTCACTGAGTTCAGGATATGTGTGTTTTCATATTCACTCATAAAGATGATGGCTAGATTTGGGGCAAAGCTCGCCCCCATAGCCACCCCATTAGTTTGAATATAATATTTGCCCTGAAAGACAAAGAAATTTTATAGCTATGGAGAGTAAATCAATAATAAACTCCGTAGGGACTCTGTGTGGGGCAGTTCTTTTATTTAGGACATATTCAATACATTGGAGAGCTGCCTGCTGAGGAATGTTTGTATACAACGCAGTAATGTCCAATGTTGATAGTAAACATTTGTGACAATCATATGGCCGGCCCTCGACTAACTGAATAGTATGCATTGAGTCCCTGATATATGTGGGTGTTGAGATGGCAATAGGTTTTAGAAACACATCCACATATTTACACAGTGGTTCCAATAGAGACCCACAACCCGAGATGATGGGTCTACCGGGTGGGGCCTCCAGATTTTTATGGACTTTGGGGATAGTGTAAATAGTAGGCATACGTGGGTCCTTTTTGTTAAGGAACTGATGTTCCAGTTTAGTAATTATCCCCTCTCCCAAAGCTTTGTCAGTCAATTTGGTGATGGCCTCACTAATCTCCTTGGTAGGATCTTTTCTAAGTAAGATGTAATTACCCTCTACCGCTAATTGGGACATTATCTCAGTTTTGTAATTTTTAAGACTTTGGACCACTATAGCCCCGCCTTTGTCGGCGGGCTTGATCACGATGTCATTATTGGTCTGCAAAGAGTGTAAGGCAGCCTTCTCCTGTCGGCTTATATTATAAGGGACATACTGCCGTTTGTTTACGATTTTTTCCACGTCACGTGTGACCACTTTGTCATATGCCATTATTTTGTGGTCCATCAAGTGCGTGGCCGGGCTAAACTTGGAGGGAGGCCTTAATCCACTGCCTGAAAAGATAGGATTATAAGGTACTTTCAAGAAGAAGTGTTTCAGCCGAATTTTCCTAAAGAATTGTTGTAATTCAATCTTCAGGTTGAATTTGTCCGGTGTTGACGTAGGCACAAAAGACAAACCTTTTGCCAAGACGTTCTGTTCAATTGGTGTCAGTTGGTAATCTGATATGTTAATTACCGGGTTTTCAGGGTTATGCGCTACCACCTGTAGTGCTGGCGCCTCGTCTGAATCTCGCCATGGGAGTCCTGCTGAAAACGAGTTTGTTTCTTCCCTCTCCCTGTGCCTCTGTTCCAAGGAGTCGAACGTCCCCCCCTGGGTCTCCCCCAGGGACGTCCTCTTCCAGGCTGGCCCCACCATTGGTCCTCGGCTAAAAAAGGTGGCTGTTGCTCGGGGTAGTACTGGCAGTAGCTCAGACAGTGACTCAGAGCGCCCCAGCACTAGTACAGACGCTAGTTCCACCAATCCAGCCCAAAACTACCCCGAGCAACAGCCACCTTTTTTAGCCGAGGACTAATTTTGTAGAATTCTCAATTATGTGAAAGAGACAATAAATTAATACATTGTCCTCTCCTTCGTTTAGTTATTGGTGTTGTAGTGATATTGTTTGTTTTGGAGTAACTTAGTTCATTCATGGTTTTGGAGCGTATCCTGTGGAACGCCAATGAATATTTAAATGGTTAAATATGTACTGATCAAATCAGTGTATTAAGTACTAGGTTTTGGACCACTGTTCAATGGTTCTTGGGAGAGCCAGGTTTCTGTAATGAAAAACAGATCCCAATCATTAGAGGTTAGTAATATATTTACCTCCTTGCATGTTTCCCCATGTATCTTGTATCAACACTATCAATGCTACAGCAATTCATCCTCTGTGCTGCAGATCCTTATTTCCCATTGTTCATGACGAGCTCAGCTCGTCATGAGCACACAAGCAGTGTACTGCATGATGAGCTGAGCTCGTTATGAGCATGGAAGGGGTTAAGCAGCCTGCTGGATATGTTGCCGCCTCAGGTTTTGGTGATAAATTGTGGGTTCTCAGGTTTTTTCTGGCATTAAGAGTAGATACCTCTGGGTCTATCCGGGTGCATTGATTGCCACTGCAAATGGGGTTTCGTTTATGCAATTCTTTACTAGTATAACCAACCCTCATTAGTTCCGCTTCAGAATGTGATCTAGAACCAGAAGCATGGCTGGTGCTGGCCACTTCCGGGATGCTGACGGGCGCAGACAGGCTTGCTTTTGGCACACCTTTGGCGGGCTATCAGCTCGCCATCTGCACACGACCATGCTGCTTATGTAGCCCTCCCACCTTAACTCTGCTAGAAACAACTAGATCGTTCACTTTGATGACCCCATAGTGGCGGCCATCAAGCTGTTCAACCCAGATAGAGAAGGGAGTGAGTAGCACTAGCGATTTCTCTCAACTTCCTAACTGTAAGCAACAGGTAGGTACACTCCAGATTCAATTTGCACAATTATTTAGTCCAGTATTTAGTCCAGTATTGAGATACTAGGTTTCACAATTAAAGAAAAGGAAGGAGCTATCCTCTCGGGCTACACCTTTAAAAGTATGCAAACACATTTGAAAAGACCACGTCTTAGTGACTCAGTTTTGCAAACATATTCCCTTCCTTACAATGCTGAAATGTTTTACAGTAATTCACTATATTTACGCTATCAAAATGTCATTATTCCCTTTCAACGTCTCAGAATGATCTAACTGCTTGTTACCTAAATCCTTTATCTAACCTAGAATTTCACCATTTTCCCTTCCCTTCGCTATCTGGATTCGCCTCACATCCACAGAATATAATTCCAGTTTGCCAACCTTATTCTCTCCTCATGCAGATTTATCTACACATTAACAGGCATATATATGTATGTATTGTTTGTATGTATGCAATATTGTTATACTGCGAACCTGGCCAAAAAGCAGTGGAGTGCTGTACAGGGTAAAAAAGCAGAGATGCTGGGTATTTAGACAGAATATCAGAAATAAAAATATTGTGGACCAAAATATTATGTCAAGAATACTGTGAACAGAAATATTGTCAAGGTTAGTTTCAATATGTCAGCAAAGTTTTATGACATATAGCTCTACATAAATGTACCTGGGCGATATATATATATATATATATATATATATATATATATATATGTATATATACATCTTGAAGGTACGTAGGCGTGGAGTTAAGAATAGTAAATCTAGACTTATCTATTTGCACCTACCTTCCTGATATTTTGGTCCTGATAAATTTGACACAATATTATGTCTGCACAATATTTCTGTTTCCAATATTCTGTCAGTAAGCCTAAGCCAAGATACAGTCAATCGGCGTTTAGAGCTGAATCTGGGTTCTCAGAAAGGAACTCTCTTAGATTGTCAAGGGTAGGGTTCTTTAAAGATGTGTGTCTTCAGTTTTTTCCTAATTTGGAAAAGGGTCGAGGTTGACTTGAGGGGTGTAGGAATACTGTTCCAGATCATGGGTGCATAAATGAAGGATGCCTGTTGCCTTGTTTTTTTATTGTTTTGCATTTCTTCATATCCAGTCTGATGGTGTCTTGGATGGTGTCTTGAATGCAGATGCGGTGAGAGCAACCAGAAGGTGTGAGTTTGTCATCTTGATAGGCGGATGGTGCTGATTGAGATGACTTTGTAGATGATGCAGCTGATTTTGAAAATAGCCTGGGATGGTAAGGGGAGCCTTTAGAGCTCCACCAGGGTTAGGTTGATGAGTGCCCATATTTCTTCAGGCCCTTAATGAGGCAGCCTATGGCCTGTAGGATTCTCTTAGGAGGTACTAGTGTGGAGTCTGAGAGACTGCGGAGATGTGAGATTATGAGGCCTTGAATGGTATTTCTGAAGTCACTTTTTAGGAGGAATTGTTTAACTTTCTTCAGTAGAGGTAACTTCTACCAAGCCACTTTGGTTTTCCTCATATTTGTTTTCTTAAGATTGTTCAGTGTTTTGGGTAAATTAGAGTCACTGGCATTGTTTGATGGTTGGGGTTTGAATCTGTCAAGGTGCATGCCATTGAGTGAAGTTTGGACTAGTTGTTGCTTGTAATTCTTGGTAAATAGCAAGAATTCTTTCTTGGTGGGGATGAGCTTCAGGTAGGTGCCCTGACGTCGTGGTTGGAATGAGCAGCAGGCAATGTTTGAAGCATATTGGTGAATTTTGATGGCATTATTGGGGATTAGAGTCCGCAGAGTCTCCATGAGGAAGTTGTAAATAACCCAAAATGGTGTTGGGCTACACACTAAGGGGCATATGTATCAAGCCTTTTTCCCGTCCGCAAAGGGGACGATTCTCAGAATCGGCCCACTTACGAAATGGACGTATCATCCCAAAAGGCCATCGCAAAATAGGGAATCGCAAAATTTGCGATTCCCTGTTTTGCGAATGCATTTAAGGAATCACAAATTGCGATTCCTTAAATGCAATTCTGAAAGCACCCAAGTTGTGCGAATTTTCCTGAAGAAATCGCAAATTGATTTCCTGGAAAAACTGACTTTTTTGCATTTTCAAAGTGCCATGTGGCGCACATACATGCCCTTAGGGCATGCATGTGTGCCACATGTGCACACATGCATATTTCAGGGGTGCAACAGGGTGTCCTTTTGACACCCTTGAACCCTTGAAATTGCATTCGCAATTTGCGAGTACCTAATGGGTACTCGCAAATTGCGAATGGCTTCCCATTCATTCCTATGGGCCTCTGGGTCCATAGGAATGAATGGGAAGGTATTCTTAATTGCGAATAGCAAATTGCGATTAGCAATTAGGGAATACGTAGGAATCGCAATTGATATTACGACCCCTACATACATTTCATTTTGCGACTCCTTAATGACGATTCACTAAAATTCGCTATTAAGGACTCGCAAAACGTTTTTTTTTTTTACATATGCTGCTAAACCCCTTTACAAGTCCGATACATTTTCTGGATTTTTTTCCTGAACCCTGGCCGTTATTAAGCTTTCTAGAACCCATGGCACCAAGAACTTTGTCAATGTGACAGCCCACGACAGAAAGCCATCCCACTGAGCACTATTTGAGTGAGATGCATTCTGGGTTACGATCAACCCTATGAGCTATTGCATACCTTTCAACCTTATTTTAGTTCATCAGAACAATAAAAGAACACAGTACAGATTTATGAAACACATTAAATATAACAAAATCTTTAGATTAAAAATCTAGACAGTACAATTAATATGGACTTAGCTTAAATACTAAAAACATCTTGTAGAACTGTAATATCTTACTACTAAGATTAAATCCCACTGACAAAATACCTTGGTAAAAGACCTATAAATCGAGCTTGAAACGGATCTGCTATGCCATGTGGAAAGTCTGAAAATTACAAATTAGGTTATCTTGCGGCTCAAGCTTAACCTAAAGGACATAGTTCATAATCATTTATTTCGGGCATTGCCTATACACAGCAGTTAAAATTATAAAAACATAAATAGGGAAATTCTAAGCATCAGGGCATGGAGTAGAATCCATACTAATTTAATTTAAAACTTAATTCCTGCTTTTATCCTAATTAGCCAGACAGCATAAAGATACAGATAAACCTTGTAAACAGTAACCTGTCCCAGAACCGAGTGCTCTATCCTGTAGGCCTGTCTAAGGAGTCTCAAGGCGATTGCATAAGGGTTTGAGCCTGAATTTAAAAAAGAGTGTACAGGCTAAAGGTGGTTAAATATCATCTAGATAGGGTTATTTTGCTGGCAATCGTTTACTAGCTACAAATCCTTCACCATACCCCCCGACTTGGTCTTAGGTGATAATCAATAACATTCCTCTCCCAAAAAGCCTTTTTGACTATGCCCTTTGCATCAGTCCCATTGTGGTGGGAGTATTCCAATAATCTCCCAGGCCAATATCAGCATGAAGATACTTTACAAACTTGAACCAGGGAAATAAGTATTGCAGATATAGTTAATGAGTCCCAAACTCTCTATTTCCATGGAAAGGCACACCGAAGAACCCTAGGACACCACGGATATAGTTTAAATATTCAATTTAAAATCCAAATTATATCTAGATGGATATAATATGAATACTAACTACTATAACATTCAACAAAAGAGTGGCAACAGTGTTTATAAAAAGTGTAAATAATAAATAATATTGTAACAATGTGGTGATATCATAAAACATTCTTTATATTAATATCTGCAACCTACATTTGCCAGTCACTGGAAGTTGGCAGGGCCTGGATCTAGATATCTTTGGGTGATGCTTGATGTTCCACAAGCTCCGGAGCAGACTCAGGGTGGAGCTATAGACATTTCTCTCCACAGTCTTCAGTTAAGTAGGCAGAAAAGTCTTAAGTGTTAAAAACAGGGAAGTCCTCTTATGTGTAACTGTTCCAGAAAGTTGTCTGCTTGGAGTGAGTCAAGCATGGGCCTTTAAAGCCCAAACCAGTTAGTGAATGGCACTTGCATTCTTGGGCTTCCATCCCCAGTGTTATAGTACATTGTAAACTATTCCATTTCTGGGAATATGCTTTCAGATAAAATGCTGCAACACAGTTCATTCCATCACAGAAACTGTCATGGTGGGTAATTTCCTTCCCTCTTCTGATCTGTTCAGGTCTCTAAATTGCACCATTAGGTGACCCAGTTACTCCTGCCCATCTTCAAATGAAACTCTGACCTCAAACCCCCCACCAGCTCCAGCCCGAAGATGGATTGATTGACTCTAATATTCTGCTATTGTTCCCCAAACTCGAAAGAGAAGACTGTTGGAGATGCTATTCAAGTGTGAAGTGTCCTGGAAGACCAGAAGGCCCAACCATGCATCCCATTCTGTCCTCTCTTTGACGTAGCTACTCCTGGCCAAATGTGTGAACATGACATGCATGATAGCAAATGAGCATGGTGGGTGAATGCCTCTTTGCTAAACACTGCAGCTGAACTGAGGCATACTATTGTAAATGTTGTTAATATTTACCTACTATTTTATGCTCTATAGGTAATGTAAGCTTAAACATAATATAATCTTTCATACTAGAGAACATTTAGGGGTCTATTAGGATGGCGGGCAGACTCTAGGTGCTGGAACCGGCCGCTAGTGGTATGGTGGTACCGAACCGCCAATTAAGATGTGACCGCTGGCGGTCGCTTGCCGCATATATAGCATTGTGGCAGGTGGTGCTGTAAGCAGCACGCACCACAATGCAATATATGCATGTTGTGCATTGGCATGCACAACGTGACAGGCCCCGCACGGTGCCTGCCACCTTGTGTATGTCAATGTTGGGGGTTACCATGGGTACCCCCCAAGTACAGCCCCCCACCCCTTCACTCCCCTGGGGGCCCGCAACGAAAACACCACATGCCATTCCATGCCGGAGTCTCCGCCATTGAAAGGCATTACACCGCCACCATCGTAATATGGATGGCAGTGCCTGCAAAGCACAGCCTCCATATTGCAGGCCTTTTCCACCCGGTAGGCAATACCGGCGGAAAAGCGGCAGACGGTCTTGCCGTCTGTTGCAGTACCCCCGCCTTGCTAATGTGGCCGGGGTAAAAGGCCGTCCGGCTGGGTGTTTTGGCAGGCGGATCGCCACCGCTGGTAGGGAGATGGCGATCCGCCCGCCATCCTAATGGACCCCTTAATTTTGATAGCACTTTCCAATAAAAATTACTGACAAAAAATTGTAATATATATTGTACATGGAAAGTATGTTCTGTGGATCACTGACAGAATATAGGCAACAGAAATATCATATGAACATAATAGCGTCTCAAAAATATCAAGAACCAAAATATCGAGAAGGTAAATGCAAAGAGGTAAATATCGATTTGCTACTTACCTTGAAGATATAGAGATTGTCAATGTACATACGTGTGGAATTATATATAGCAAAACTTTGCTTAGACTTAGAATTTTACCTTCATGATAAATGTGTCCTCGATATTCTTCACACACTATTTTGAGCCACGATATTTCTATTTCCGTTATTCTGTCTAGATACCTGCGTGAGCCAAGTGATAGCTAAATTAATAGGTCTGTACTTTTAACGATGTCAATTATTTTATGATGTGTATGGAGCAACACTGAATTCTGTTCAGCTATAAACACATTTTTTTTGTACAGGAATGATTATGGTCTGATTTATTTATCTTTGAAACAAAATGTTATAATTTTGGACAACGTGGTGTAGTGGCACAAATGTGTTTGTCCATGGACGCCACAATTTGACCTAAAATGGAATATTATTTTATTATATTCGACCTCACGAGTTACTGTCTCCTGTTTTGCAGGAAAAGGAGATATTTTGAATATATGTGAATTTCGGGAGCTAAATTAGTGAAATGTGTTCAATCTTTTTTTAAAAACTCACTTGGAAAGAATTTAAATCATTAAAAAAGAAATCTTTCTTGGGTAATTGGGCTGTGATTCAATTACAAAAGATTATATGTTAAACTAAGAGAAAGGACTCCAGCAGAGTAAACTAATTAAAAGAATGCACGAGCTCGCCATAGTTTAAAGTTAAATGTAAGGATATCGGACCTTCTTGCATATCTACTAAAAGCGCTGGATTTCCTCCCACGGATGTACAAACTTTATAAGCAGAAGCCCCACAACTCAGTAGACGTGAAACAAAATTTTTAAAAACATTGAAAGGCCAAAGAAGGTGGCATGAGCCTTACTTTCAGGTTATAAAGACTGGCTGGGAAGTTAAACTGACTTCTATTGCAGGGCATATTTTAATTTCTTCCTCTTCATATGAATTAATCCAGATTGTAGGTATTCTTTTCCTTCCTTGCCTCTTCCAAAGCACGATTCCCAATCCTTTTTAAGCTATCAGCCTGATTTTGTCTCTGCCCCTCTGCCTTATAAATTAAGGAAAGAAGAACAGGTGTGTTTATTTTGACCTTTCCCAGTGCCAACTGCCCACCCATGCCAACATACCTCTTCCCATCCCATATCATAACTGCTATTGCCCCAAATGCTCCATCAACGTATTCCGACATTTCTTTCTCGTACGTCATCTCTTGCACTGGTCTGTCTCACACCTTCTAATAGCCATAAAGCCTCTCCATAGCCCAGGCTAAACCTAGCCAAAGTCCCAGCCTACAACACTCACTTGCTCCCTACCTCAGGAATTATATTTGCTGCACTGGTATTGAAGCAGGAGTGAGAGACTTGTATTGAATGGGCAGTGCAACTCTGACTGGAACTCAGGGGTACAGAAAGAGTAGTGCCACTGGAATTATTGCTAAATTCCAATAGATCCAAAAATCATGCTGCCTAGCCAGGTTAGCTTTACTAATATTGCATGATATAGTAAAAATAAATTGTGCTGCATAAAAGTAACCAAAGTAATCAATGTCAATGCAAATAACTTTTTGATTTAGTCAGGTTTTTTCAATACACATTACTTAAGTGTTGTTTGAAAGAAAGTGTCCCTTCACAAGATATTTTTTTAACTTTTTTGTTTTTATCTTCTTGTGCAGCAGAAAAAGAGATTTTTTAATTATACTGCTGTTCTCCTCGGAGGCCCATCCCTGACCTCCACGACAAAAGAGGATGGGTGTTGGCGAAAGGTAGCCACACGCCACACCTCAAAAAAATGAAGGCGATTGTGGTGGTATATTGCTGGCTGGTCATACTTGAGGATGAGGAGAAAGAGACAGCAGCAATCTTTTTTCGAACCGAGGGTAAGGCACCATCACCCATGCCACTACAAGGGGCCAAGCATATCCATCTCATCCCACACAGCAGTCACAACCACTGTCCCTTCAAATCTAGAACTCCTCCTCCTTAACACCCTTAAAGACATTCACAAACTAAAGGAGGACAATAGTGAGATTTTTAAAAAGCTGTAACATTTGGAGGGGCGTCAGTAAGGAGAGGGTGGTCCTGTTGCAGGTAATGTGGGTGGCAAGAGTTGTGGAGGGGAAGAATAGATTAGATTTAGTGTCTTATGGTGGGTTTTGGGGGGCATTAGTGAGAGGGTGGGCCTGTCGCAGGTGATGTGGGTGAGAACAGATGAGAGAGGGGTAAATTAGCTTGATATACTTTAGTTTTGTGGGTTTGATGGATTTAGCAAGAGGGGTGGGACTCTTGCGGGTGAAGAGGTGGGTTTATTTATTCGAAAAATAAAAACTTACTGTTTTTTCATACTAATGGATTTTTTAAATGCATGTTCATGGTAATATTAGTTGTATAAGAAGTTGTAAATTACTGTAATATCCACGAAAAAGAATGCCTCTCCTACCAACGGTCAGTGTAGATCTGGCCCCATCACAGAGAAATTGTCCAATCATCCATTCTCTGATATACTTTCTACTTGACTTCAGCTCTCTTCCCACCAGGCCAGCCCCAATGAAGGTCTCCAGTTTACCCTCTTCCAATCAGTGTTGAACAAGTGATGATGTATTAACCTTTGCCTCTGCCCTCATGACTTTACTCTCCTATCAGTAGTAGTAATGTCCGTATATTGCCTTTACTTCTGCACCTACAAAGGAATACTACTTACAGCAACCAATGGAATACAGGAGATGTGTTTACATTATGCATAATATGAAGTCCTGTCCAACCCCGAATCCAAACACTCCCTCCTTCTAGTCTTTATCTGAGAAGAAATGTACTGTCTGCCACCTCTACCCAGGACCTGTGGTTGATGCGGGGTTGGTTTTTATTCCTAAGGGACTAACTTTGGTAGCCCTACCAGGGTTAATCAAGAAAGATGTCACAGGTAAATCAAAAATCTTCTTACTCAGGAGCAGGCAAACAAGCAAAGAAGGATTCTCATTCTGCAACATGAAGCAGAAAAAACAGAGTGAGTTTAAATTCCAATACAAACACCTGCATGAACCTACACAGTGTAATGGTGGAGTCATTTACGAAAGTTAGCATTATGAAGATTTAATTCACAGAATGAGGTTGGGTTTGGTAGAATCATCAGGTAGGTTGATTAACTGGGTGGAGTAGATTGTGGGTAAAAAGTATACATTACCTAACCTTGGCCCACAATCAGTATACTTGTAATCTCTGCAATAGAATGTCATTTCCGGGCCTGGCTAAGGGGGATGGTGAGGGCAAATTTACAATTTTTTTTAAACTTCTCCCAGTATCAGTTTAACATTGTGTGTATAACCTCCTTGCCAAGTGTGATATCTGCTGATGGTGGAAAGAGATAACAGCACAATAGATCTCACAACTTGGGGGAAGAGGGTTAGAGTATCATTGATTGGATGGATAGGGCGAATTCGGTATAACTATATAGAGAGAAACATGGCATTCAGCAAGCACATACATGGCTTACAAATTGGGTTGTAGGTTGACTGGGGTATGAGCTCTAATCAAGCAGCAACCACAATCCTAGTAAGGGTAAGAAGCAGGCAAACCCTAAATCAACCTGTGCTCACCCTCTGGTAGGTTGGCACAGATCAGTCAGGCTTAATGTTGAAGCAATATGTAGAGTATTTGTGCAGACAGTAAAACAGTGCACACACCATACAAAAAGATTTCACACCAGGTTAGACAACTAGAACTTAATTTAATAAATAAAACAAGACCAAAACAATAAAAACCCAATAAGTAGAACTTGAGATATACATTTTTTAAAGAATAAACCATAAAAGAGCACTTAGAAGCAATACTCAGGTACTTGGGATATCTAGTCATGCTGGACAGGGACAATGTCAAAGGTACCGGCCGATTGCAATGGAGCGGTGCCTAATACAGGGACCCAGTGTGACTCGCTAAACACAGGTACCTTGATCTGGGTTGCAATGGCATCAAAGAAGCGGGCGCAGCCGAACAATGCGTTGGTATTGATCCACATAGTGGTGGTGATGTGTCGGTCCTGATCCATGCAGCACTGGAAAGGCGTCGGCTCAGATAAGCAAAGAGTCGAAATGTGTAGATTCTTCATCATCATCAAGGATACTGTCGATGGAGATGCGGAGATCTTGTTTAGTAGTGGTTCCAAAGGCAATGCTTTGTGGCTGAGCCACACAGCCGAGGCAATGCGCAGGTTCTAGTCACTCAACAGCAGCGATGCGGTGGTTCAGATCCACGCAACAGGAGTGATGCAGTGGTTCTGATCCATGCAATGGCACGGATGCACCAGCTCAACAGAGGATGCATGGGTTTTGCTGAAGCAAGCGCCGTAGGCCTCACTTCCAAGAGTCCAGGACTGGGTTGGCACCACTTGGTAGGACAGACTCAGAGAAGGCAGAGTCCAGATCAAGAAGCAGATAAGTTGGAAGTCCTATATGTCCCTGAGACTTCAGGAGGCTAGCCAGCTAGCCCTTGGAGTCAATCTGGCTTCAAGTGATGCATGCCCGGTTTTTCTCCCCCCGGCAGGAGAACAGCAGGGCAGCACAGCAAGGCAGGAGTCCGGCACAGCAGTTCATCAGAGAGAAAGTCCTTTGACAGCATAGCAGTCCTTCTTCCTAGCAGAATCATCACAGGTCCAGAAGTGTACTAAAGTGGTGGTGTATGAGTTCCAGTACTTAGCCCAGTACTTACATTCGGCTTCAGCCCGCCGGATGATTGTCCCGCGCTTTCGCAGAGTTCGCTTGGGTGGCCAGTCGCTTTCGGTTAAAGCCGCTGCTGCCTGGAACTTGCTTCCCCCTGAGCTTCAACTTACCCAAGAGTTTCAACTAAAAGGCATTTGAAAATGCATCTGTTTGGTCAGGCCATCTACGTGTTCTCTTGCTTCTGACCCCAGCTAACTTCCGCGCCAGGACACTCGAGAGTATCAGTGCGCGTTATAAATGTGCTATAACATATAACATATACCCAATTGTGCTTTTGAAGTGGGGGAGACTTCAAAAACAGGTCTTTGAAGTGAAAATAAGTACTCCCTTCCTGCTCTGGCTCCAGACTCTTTTGTGTGGGGGGCAGGACACAGACTATTCAGGTGTAAATGAGCCTGGGTCCAACTCCTCCCTCTCATCCTGCTAGGATGGCCATCAAGTCACACCTAAGCTCCAATTGTGTGTGGTTGTCTAGGGGACTAAACACAAAGCCCAACTGTCACCCAACATGCACCAAATGGCTAAAGTAAGAAAAAACCAACTTTCTAAAAGTGCCATTTTCAGAACAGCTATTTAAAATCCAACTACACCATAAATTTGGATTTTAAATTATGATTTCAGAGACGCCAAACTTGGAGAGTCTATCTATTCACAATTGGGAATTATACTTAGACAATGGAATAAGGTAATTGCAATGTTATCCTATTTGAAAGATAGGTCTTGCAGTAGTGAAAAATGAATTTGAGAGTTTTTCACTACCAGGATATGTAAAACTTAGAAGTACATGTCCTGCCTTTAAATACATCACAGCCTGCCCTCTGAGTTGTACAGGGCCTATCCTTGGGGACTTACATGAATAAAAAGGGAATGTTTGGGACTGGCAAGAGGTTCATTTTGCCAGGTTGAAAAGGCAGTGTAAACTGCACACACAGGCTCTGAAATGGCAGGTCTGAGACATGGTTAGAGGGCACAATACGTGTTGCAGGTCCACTAGTAGCATTTAATTTACAGGCCCTGGGCATATGTAGTGCACTATACTAGGGACTTGCAAGTAAATTAAATATGCCAATTGGGTATGAGCCAATGTTACCATATTTTAGGGAGAGAGAACATGCACTTTAGCACAGGTTAATAGTGGTAAAGTGTTCAGAGTCTAAAGCGAACAAAAACAAATTCAGAAAAAAGTGGAGGAGGAACGCAAAAAAATTGGGGGTGACCCTGCAGAGAGGAACATTTCCCAATAAATTGTATGCGTTATTATTGTTTGTATAATTGTTAGAAATTGTTTTTAGTTTGTAATTATAAGTGATTTAGATGTATTTATTTAGTTGCTAATAGTAATTTATGGTGTTGCAGTGGGCTGTTGGCTTTGCAGAGGGATATGGTGGGAAGATAATTAAGAAATAATGAATTAACAATTAATTAATATTTTTTATGTAAGTATGTGATTGTTATTAATTTTGGAAATCATGCCATATTGATCATATTTATTTATTTTAGTTTTATTTTATTTGCTAGGTTTCTAGGGGCATATGGTGGGAAGTTTAATAAGTAGTTAATAATTAACAATTAATGGTTAATTAATTATGTAATTGATTACTAATTATGTAAATTGTGTTGTACTTATTTATATTAGGTATATTTTACGTGTGGGTTGCTAGGTTTCTAGGACTATAGGGTGGGAAGTTCAGTATTAATTAAAGAAAAAGTATTTTTTAATTGATAATTAATTATTAAAGTGTTAATTCATTATGTAAATAGTTTAATTGTTATTTATTTTTAATATATTTTTTATGTAAGTTAATATTGTTTATGTTAAGAGTTTTATATTTTTGTTATACATTTTTAGGGTTATTCAAATATGTATTGTGTTTGAAGTGAAGTACTTTTCCTACAGTTGCACAGACTGGAGTAGGAATAGTAAATCTAACCCCTCCGAAGTTCAACACTTTTCCTACTGTAGCACAGGCGCAGGTGGGAATAATAACTATAACCCCTCCAAAGTCAAAGGCTTTCCCTAATGTTGCACAGACTGGAGAGGGTACGGTAAATTTAACCCTCGAGAACGTCGATGCTTTCCCTACTGTTGCATAGTCTGGAGTGGGAATAATAAATCAGTGATGTCATTTGAGATGTCATCAGTCATCTCCTGACCATGTTATGAGTGACGTAATATGTGAGGTCATAAGCAGTGCATTGTGGGGGAGCGAGTTATAGTTAGCTCCGCTAACTATAACTGCTAAATCTTACTGGTTTTGTACAAGTGAAACCTGAGCCTAACAATAACGTCCTTGTAACCTTTTGTTTTTTCAATGAATTTCTAAGTTTTTTTAATTTCATTTCTGAACTATATTGTCCCTGTAACCTTTGTTTTATTTCAGGGAATTTCAAAGGTTTTTTAAATGTTAATTCTTAAATATAACGTCCCATTAACCTTTGGTTTTTTCAGTGAATTTCTATGGTGTTTTAACTAGTAGTCATGTTTGCAGTGTGGTGGAGTAAGGGGGCGGGCCTCTGAACAGCTCTCAGCAATCTCGCTGTCTGAGACTTACTGGAGGTAACAGAAGGGGTTCCTGTCCCCCAAGGACCCTCATCATCCAAGGGGACTTCATCTTCAAACCAACAGTGCGTCAGGAGGCCCGTTTGCAGAGTGGTGGAAAAAGGCCTCTAACAACCTCTTTGTGGGAGTTAATGGAGATAACAGGAGGGGTAGTTGGCCATCAAGGATCCACAGCAGCCAAGGGGACTTCATCCCTTAACCAGTAGTGCACCAGGAAGTGTATTTGCAGAATGGTGGAGTAAGAGGGTGTGACTACGAAAACCTTTCATTAATCCTGCAGGTTGGGACTTATTTCAGGTAAAAGGAGTAGTATTTGCTCCCCCAAGGACACTTTGGAGCCAGGGGTTTCTGGCCCCCTACGACCCTTAGGAGGGAAGGGGACTTCATCCCCCAACAAGTAGTGCACCAGGAGAAATGTTTGCTGAGTGGTGGAAAATGGAGTGGTCTCCAAAGACCTCAGCAATCTTACTGTGTGGGATTTACTGGAGGTAACAGGAGGTCTTGCTGGCCAAGGGGATATGATGCCCAACCAGCAGAACGCCAGGAGGTGCGATTGCAGATTGGTAGAGAAAGGGGGCAGGGCTTCCGGTCAGTTGCTCTGTGTTTTTTAAAATCTTTTTTTAGGGAGGGGGGCTAGGTAGCCTTCCTTCCCTGTGATGATTTCAGCCCGGATCCCATCCTCCGGGGCCAGGCATTTTTGGACTGGAGAGGGTGTGGTGTCACCCCCCTCCCAGGGCCAATTTTGTCCCCGGGGATCCCATCCCAGGGGGCCAGGACTTTTGTTTTTTCTTTTTTAATAAATAACAGGAGGGGGGGCGATTTTGGCCCCAGGGGCCCCGGGACCAGGCCTCTAGTCTGGGTGCCCTGGTCCCAACCAGGGCATCCAGACACTTTGTTGGGGACCGCGGGCCAGCTTGAAAGCCTCCACATTCCCTGCCAGCTCTCCGCATCTTGCAGGAGCCAGAATTGTTTTGGACAGAGGGAGCAGCTGAGCATGCTGCTTCCTCTGCACTAGAGCAATTCTGCTCTGCTTTCAGCAATTGAGACCATTTTTAATGCTCTTGCTTGCTGAAAGCGGAGCAGCATTTGCTAAGGCTTTCCGGGAGTGGTAATGATCCTGCCAAGCCAAAGCAAACTGTAATGTCCCGGCGTAGGCAGCCTGGGACATTGCATGAGCCTGCCCTAGGGGTGGCAGTCCCCAGGGCCATTTTTGGTAACGGGGGCACGTGGCCCTCTCCTTTTTTATCATTTTCCCCATGAGGTGGCAGGTGCCTGGGTCTATGGGGGAGGTCCGCGCCCCCCACTTTTTTTCAAAATCAAAGCCACAGGGAGGGGTCAGCGCCCGGGGTTGCGGGGGGATCCATATGGCCCACTGCATTTTATTAAGAACAGCCCCGGGGAGGTGGTGGTCTCTGGGGCTGGAGGGGTCTGAGAGGCCCCTATTACTAAAATTTAAGAAGCCCCAGGGAGATTGTGGCAGTGGGGGAGGCTTAACGAGCCGCCCGCATTAAGTATTAAAGAAGCCCTAGTGAGGTGATGGTTGCCAGGGCATTAACAAGCCCTTTTAAGGGGGCATTTGTGCCAGAAAGAACAAAGCATGTGAGCCTGCACTTCTTTTTAAAAAATAATTTCATCCTGATCCGCTGATCCCACCGGAAATAAATATGGCGCATCCCTGCATTTCTAAAGTGATGGAGCAATGTTGGATCTAACCCGAACTCTGCCACTTTCCTATACATATGCCCATATAAGTGCACAGTGAAGCCATACTGAGTGCATGGGCTGGGAGCTTGTCATTACAAGCTCCACAGCTCCATGATGGCTTCACTGAATTCCAAGATGCTTGGCACCAAACCTCTCACCTTAATAAATCCACACTGATGCCAGTGTTCAATTTATTAAGAAATGCACACAAAGGGTACCTCAGAGGTGCCTCCTGAAAACCTGCCAACTCGCTAGTTTGTGCCTGACTGATGCCCACCAGCATGCTACCTCTAGGCATGTTTCGGACCCCCTGAGGTGGGATCCTTCAACTCGCATGGGTCAGAAACAAAGCCTGCTGTGGGTGGAGGTGCTTCACACCTACCCTCAAGCAGGAACAGCATAGAAAGGCGGCGAGCCTCAAAGGCTTCCCATGTTTTTTTATGCTGACCAGGGCCTCTCCAGCTAGTGGAGTTGCCCGCCCCGACCACGCCCCACTTTTAGCATCAGGTCAGAATGGAAGATTATTAAGCAGAGGAGGAGTGTCCACTCTCAGCCAGGACCACCCCTAAGTTGCCCTGCACTGAGGTGAACCCCTCTATCCAAAATCCACCTTATTGGTTTGGAGGAGACTAGCCAATAGGGTTAGGGATGTGCCCCCTGCCCAAAGGGAGTGGACATACAAAGGGTTGAGTCACCCTAAAGGTAATTAGACCATTGGCTCCTTCCTTCTAATCCCTGTAACACCCCTAAATTGAGTATTTAGTGGTACCCCTAAGCCTTAATCCTCAGATTCCATATGACCTACAAAGAAAAGGACAAAGAAGAGTCGCCCCCCGGCACAATAAGGAACTCGAGAAACTGCTTTGGTCCCAGTCTGCCAGCCTGTCTGCGAATTCGAAACATTGCAAACTCCCATGACTCGTCCCACAGACCAGCAACCTCCAGAAACCTGGGACTGCCTGCCTTGCATAAAGACTCCAAATCCCCAGTGGATCTTTTCAGAAGAAACCATCTTTTAAGACTTAGAGCTCCGCCCTGAAGAACCGCAAAACTGCCTACTGGGCCCACCTCCACAACCGACGCCCACGGCCTGAGTCCAAGTGGCCTACCAGTCCTGCAAAGGTTCCCCAGCAATTCTGAGCAAAAGTCCATTGTGGCTTGACCCCTGCTGGACTCCACATCAGCGCCTTGAGCCTCTGCATGACTAACCTCCACTAGCGTGACCTGCACCGGTAAGCCGTTCTTGATGCAAAAGGACACACCTGCACCCAGAGCCCCTGGTACCTGGGGAGATAAACCGACGGTGTACAAGTGCTCCAGAGCATCCCAACTTGCCTGTGCACATGTAGGGTTTTCTCGGCCGGCCTCCTGGCCGAGCCTGCAGACTGTTTCCAAAACCAAGGTTTTCCATTGGTTTGCATTTGGCTCCCAACGCTGTGTTGCCACTCTGCACCAGGCCGCCCCAGTGCCTCTGAGGGTGTACGTTTGATGCTGCCTTGTGTCCCCCCTGTGCTTACCTTAACCCCCAGAGACTAGGTTTCCAATCCGTGTTACTTACCTGTAAACTACATCTCTTAGATGACCCCCTTTCTCTATTGGATAATATTGGTGCCAGATTCCGAATAAGAACCCTTCACCCAGCCGTCCAGGTGCCGCTTGGGGTGCAGATTTGTTACTTACCTAAACCTTGTCTGGTGTTGATTCTTTATCCTGAAAACCAAGATTGTAATCCATTTGCTTACCTGCAATTTTTTTGGTTGTGTTTCCTCTCATAGGATAACATTACATTTTTGGATATTGCACTGTGTCCACTTTTATCATGAAAAGTAATCCTATTGGAAAATGTACGTACACGCAACAAAGTATCTCTGTTTCTTTAAAATAAATATACTAAAAATATTATTTTTAATAACAGCTGGTCTCAGATTTAGTCATTGAGTGTGTGTATCATCTGTTGCCTGTGTGTGTACAACACATGCTTAGCACTGCCCTCTGATAAGCATAACTGCGCACCGACACTACCACAAAAGAGACCATTAGTATTATCCACTTGAGCCTCTGTAAAGCCTCTGGGGATCCATTGGACTCTGTGCACACTATACCTCATTTTAGTATTGTATGTACAGAGCCAGCTTCCTACAAAGGTGAACTATATAAAGATGTTGGAGAAGATGAAATGTCTCCAGGCTAGATGTTTGCTCTTCCCCTCGCAATAATTGAGAGAGTTACATTAATAAAAATGTACATTTTGCCCCTGTACTTGTTTTTGTTTGCAACTCTTGCAGATAAAATTAATAAGGCTGCTTTTTAAGGAGATAGACTCTGTTATAGTCAAGTTCCTATGGAAGGGAAAAAGCTCGAGGGTTAGATATTCAATTCTCCAGCTCAATAAAGAACAGGATGGACTGGCCTTGCCTAACTTTTTCTTGCACCACCGGGCTGCATCGTTGGACATTATGGTTAGAAAGGGCAAGGCAGTGGGTGGGTTCAATATTTTTTTCTTGGAAATAATGGTGCAGGAGACTGAAGTAGGGGTGGGTGGAGATTGCGAAGTTGCACTATGTGGAATTCCGCTGAGTTGCATATAAACTCTGTAGAATTCCACGGAGTTCTGCTTTGCCCTTGAAATGAGTATGACCCCTTAGGAGACACACAGTGAAAGCAATAAGCATACCTCACCAGCGCACTGCTGCATTGTCTGCAGTCAGAACCTTGCAGCCTGCATTCCTGGCATATGCGGTTGGATCAGTCTAGACCTGAGGGTCGACAGATGCTGCACACAAAGGCAGATCCCTACCACCACTGACACTACCCCCTATACCAGTTGTGCTTGCTGATGAGCCTGCCATTCCAGGAAGATGGCTGCCTCCAGTAGGTTTTCCAGTCCAAGTACATGTCTAGGCCTCTAGCTCAGCCCCTGGTGCAGTCAGCAGCTTCTGCTTCCCCTTGCAGCCCGTCTGCCCCAGCCCACCGCAAACTAGGGCAACAAGATGGAAGGGAGTGAAGGAGAGCCGGGGAGGGACAAAGCCCGGGCAGGAGTAAGGGAGGAGCGGTGGGCAACAGGGGAGGGAGTGGAGAGGCGCTGATAAAAAGAGATTTGCTGGGTCCCTGTGTTCATCAACATGTCACTCACAGTCACTGCATGGTTATGTTCAATTTTGGCCAAATTCACTTCATTATGTATGAATTTGGATGTTTGCACAAAGAGCTAGTGAAAATTCCATTTTTGATGTTGGTCACCTTTAGCCTATGTAAACAGATTTGTAGCACTCCTCATCTCCTGCTCTATGGATGAAGGGTACAGGTTGCCCCAGGGTGTGTAGCAGCCAGGTGTGCATTGTGAGGTTTGGAGCTTCACTGTTCCTTCAAGGAAGAGGGCAATAATTTCCTCAGAGAGTGTGGGGGGCATGCTGCCCTGCACTTTGGTGATGGGTATGTGGGAGCCCTGACCTCAGGCTTCCGCTGGGCTTTGGGTAAGTGGGCATGAGTTACTTCTGGTAAGGCTGCATAAGAGCCGTGCCTCCACTGTTTTCTTGTGGAGCTTCATTATTCTCTGGTCAGGACGAGATGCTACCTCACATACAGCATATAAAATCGCAGTTAGTGGGATTGGTCATCTTCACATGAATTATGTGAATTGACTGACAGGTCTATCATGCTTCCAGCTGATGGCATGTTTAAACCATCTGTGTTTGTGTGCTATTAATACCAGACAAACAATTAAAATGAAGCCAAGTATACCTAAAATATCCAATGTTCCCAAACACCGGAGGGCCTCTTGAATAATGTGCACAAAAGGCATTTATGCATCTATTTAATGCTTAGAAAGCACACCATTCATCAGTGGGTGTTTTTCTCCATGATGAATACTATGTACGTGGGAAAAGGCAGAGACACGCTCCTGCTCTGGATCAATTGGACAAGGGTGGAAACATTACAGTAAAACTAGGGGGGGGCAGGAAGCGGCGCTGGTATTAAACTCCCCTATGCTATGCCGGAAGCGGAGTTTTTGCCGAACATCATTTTCCCAGCAGAGTGGGGAAACCTGTGCAAGCTCCGCCAGCAGAGCGGAGTTCACTGCTCACCCCTAGTCAGAATGCAATCTTCCTGTTTTTAGATGGCCAAAAGAAGGTGCTAGGGGAAATTCAATGGGCTGTAACCAGCTTCTTTAGAGCAAGACAAGTCCCGTCTCACCACCGTTTGTTAAGGTTGCAGGATTGCCAGGCACTAAGACTTCCTATCTCAACAAATGTGTGTAGGCTCTGGAATTCCCAAGCATATCAAGTTTTGGGTGATCTCTATGTTGGTGGTAGAACTCTAACCTAGGAGGACGGTCCAACAATGCCTAGGTACCGAGTCCCATAAATTCTAGCATATTTTTGTGCAGATTAGAGAATTTATGTCTAGCCACTTGCAAGAAATGAGCCAGTCTACTGTGGTTCAGATAACACTATGGCACAAAACTCAATTGACATAGATAGGGAACGGGTACAGGGCTCTTCGGAAACATTTGGACTCTCCTCTGGTTGGGGAATATCTGAGTAAAACCGAGCGGGATGTTGGATGTCGGGTGTCAAGCAGAGAATGGGAACACATTTCTAAGCTAGGTTTTAATTCTCTCAGAGCAGCTAACTTCAAGAGAATGGGATTTTTAACGAGAAGGATGGCATACTCTACTCCTCTAACGATGCATACATTTGTTTCCGCCCATCCCAAATCAGTGCTTTAGGTGTGCTTAAAATGATAAAGGAGATTGGCCCCATATTTTATTTCATGCCCCAAACTGTTACAATTTTGGGAGGAGGTTTGTCAAGTTTTGAGTGATTGTCCACAAGTTGCAATCCAGCCTGAAGCAACTCTAGTTCATTTTGGGGCATCTAGTTTAACCTCCTGCAATTTTACTGCAGCATCTTTATCAGTAGCTAGATATTTGATACTACAATACCGGTGGACCATTTTGGTTCCAATGATTAAGATTTGGTTAGATAAACTAAAAGGGCTGAGCACTTTTGAAGAAGCAGATGCCAGGAGGGTGGGCAACAACAAAATATACATTGCGATATAGGCACTGTTGGATGCCCTAGTCTATGGTAGGAGCTAGGCACCCCATAATTCTATAGTTGATAGCTAAGAAGGGGTCAGTTTTGAGGCTGAACCTCTGGGGTATTTGAGCATCTCTGAATGAAATATACTGCATACATTTTTGGGATGGTGCAGGTATATTGTGTAGGTGGGGAGGCTGCTAACTCTATTAGGATGGAATGTATATTTTTTTATTGATGCTCCTGTTAGTGTCCCTATTCAATAATATTTTCATGTGTCTTCAGGATGAAATATCGCCTTAGTACTTTAACTGTGATGACACTTTGGAGGGTTCATTTCAGGCACTTTACTACTCTTGCACTTTCATTGTATAAAAATACTGTTATCTTCTACAATGCACATTTATTGCTTGAATACTCTTATTATTTTTTGTATGATTGATGAATGACGTTAAAGTATGCTTGATAGGAGTATTTTATGTAATAGTCGTAGACTAACCCAGCCAATGGCAAGTTCCTAGGTGCAATAGACTGGATGTGTTTAGAATAAATGATAAGATTAACTTTTCCAAAGATGGTGCAGAATATAGATTTTTGGGGAGAGTTACATTTAGCCTTTTCGTCTGCATCCGTGGTGCAATTTACAGATCTTGATGCAACTATAATGGGGGAGCTATGACATTTTATTGGGAATGGTCTTTAAATGCCTTCTGCACACTGACACTTTAACTCGAGAATTGTTTTTCTTAGTTAATAATGTGTGCTTTCCATTCTGAGTTGTTGAGAAATTGTCATATTTTATTTACAGATAGAGAGGACCAAAATTGCCTTCAAAAGTTTAGTATAGGTTTATAATGAAGCACTAGTGAATTCTCCCCTTCTCTTGACTGCTTTTATGATTGTTCAAAGATTTTTGATGATTAATTCTGTGTTGTGATTATGATTAGTGGTACAGGTACTGTTCATTTTTGTGCAACAAGGTTTAAAGGCATATCGCTTGTTAATTATCTGACTATCTGCTCAATAAAAATATGTATTAAAAAAAAAGACATTCACATAGGATTTGCCACTCGAGTCCCTAGTCTGAATTATTACAAATAACTCACCCCTTTCCATTTCCAGACCACAGAGGTAGGCCTCTTTGAATCCTCTTGTTTCTCTCAGAAGTAGGTGGGCATTGATCCTTCTTCCACATGTTGCTATTGACACTTGCAAATTGTATTTCTTCAAAAATAAGACAGACCTTTAGACAAGAAGGTAAATAGACTTTTAGTCTTAGTTTAGGTAATGTAACTAATGCTAAAAAAGATATCAAGTCAAGTCAAGTCAAATTTGCTTTATTCGAGGTAAAAACTCATAAAAGCGCAGTAAAACAATTTTGTTTCGAGTTAAGATACATTTGAGTGCTCCAATAAAATACCATTGTTAATGATAGATTTACAAGTTAAAAGCGAAGTGGTTTCCAAAATTAGTTGTACAAAGCATTTTGATAGACTATTTAAAAACATAAAACATCAATAAATCAGACGTTAAGATCAGGGGTAAGAGGGAAAAAACAGGTTAATCACACTTCATGATACAAATTTCCTTCTAATTGCCCATGCCCACCCCAGAAATTTTGCAGCCGCCACTGAGATGACCGGCAAGGTGCTAGTGCAAATTAATCTTAGGGCCACCTTACTGTTCCTGGTACCTAGAAGTTTACACATTGCTATTAACCAAACACGTCGGGGGGTTATGTAGGCCCTACAGACAAATAAAAGATGAGCAATAGTTACAACACCTTTTTTGCAAGCCGGACAGACATTTGAGTTGGCTTCAGCCCATCTGCCTGTTAGTGATCTTACTGGGAGTGACCCTACTCTGAGCTGGAAATAAAGTTTCCGATCCTCAGGCTTTGTGATCTCATCCCAGTAGGGCTCCAAACTGGGAGAGACTTTCCCTTCCAAGTAACGACCCGCCATAGATGAAGGAGCAGTGTCATTCCATTTCTGGTAGGCAACCATTTCCCAATACCTAGCTTTTAAAACCTCTTTGGATGGGAACTGGGCTTGCTCAGGATTCTCCCACAATCCCTTAATGCCCATTTTAGATAATACTTTGGATAGTGCTTTAAGCCAGCTTAGTTTGTGAAATATGTCGGATTTAATTACATCCTGGGAATAATGCGCAAGTTCCGGAGTGACCCAGATACGACACCAGTATAATATAGTTCTCAATCTGGCCATGTCCGAAACTGTTTTCCTACCCAGTTCATAACACAGTGGTTTCATGGGTGTACTTTTGGGGAGACCGATTAGACTTCGCAAACATTTATTTTCAACTAGTGTCAGTGGCCCTAGGTTGTCATAGCCCCAGATTTCGGCACCATAGAGAGCCGAGCTGATGGCTTTGGCCTTGTACACTTGGAGTGCTGGCTGTATTGGCTTCGTCAAAGATTTTCTATGCTCCACAGTTATGGCTCCTGTATTTTGGCGAAATTTGAGAGCCGCCATTTCTATGTGCTTCCCCCAGTTAGCTACCTTTGCTATGTGGATACCCAAATAGACAAAGTCCGATACCTTTTCCACTTTTTGCCCATCCATAAAAAAATTCCCTTTAAAACTTAGGTGCGGGTTGAATACCATGAGCTTCGTCTTTGTTACATTGACTTCTAGCCCACGGTCAATGCAAAAGCCCTCGAAAATCTTCAGAGAACGCTGGAGTCCACTGGGGGTTTTGAAAATGATAAGCGTGTCGTCCGCAAATAATAAAATCTGAGTTTTTACTCCAGCCAAGGATGGGGCATCTACATCTCCTATTGACATTCGTTCTGCTATCCCGTTGATATACAAGGAGAAGAGCGTAGGTGCCATAGCACACCCTTGGCGTACACCCCGCTCAACAGGAAAATCATTGGTAACTTGTCCGTGTCCCCCCCACTGATTTTTTGCGTGATTTCCCTCATGCAGCCTCATCACAAGAGATAATTGTTCCAGCTGCATGCCCATCTGACTTAAAACTTTCCACAGCTTTGACCGGGGAACTAGGTCAAATGCTGCTCGCAAATCGATAAAGGCAGCATAAAGGCTACCTTTCCCTATCAAAACCGTCTTCCAGTGTAGTAAAGCGAAACGGAATATCTGGGGCCTTATTTATGAAGGCCTTGCGCCACCGGTGCGTCACTTTTAAAATGGGAAAAAGTGACGCACCGGTGGCGCAAGGCCTTCATAAATAAGGCCCCTGGTCTGTAGTGCTGGTTAGCCTGCGGAAACCTGCTTGAAAGGGGGACAGAATTTTTTCTTCATCTGCCCAGACCAATATTTTCTCTAGGGTCATTTTCCCTATGACCTTTTGTACCGTGTCTATTAGGCTAATAGGCCTATAATTCCCGGGTAATACTTTGTCACCCTTCTTATACACGGGGATTATTACAGCCCCTAGCCACGACTTCGGTACCGGGGCCCCTAGCGCCACTGGATTTGCCAACTTTACTATATACCTGCCCCATCGGGCTTTATCGTGGAGAAAGATATCCGCTGGGACCTCATCAGGTCCAGGCGCTTTCCCCCATGAAACTGAATCAAGGGCCACCACTGCATCACTCATATTAAAGGGAGGAACCAAATGTACGATAGTTCTCCGGGCTTATCCTCTGGACGGCATGCATATTGGGGACCATAATATTCAATCCACCCGCTCTGTGTTACATAATTGGTTGGCGGTTCGGGGTGGCCTCCTCTCCCCCACTTAACTATACTCCAGAAAAGTCTGGAGTCCTTCGCAGCACTGGCACTTTTTAGATTCAATCCACCCGCTCTGTGTTACATAATTGGTTGGCGGTTCGGGGTGGCCTCCTCTCCCCCACTTAACTATACTCCAGAAAAGTCTGGAGTCCTTCGCAGCACTGGCACTTCCAGCATTCAACCGCAATCAAATGCTCACCCAAGCAAGAAATACCAAGTTAATATGAGATAAGCCTGTCACTTCCATAGCATGAGTTACTATTTGGCATTCATTGATGCAAGTTGCATGTTCAAAATGTGGTGTTCATCTACCTACCCCTGCTTCTCTTTTTTCCCATGGAAGAAACATAAATACGCTTTGCAGTTTGCTTCTTTACATCTTGACTTACAGCTGAGCCTGGAAATGCAGTTTTAGGCATGGGAGGCAGGTATCCTGTTTTATTTTTCAGGAAATATGTTCCGAGGTGTCCTTTCTTGACTTAGACACCATTGTTTGCTCACTACAAAGTTTACAATTGTATATAAAGTTTAATTGGTTTCCTTTCTTTGTCACTGCTCACCACTCCATAGGTTAATGGTTCTTGATCCAGGTAGACATCTGTTGGGTCATCCAAATAGTCTTATAACATCTTCTCAGTGCCATTGTGGTTGACACTCATTTCTGCATTGCCTGCACAGTTCATTTATATCCTGCTAGATCCATAAATCAAACCATTGACAATGTTGGAAATTAAGTTGTTCATGATGTATAATTAGTAGCATATGCACCACTGGTGGGTGCAACTTCTGTAATTGTGACATTCTTCTGGATTCTGGACCACCACTCTGCTCTCCATAGGTTGAAGGTAACACTTCAGTTCTGCTGTGACATTGACTTTGTAATTGTTTATCTTCTAGGTCATCCACTTTCCTGATGATTCAATTAAATAGAGACATCCATTGTGGAAAAAAAGAATGAAAGTGGCCAGCACTTTTTTGTAGTGTGGATTCAATATTGTGGCTTAGACTTACTCTTCAGACACAATTTCTTTTTTACAGCCTTTGATTTGTGTTCATGGGAAAGATTAAACTGTTGATCAAAGCAAATGCTTCTTCATTAACATTGGTAAATATATTTTCCACCTTTTGCAAATGTACCTGCAGCATGCACAACAGCAATATTCCTTTGCTTTTGGAATTGTACTCCTAACAGACTTCCTGTCTCAAAATCTCAAAATGCTTAAATCAGGCACTCCACTACTCCCCAATTGTTAACCTCCATCATCATGGCTTTGGCTGTTGCATCTCCTCTGTTTGTAAGATGTAATCATTGATAGACGTGTACTGTTCAAAGAGGCATTGCACCATTTAGATGGTAGAATTCCAGTGGTTTTGGCACTTCCTGCAAGAGGGCTTTTACAGGGCCTCTATTAGCACACTGGATGATTCTCAACTGTTGCAAGCTTTGAAAGAATGGCTGAAATAGGTGACTGGTAGGGGAGAGGTGTGGCGCCGCGGTCAGGGCGACTGACGCTGGAATCTGGGGGTCACGGTTCGATCCCTGGCTCCGGCGGCAGGTTAGCCCAGCACCATGTGACTCTGGGCAATAGCTTGCTTAATCTTCCCGACGACCCCAGCGCCTAGAGACCCTTACGGGTGATTGTTCGCGCTTTACAAATGTGGATTACTGGTATGTTGTTGACTGCTATTTCTATTTTGAGGAACTCCTACACAATTAGGTTAAAATAATGTGCCGAGCATAGACTAGTAAGAATCCTTCATCAGCTATGGCTTTCACAATAATGTTGCCATTGTCAGGAGTAACAAATCAATGCTGAACTCTCTGAATTAAAATCATTATTACTTTTTGGTATTAATGTCTTACAATTTATTGTCAGCTGCATATGATTTCTCTAAGGATAACATTGCAACTGTTGCATACCTCTGAATGCCTTGAAAAGCATCCTCAATGGTCAGTCCAAAGGCGAGCCTTTGCTCAAACCAGGGCCGGACTGGCTACCGGGCGATTTGGCATGCTGCCGAGCAGGGGGTTGATTTTGTTGATGAGGACCCGTGTGTGCTGAACAAAATTCGTTTTGCTTTGTTTATTTCGAAGCACACGCAGGTCTCCATCAACGAAATTAGCCCGCACCGCAGTGAACTCAGCCCCCAGCTCGGCAGCATGACAAAATGCCCGGTAGCCAGTCCGGCCCTGTCTCAAACCCCTTGAAGGAGACCCAGTGTGAAGTGATGATCATGCAGCTTGTCTCTTGAACACTGTTACAAGTGTCTGTCATTAGGTAGATGGACTGGACAGCACTCTCCTTCATTGCCTCACCAACTAATTCCAGCACAGGATAGTGTGGCACTAGCACAGCTGGAGTGGTAAATAAGTTCCCATTTGGAACCTTCCATTTTGGACAGAGGGTCTCCATAAATTCCAAAAGCCCCATTGCTTCCACTAAAGAAAAATGCAGGAGGTTAAGAGCTAAAAATTGACAGCTTCCCATTGTATAAATGGACATTTTAATGGGTTCTGTGGTACTGCGACTCTTTGATGAAGAACATCTTGATAGAGAGTTGTTGTGACTGTTTACTTTAGGAGGATAATTCCCAGGTGATCTATGGGTAGCAGGTAGGCTGCTAGGTTACTTTGGGGTGACTCTATAGCTCTTTTCCTTTTGCCATGCCCAGGATGCTGTGGCGGTAAACATCACTTACAACGAAACTTTTACAACGCACTACCATTACAACGCGGTCATTACAACGCAAACTATTACAACGCATCGGGCTGGGGGGCGCTCTAGGATAGGGAATATGTTAATTTACTATCCAATAACCTTCCCTAGTGTCCACGGGGACTGGAGTTGGAATAGTAAATTAAACTATTCACTATCCAACACCCAAAAGCGCTATGCGTTGTAATGGTATGCGATGTAAAAACCGCGTTGTAAAGGCAGGCGTCTGTGGATGATCACTGTGGACTACAAATGATAGAATGAATGAATGAATGATATTTTATTGTTTGGTTACTGAAAACCATTACATAAAACCAAAATACAAAATCACAGCATTACAAAAGTTAAAATCAAAATACATTTTATCTAGTTGCTCCATAGGTCCCGAAAATTCCGGATGAAAGGGTTCATGGGCCCACAGGAGACTCTATAGCCTGTCTAGTAGAAATCATCAGCATCGCCCGTGCTTGAAAGATGAATTTTCCGAAAGCCGCCATGTGCTTTACCATGGACAGAGTATAAAGATAGCTAAGACCCTCCTTTGCAGTGCGTGTCCCAGATTGTCTTAGTAATGGCCTAAGATAAAGACTACGGGCCAAACGCAGGGCCGGGCAGCAGAAAAGGAGGTGGGACAAAGACTCGCGTTTATACATGCAAAGCCTGCATTCCCGGGCTCCTGGGCTTGCCTGACCACCAGGATATAGTTCATTTAGGGGCAATGGGTGGAGTCTGTACGCCAAGATCTTGTGAAGGGTGGTGCGGCCCACGGCCTGCGTGTGATGAGGTTTAGCGATGTGCAGAATGTGCGGGAGACACAAAGTCTCGTGCAGGCCTTTTCTTCCAAGCGACTCCAGATCCAGTTCCCGTGACCGCGCACGCACTTGTTTTTTACTTGCGTTTTTGATGGCAGGGTATTTGACGTGTTCAGGGTTCCATGAGTCCATAGCAAGATTGAGCTGGTCCTTAGCCGCTTCGAAGGTGGCCGACCAGGGGTTCCCTGCCTCACTGAAGATACCTTTCAAAACTGCCTTTAGTGTGTTCTCCTGAGCTGCCAATGTTAAAAAGTAATACTTACTTAGGGCGGCCAGCTCTTCTAGATTTTGCTGGTTAAGTGAGAACTCCAGGCGAACAAGGGTGTTCCTGGTGCACCTTGGGAGATGGAAAAGTTTCTTATATGCTCTGCAGTGAATTTTTTCTAATTCATTGCTTAGTTTGCCCGGAAATGCCTGTAGAGCATAATTGAGTGCCGGCATGAGCTTAGCTTTAAGTACTCTGTTGATGGCTGTGGTGGACGGGCTGTATAAAGAGGCTTGCAGCTTGCAAATGGCGTTGGTGATGGACTTGCCTTTAGCCTGAATTGACTTAAGATGGCCACTTGCACGTCCTGATTCCTGGAAGCAAATGCCCAAGTAGGTGTACTGCTGCGTGCTCTCCAGAAGGAGGTTGCCAAACCTCCATTTTAAAGATTTCTTCCTTGGGTAATGTCCAAAGATAATTACTTTAGACTTGGTTGGGTTTGCTACAAGCCTGTTACTGTCATTATATGCAGCGAGTGCCGTCAACGCCTTTTGTAGCCCCACTCTCGTATGGTCCAAAAGGACCAAGTCATCAGCATACTGCATAAAGTGGATTTTAAATCCACCGATCTTTGGAGTTGTCAGGGCGGCCCCAGTCAAGGCCTTCTCCATGTCTGCTGTATATAGGTTGAATAATAATGGGGCTAGCACACACCCTTGTTTAAGGCCTCTGTCTGTGTTGATCTTAACGGATGCGTGGTCCCTCGAAAGTTTGATTCGCACCCATGTTTTTTGATAAAGGGACTGTATCGCTCTTAACAAGACCGGATTGATGTTCCATTGGACCAACTTGTGCCACAGAATTGCGCGGTCTACCCCATCAAACACCGCCGAATAGTCAATAAAGCAGGCAAAGAGGGGGAGGCTTTTACTAGACCGTGCGCGATGTGCCAGGAAAGAAAGAGCAATGATGTTGTCAACCGTGGCAGACCCAGGTCTGAATCCGGTTTGGCAGAACGGAAGGATGCCTTCAGCTCTGGTCCAAACTACAAGGTCCCTCAAGATGGCACTAGCATACGCTTTTCCCTCAATATCCAACAAGGAGATCATCCGGTAGTTGGAAAGTTCAGATTTTGGGCCTTTTTTATGGAGAGGCTGTAAAAGCGAGCCTCTCCATGAATCTGGTACTTCCCCCTGGAGCCAGCATTCAGAGTACAGGTAGGTCAGATTTTTGGCCCAAAAATCAATGTTTGCCTTGAATAAGTGACCTGGAAGGCCATTGGGCCCTGGAGCAGCGTTTTGTCTGATGTTTTTTATGATGTTGACGACAAGCGATTTTCCAGGTGGAGCCATCTTCTCAGCGAACAGATCTAAGTTGTCTCCAGCAGTGGGTGCTTCATTTTGCATGTGGGCCGGACCAGCATTAGTGTAAAGTGCTCTTACATGTGCGACCCAGATCGAGGCTTCAAGGGAGTTTTCTCTGTGGTTTGGGCCGCGGCCCAAGGTACATATAAACTTCCAAAACTCCTGTGACTTTCCCGGGCTGAGCAAATCAAAAATTATTAGCCATTGTGCATCGCAATGTGCACGTTTTGCTACCCAAACCTTCTTTGCATGGCTTTTTTTAGCTTCTTGTAAACGTTTCTTGTTTAGGGCAGTCCCAATTTTGCGGGCAAGTTTGTATTGCTTATTTAGTTTTTTGGCGCTTATTTTGATTTCAGTATTATGACCATATGTGGGTAAAAGGCGCCTTTGTGATGTGCTATTCACACTCCCGCGAAGAATCCCCGCCAGAGTATCTGTTGTGGAATTCCAGAATTCTATGGCGCCCATTTTTTGTTCGCTCGGTGGCCAACCTGTCCACTGATTAACCCAGCTGTTAAATCCAGTAATTGCGGTCTGTTCCCATTTAATCCTTCTGGGCAACCTTTTGAGTTCTTCTCCATCGGCTTCTCCGATGGGTACAAGCTTATGGCGATGATCGGCTATGAGGTTCAAAATAACGATTAGGGCAGCATGATCGCTATCACTGCGTGAGTGCACTAAAAAATTTGGCATTAGAAGTTGGAGTTTGCCACTTAAGATTATATAGTCGACCGTAGTTTGGTTGTTAAATGTGGGGTCAACAGTCAGACCGGGGCTGTTCTTTAGGAGGACTGAGTGCGTTGTCTCCAAGTTGTAGGATTTTAGTAGGGCATTCAGGGCGTTAGTGGTCCCGGCCTGTAGCCTGCGTGTGGTTGTAATCCCCATATTGTGAATGTTAAAATCACCAAGAATGATGCATTCAAGGCCAACGAATTGCATCAGTAAACGCTCGATGTGGCGTATCAACGTAGCCGTGTTAGATATGAGCCCTTGAGGGTTATGATAAAGATTAATTAATAATAGTGAAAAATGACTGTTTGTTAGACGAGAGCCTTTCAAAATGCCTGCCTGAATGGTGTCCGGCAGGTTGGATATTTCTGCGAATTCCAGATTGAGTGCGTGTTTTATATAGACGCATATCCCACCAGAGGGTCTGCCGAAAATGTGGGACTTTTTTGCGGGTTTTCCATACTCAGCGTATCCTCTCAAAGAGAGGGGGTGGATTTGCCAAGTTTCTTGTGTGCAAATTATGTCTGCTTCCTCCATAAATGACACCGCAGATTGATTGAGAAGCAACCTCCTGAGCCCAGCAACATTCCAAGACATGATTTTCAAACTCATCGGAGACCATTCCTTCTCTGGGGGCTTTAAGTGCGTATTTGTCGCGTCTCGATAGGTGTAGCCCCAGGGTTTAAAACGAGGACCATTAGGTCTTGGAATTTAAAGCGAGCGGCAGCGTGTGCCCTGGGTTGGATTCGTGGTTATCTTTATGGGGGTTCTGATGAATTGACCAGTGTTTGTGCCACCTTTTGACCCCTGGAGGGTAGGAGCCATTTTTGGCGCGAGGGAGAAGGGCGCGTGCGAACGTGGTGGCTCTCCAACCGGTTGAACCATGTTTCCCATCTGGGGATTTGCAAACTGTGTTTTTAATATGAGGGGATATTTTTGAGAGTGCTTGGGTTTTATCTTTATTCCCCAGCTTTCCAGTATCTTATGCTGTCTTTTCAAGGCCTCTGCCATGGCCGAGCTCGTGAAGGTTAGCTCCGTCGTTTAATTTTTCTCTTCCGCATCTGGAGGTAGGAAGGCGATGGTTTCAATGTCAGTAGTTTTTATTCCCTCCAACCCTGGGATGTTTGCGCAGAGAGTCAGAAGATTGCTGCGATTGAGAATGTCCCACCTCCCCTGCGAGATATATTCTGGATACAGCCTAATTTCCCGATTCTGGGATAGGGCATTATTTATATAACCAACGGGGCCCGCGACCTGACCGCCTGTTTGTAATACTTGTGGGATGCCAGATGAGAGGGCGATTGCCGGCCCTTTTGGCCCCGTGACTCGTTGAGGGGCCACCATGAGTGGAAAGCTAGGAAGACTGTTGTTAAGGGAGATGTTTTCAATATCCTTGGTCTCTAAGACGGCCCGTGGCCTTTGAATCGCAACATGCGTCGTCAACGTTGATGGGACAGCGACCAAAAGATGTTTTAAGCCGGCATCATGTTCATTGGAACAAGTTTGGGTCGCTTCCGCGGTGTTTTGACCTTGCAGATCGTTTACTAGGCATGTAGGTGGAGCTGATGGGACTGGCCGGGGCGCCACCAGGGGCACAGCCGGCCCTGGGTTTGTTACTGCGTCAGTCAGATAAAGAACTTCATACTTTCGTTCCGGGCTTTCTGATGTAATGAGAGTGGCATCTGATTGAATCATTTCCGGTGTATCTGTATGGCCTTGCGTCTGATTGCCGGGATATAGCCATTCCCGTATGGATTTATTCTTGTTCGCCTTGTTCAATTTTTTTTATTTTTTCTTATTTTTTCCTCGATAGATTCTTTTGAAAGTCTAAGCTAGATGATATAGTTATCTTCTCCCGATCGTGAGTATTTGTTACGGTCAATAAGACCTCTGCGGAATTTGCGTCAGTCACCAATGGGAGACCCGCCCTGGCAGATTTCTTTTCATTATTTTCTTTGCAAGTTTCTGTTCTGTCCGATGATGAAATTTGTATTGTGCCTTCTTTGTTAGACGGATCGGGCGTAGGTGCCTTTATGTTTGAAACCTTGTTCTTGCCAGCTTCTATTTTGAGATCCTCAATTAGTGTGGTCATAATATGCGGGAGTTTTTCTAGATTTTTCAAAATAGGATCGCAACTGCATGATTCAGGCTTAAAATTCGTGCTATCCTGTACTCTGCGGATCAGGGAATTCAAATGATCCAATTTAGCATCGACCCCTGATATTAAGTTAGCCACTGTTTGTAATATGTTTATCTGGGCATCGAGCTTATCGGCATGCATGATTGCGGCTCCAGTCATAGAAATGAGGGTCTCGTTGATCAATGCTAGATGGTCTACAAACGCTGGGGGGATATACCCCCTGTTGCGTCTAAAAAATGATGACTGAGACATATTTTCTTGATCCGGGGGACTCCAGCTCAACAAGATCGGAGACTGGATGTGCCGGGCCGGTGACTCTGTAATTGCTCATCCTTCTTCAGGGCCTTTGCTGTTGCCAGACACATCAAGTATGTACTCTCCCTTTGCAGATACGCTGCGGCGTGGGCCATTACGAGCTTCAGTCGTTGGGGCCCCATTTTGGGAGAACTTGAGCTGATGATTCTCTAAAGCTTGAGGGGGCGGGGTTGTTGTGCTGTTGTACTCGGGCCTCAATGCCGCCCTGTCAGCAGGCTCTGGCTTGGGTGGATCATCCCCCTGGGGCGTGGTTATTGTAGATGAAAGTGGTGGCCCTGGAGCCTGCGCCGCAATAACGCTCAAGCTCTGGCCCTGTCCTTCCTCGGGAGTATTTGTAGGCGATATACAGCTCTGGGGCCTAACAGGTGCTGCAGAACTTATTACCAAAGGGCGCAAGAAAGTTCTTATGTCTTTATTTCCTAAAGGCCCAGGGATGGCTATGGTAGCGCCTGGGCGGGGTGTTAGGTAAGCTCGAGTGTGACACTTCCCCTCTTCCCCTGTATGCGGCTGTACATTGTTCAGTGACACTGACCGTGCTGAGGACGCCGTCAGTGAGGCTCGGAGCGTAGGAGTGGCTCCAGTGGCTCCGGAAGAATCCAGGAGTGCACCCTCCAAGGGCACTGGCCCAGGGTAGAGTTCCCCCGCTCCCGGGGGATAGAAGAGTTTTGCCCAACGTCTTCTGGCAGATCTGTGAGGGCGCGGCTTTGCCTGGGTATGGGCCTGCAGTAAGGTTGAGTTTCTAGTCCTCATAGTTTCTCCTTTCACCTATCTCCTGCTGGGTTCCTATTAAAGTTACTGCTGCGTTGCGTTGTACACTCTGAGCTGGTCGAAGTGAAAGTACACTCTGAGCTGGTGAAGTGAAAGTGAGTAAAAATAAGGGCAATGTTCCCACACCCCCTAGAGAGGGACCCAAAGTCAGTCTTGCTCACTATGTTTCCTCAATTCCGTAGACCTCCTGCGCTCTGATTCACTTGGGGTAGGATTCTTTGCTCAATAAGTACGTAGCCAGATGGGCAAACTGGGCAGTGTCGGTGGCGACGTTGTTATCACAGCGCTCAGGCTCCACACAGCGCTCACGCCTGCCTACCGCACACTGGAGCTTTGGCCCCCTGACGCGAGGGTCCAAAATGTAACAGCACCCGCCCCACCCCTACTAGCAGGCGTTGTTATCACAGCGCTGGGACAGCACTCACACCTGCCAGCAGCCCCCCAACGACGCCGTGGGCCTAGCGCCTTAGTCTTTTGCGCCTGGTTGTATTATTACGGGGGATTTACGGGAGATTAACGTTTTTTTTTAAGTGTTTAAAAGTTTTTGTGTGCCGAGGTGGCGGCTGATCCTGATCCTGAGCCTGAGCAAAATTGGGCTCCGGTACCCACAACAACAGACTGGATGTCCTCAGTAGTATAGAACAATATAGAAATAAACTCAGGGCAGGTTATGGGTGAGAAGTTTAAGAAGTAGACTCCTCACCTCACCCCACCCAGCTGCTGCTGCTCCTGTTGCTGTATTTATTTTACTCCTTTGTTTTGTATTTCCTTTGCTTCTTTACCCCTTTACCCCTTTCAAAGTATGTGCTCCCCCTTCATCTCACATCCACCTCCGCCTTGGCCTCGCCGTCACCACTCACCACTCCGCAGTCGACGTCTCACCTCCCAGCCTGTCTACTGCTCAGCTCAGCTTCCAAGGAACTCCCAAGAGCACAAGAGCACAGGGAGCACAGGGAGAGCCGTAACAACCCGCCAGCCACCAACCGCAACACAGGTGGTGCAACGTTACGGTGATGCGGCGATGGCGGTCGGCAGAGCAGCAGCCGTCAGGGAAGGTAGCAAGGCAGCAGGGCGCAACAAGGCAGCGGCACCGGCAGCGGGAGGTCCGGGGGGGGGACCCTGGGGTCCAGGGGGGGTCCGTCAGCCGATGGCCCGATTATCCGAAGGTACGCTGGGCTCTGCTTTCAACGCGGCTTTTCCAGCGCGGCTCGGCTCAGCGACCATCTAGCGCGGCTCCCTACGGTAAGTAGCTCCTCCTACTCCTCCACACAACAGCCAGTGCCGGAGGGATCCCTATCTAGGACTTCTTTACACCCGTCTTCAGGAATGGCACACTAGACATACACATACTCTCTGCCGCTACAAATGATAGTTAATGGCTGCTTTGCATGATGACTTCATGAAATGGCTGTCTCCGCACGACCAGCAAAGAAGGAGGCATGGAAAACAAAGAGAACATGGCGGGAGACCCTTCCTTCCCCTTTGCTAAAAATGACTTGCAGGATCGAATGGGAAGGAATGAGCAAATATTCCCCCAAAATGCAACTGGGCCTTTCGAATGGGCATAGTACAACAAATCAGCAACAATACAGTTAACAGCAAAGCAAAATGTAAACAATGGGAAAGAATTAAAAGAAACTTTTAAAAATGTCCTAAAACACAAACAGTACAATGCAATGGGATCCTTTGAAAAATAATTTTAATAGTTGAAGAAAAACAATTAATCATACATCTCACACAAATACAACTAAATTAAAGTGGTGGGCAAGTGCATCGAGAAAATCAAAGAAAAATGTCTGGAAAAATGTGACTGGACTGCTGGACCCACCCCTACCCTAGCCACCAACAGGCATATGCAGACAAATTAAAAAAGAATTGTCATGAGTGCAAGGCCAGTCAAACGCACCAAAAATCATAAAACATATGTCTAGCAAACAAGCACTCAAGCTGTCAGACTGTAAAGAATACATCACACAATACATTGAAGGCCTACATTAGCCTAGGTCCCAAAAAGTACATCATACCACAATATGAAGATAAATCTGATCGAACTCCACAAAACCACATAGAAAAAAATTAGGGTATGTTATTAACCCAGAATCTCCACAATACACAATTTTAATTATCCCTTAATCTCACATGGACCTGTCTGCACCCTCCATAACTTAAACTCCTAGTTATCAGAAACAAATAAAATTTAAAAAAGGATACAAAATTGTGCAACACTAGATATTTCTTTTTTCACATACTTCTTGGTGTTCCATTCTGCCTAAACTGCCAGTCCCAGTCACTGTCCATCAAATTGCAGTATCTGCCCAGACCCACAATTTCTGATGCTCCTCATTCCTTACCTCTCATTTGTCTCCTAGTCTTGCACGCTCTTAAAAACTCCTTTCCCTCAGCTCAGCCTTACTTTTTCTCTACCACTTACTTTTATCCACACCATGCACCACATGTTTGCCCCTACTGTCAGTCTCTGGTCAGTCTTTTCTACCCACCCATTTTCCTCAGCCCTGCTGTGTTTCCTCATCACTGCTATCCACCCTGGACTTCTCTTATTCTGTGCAAATCTTGTCTCTCATCCATTCTGCTAGTCACCATACTCCATTCTCTCTATCCCGCCCCTCTTTCTTCCTGGTGCACCCTCTTTTATGGCCTGATTCACAAAGTTAAGTTACTCTTTAGAGTAAGTTTACACTTAGTAGTTACTATAGCATGTGTAATCTCGCACAAAAGAGTAAGTTACATGTCTCCACCCTCAGAGTAATGCAATTGGCTCACTCTTGTCTGGGAGGGTTACGCCGCTCCCTAAACCCCTTCCTGACCTTTTTTAAACCCCCTTAGTATTTGCTAATTTCATCCCCTTTAGTAGTATCTGCCCCTTTCCCTCCTACATTTAGTATTAAAATCTAGACTTACATGTGTAGAAGAAAAACAAGGTGGTGGGGTTCCTTCATTTCCTGGGGAGTGGGGGGTTTGTGTTTGCCCTAAAGTATTGTTTTTTAATTTTGCTCTGCACAATCCCTGTGCTTTGGGTTGTGAAAGAATATATGTGCTTTGTGATAAAAAAGTATTAAAGAGGAGAGGTCAGCAGTTTGTTGAGGAAATAGTAGACAGGACGTGGAGGAAAAATAGGGGTATACTACATGTCAGCCACCTGAACAGAGTGGACAGTGGGCAAGTGGTTACTTTCAATGACATACTGGGCACTTACTGTGTAAACAGCTACCAGAAAACCATGGTCATTGAGTAAACAAGAGGCAACCAAATAAAGGACCAGGTTGGCATTGTGCAACGGGAAGTTTTTAAGGTTGCGGTGAGGCATCACCAAGTTGGCTGTAATGATGAGGCAATCATGCTGCTACCTTCCTGGGGGCTATGTAAGAGAGATGCAGGGGTCTCTACCAGACACCTAATTGAAGTAATGTGACCTGCAGATAACAACAGGATCGCACATTGGGTGAGTCAGGCATTAGATAAATATTGGGTTTTAAAGGTCAGTAAAAGTGGCACTACTGTGTCTGGGTCACCTACAGTGAGGGTTGAACCCAGACTATGGTCTCAAGGAGTTCCACCAAGATGGCAGCAGTGGCCACAGTAGATAGGCAAGGTGGTGATCCGGAGCCTACAGGTTCAAGGGCCTTGCTTTAAAATATTACTGGGTGGTGCCAATCACCATGCATCTAAATTAGTACTCCTAAGGCAGAATTACCTTTCTCGTAACAGTAGAAGGTAAACTGTTTGTTTCGAGTAATTGGGGAGACCTAAAGCTGGAGCATGATAGCTTGCTTTTGTGCAGTGAAAACCTGTTCTGCCTATTTTGTCTAGTGTAATGATTCAGCTGTATGAAGGTTAGTGAGGATCAAAATAAGTTTTATGAGGCAGGCACATCCCAAAATCCACTGGTGACACTAATCTGCCATTCCTAGGAATGTTCTCAGTGGGAAGACTGTGGTGGGATGGGGAACTTTAAAAATGGCTTGAATGCTAGGGCAAACTGATGCCTATCTGTCCAGATATATTGTGTCCCACAAAATGACATTTTGGAAGGCAAGGTTGCAGCGTCTCTCTCTAGATGCGTTGTGCCCTTTCAGAGCCAATGCTGTAACCAGTATCAGTGAATCTTCCTTGCAAACTGTGAGAGATGATAAGAAGATCATCTGTATAATGTATTAGCACAGACCCTCTAGTGAATATTGGTCTTATCTAAATCATTTTTCAGAATCTGGGAAAACAGAGAAGATGACTCAGTAAAGCCCAGGAGGAGTCTTAAAAAGGTGTTCTGTGCATTCCGGAACATGAAAGCAAATATGACCTGGATTTCTGGATATATAGGGATAGAGAAGAATGCAGAGCAAACTTTTAGAATGGTGAAAAGTTTGCTGTTGCTGAAATACATGAGAGGCTATTGGCTGGGTTTGGGGAGGAGGGGAGGACAACAGCATTTACCAATCAAGATATGCAGTTCATTGAAAGAATATTTATATAATACTCTTTGCATTTACAAAACATCTAACCTTTTAATCCCTTACCCTCTTTCCCATTATTTTGGCAACTTGAGCCCCTGTAGTCATAGGAGGTGGGCACAGAGAGCGGGCCTGCAGACACAGATAAGTTCCCCCAAAAAGGACCAACCAGGCATTTTTAATAAAGTCAAAAACAAGGTTGGTGGAGGGTCTAAGGGGAAAATTATTTAAAGACCAAAGGACAGACAAACCCCTTATTCACAGTATAACAACACAAAATGACTGTCAATGGTCTGTACAACTTATGGGGGTAAAGAAAAATGTGACGGACTCTGTGTCTACCTGTAAAGTGTGTACAACAAAAAGGAAATGAATCCCATCAGCCCACCCATATGGCAGAGCTTCATCATCTGGGATAGAACCAAAGATGGTCCGGTGAAGGAGCCACACACCTGTTGGAATTATGTGCTTCTCCAAACCCAAGGAACCACCAGTGATGGATCATACCAAAAATCAAATCAGTTTGGAATGGTGTGGGATGTTAAATTGCAGTGAGAAAAAATGTGTGCAAAAAGAATCAAAAAGTGAGATGTAAAATTGGCTACCATGATTTAAGGAAAACTTTATTAGGGAAAATCATGGTGTCAAAATTAAAATGAGTGTGAGACAGTTTGACACAATAACTGTCTATTAAGGATGGTATGGTCAACATGTTTCAGCCATTGTAGGAAAGTTAAGCCTACCGGGCTTTCGTCAGGACCTCTTAAACACTACTGCAATTAAGCTTAACCTGAGCTTAGTGAGAAAAGCAAAAATTAACACAAATAAATGATACCAAACATCCTACCGTACATTGGATTTTCCAGACGGGGGATGTCTGTTTCATAAAGTATTTAGGATTCTTTCCTAAAAAGGAAGATACACACCAAGGGACAACAAATAGGTAGAACACAGACACACTTTTTTTATTTTTTGCGCCAAATGTTTCTTTATGCCAATAGGTCATTCTCAAAAACGATAGAGATATGTTTTTTTATTTATTTTTACTCACCCAAAAATTCTTGGGAGAAAGCCTCACCTCTTCCTGGCCACTGCTCAGGGTTGGAGGCCCGCTCTAATTCGTGAAATAGAATAGTGGGTGTCTGGTTAGATCACATCAATACTAATGATTCACTGGCACAAAGTGCTAAAAACCTAGGCATTGTTTCTGAGTACATGACAGACAGCAACAACAAGGGCTGCCGTGAGCGTGAGACACAGTTAGTAACAGATCTCTGATTCTAACAATATATCAATGTAAGAGCAGTGAAAAAGGCTCTTCAAGGCTGGCTGATAGCGAACCTAGTTCATTTAGTAACAATAATACATAAGGAGCTCATCAAACTCGCTTTGTAATTGTAATCCAACAGCCTGTATGATGATATCCAGAGCGCTCTCCTAAGAATGAAAATAGAGAAACGCTTCGCTGTGTAAAGCTGGAAAATGAGCGCTCTCCTAAGTATGAAGTAGGAAACCGCTTCGCTTTAGAGAGCTGCATGAGCTTGGCTGGCGTCGCTTCCTCACCTGTCCGTCGGTACCCCTGGACTGATCCTGAGCCGAGGGGAAGGTACCGACTGGATCAGGGAGGAAGTTAATATATGTTACATGGGCCAATGGGGATGCTCCGTAGCTGTAGGACCAGAGTGGAAACTGTGTTGTCAGCCAATGAAATCGTTTTTACTTGACTGGAACAGGGAGGAAGTTAATAAGTGTTAATAAGTGTTACATGGGCCAATGAGGATGCTCCATAGCTGTAGGACCAGAGTGGAAACTGCAGTATCAGCCAATTGAATTGTTTTTACTAAAACAGGAAATGGAAACTGCATTATCAGCCAATGGAATCGTTTGTACTTGCCTGGAGCAGGGAGGAAGTTAATATGTGTTACATGGGCCAATGAGGATGCTCCATAGCTGTAGGACCAGAGTGGAAACTGCAGTATCAGCCAATGGAATCGTTTTTATTAAAACAGGAAAAGGAAACTGCATTATCAGCCAATGGAATCGTTATTGCTTGCCTGGAACAGAGAGGAAGTTAATATGTGTTACGTGGGCTAATGAGGATGCTCCATAGCTGTAGGACCAGAGTGGAAACTGCAGTATCAGCCAATGTAATCTTTTTGACTAGAACAGGAAGTGGCTGCTTCTCAAAGGAAGTGTGCCACGGTACTTGGACCAGCCCACACACAGGGTAGCTGTAGGACCGTAGTGGAAACTGCAGTATTAGCCAATTATAAAATATTTCTGAGTAGTTTCGTAGGAAGACCTGCACAGACTGAAAGGGATCACCCATGTTGGTGGGTACAAACCCAGGTCCTCTATTAAGAACTTGTTCCACAGGGTCACTGAGGGTCCAGGAGCTAATATTCACTATGAGACGCTCCCCTCTGTGCTGGGTCCTGCTTGTTGTTGTTGTTGCTGCAGATGGCCCTTCCTTCTTCGGGTGTAGGGAAAGGATGGTTCGTCTTCCCAATGAACCTGGGACTGGCCTCTCCTTCTGCCTCTGCTCCGTCCACGGCCCTTTCCTGAAACAGCCTGGTCATTAAACCATTGTGGTGGAGGCTGAAAATTGGGCATTGGTTGCGGGAATTTTGGCTGATGATAGCCCCAAGCAGCCGGAGGCCACCAGGGACCTTGTTGGTAAAAATTACCTCCTTGTCTGGCCCCCTACGATTGGGCCTATTGAAACGACCTCTTCCCTGCCCCGTTGATGTACTACTACGCGGTGAGTCTGAGTCACTGAAGTGTGGGTCTGAGGAAGATGTAGAATAGTGAGACCCATGCCGTTTCCCCTTCTTGTTTGAATCTGGAGGGTTATAGGTGTCGCTTGTGTATGGGTAAATTTTCTCTAAAGAAAAATTGGCCAGAACTTTACGAAATTTTTCAATTTTGGAAAAAAGTATAGACTCTTTGTACTCCTTGTTTGCTTTGGTAGTTTCATCAGAATTTTTCTTAAAGACAGTATTGGTTAAAGTGGTCTTGATCTTCCCCTCTAGGGTTTGTATTTCTATCAAGATGGCATCTGCCACTCTTTTGGCTATGGTGATAATCAAGATCAACCAGTCACGGGTACATCGCCAGGCGATGAGCGACCAGTCTTTCAAAAACGTCTTATCTGTAAGAAAAAGCCGGGGAGCATTGGTGACTATGAGTCCTGTAGGACCGCACTTCCCATGGAGATATTCAGCCATAATCTGCCCGTGGATGCATGTACGGGAATAAGTTTTCTTTAAAGTCAGAACGGTACCCCAATCGCCCTGCTGACTTGGTCCTCCCATCGGTAGGGCATCCAGAATACTAGGATTCTCTGAAAGAATGGAATTGAGTGTCTCATCGTCAAACGACAAGCCGGTGAAGTCCGCCATCATACAACCTCAGATTAAATTGCCTAGGCGAGCAAATGCAACTCTAAAGTGAGAGCTGCTCAAAATATATATATTCAAGAAAGAAGACCCGCAGCCGTGGCTGCTCTAGAACGTCAAAAACAAGGTTGGTGGAGGGTCTAAGGGGGAAATTATTTAAAGACCAAAGGACAGACAAACCCCTTATTCACAGTATAACAACACAAAAGGACTGTCAATGGTCTGTACAACTTATGGGAGCAAAGAAAAATGTGACGGACTCTGTGTCTACCTGCAAAGTGTGTACAACAAAAAGGAAATGAATCCCATCAGCCCACTCGTATGGCAGAGCTTCATCATCTGGGATAGAACCAAAGATGGTCCGGTTAAGGAGCCACACACCTGTTGGAATTATGTGCTTCTCCAAACCCAAGGAACCACCAGTGATGGATCATACCAAAAATCAAATCAGTTTGGAATGGTGTGGGATGTTAAATTGCAGTGAGAAAAAATGTGTGCAAAAAGAATCAAAAAGCGAGATGTAAAATTGGCTACCATGATTTAAGGAAAACTTTATTAGGGAAAATCATGTTGTCAAAATTAAAATGAGTGTGAGACAGTTTGACACAATAACTGTCTTTTAAGGATGGTATGGTCAACATGTTTCAGCCATTGTAGGAAAGTTAAGCCTACCAGGCTTTTGTCAGGACCTCTTAAACACTACTGCAATTAAGCTTAACCTGAGCTTAGTGAGAAAAGCAAAAATTAACACAAATAAATGATACCAAACATCCTACCGTACATTGGATTTTCCAGACGGGGGATGTCTGTTTCATAAAGTATTTAGGATTCTTTCCTAAAAAGGAAGATACACAACAAGGGACAACAAATAGGTAGAACACAGACACACATTTTTTTATTTTTTGCGCCAAAAGTTTCTTTATGCCAATAGGTCATTCTCAAAACGATAGAGATATGTTTTTTTATTTATTTTTACTCACCCAAAAATTCTTGGGAGAAAGCCTCACCTCTTCCTGGCCACTGCTCAGGGTTGGAGGCCCGCTCTAATTCGTGAAATAGAATAGAAGCAGACACCCACTATTCTATTTTACGAATTAGAGTGGGGCCTCCAACCCTGAGCAGTGGCCAGGAAGAGGTGAGGCTTTCTCCCAAGAATTTTTGGGTGAGTAAAAATAAATAAAAAAACCTATCTCTATCGTTTTTGAGAATGACCTATTGGCATAAAGAAACATTTGGCGCAAAAAATAAAAAAATGTTTGTCTGTGTTCTACCTATTTGTTGTCCCTTGTTGTGTATCTTTCTTTTTAGGAAAGAATCCTAAATACTTTATGAAACAGACATCCCCCGTCTGGAAAATCCAATGTACGGTAGGATGTTTGGTATCATTTATTTGTGTTAATTTTTGCTTTTCTCACGAAGCTCAGGTTAAGCTCAATTGCAGTAGTGTTTAAGAGGTCCTGACGAAAGCCCGGTAGGCTTAACTTTCCTACAATGGCTGAAACATGTTGACCATACCATCCTTAATAGACAGTTATTGTGTCAAACTGTCTCACACTCATTATAATTTTGACACCATGATTTTCCCTAATAAAGTTTTCCTTAAATCATGGTAGCCAATTTTACATCTCACTTTTTGATTCTTTTTGCACACATTTTTTCTCACTGCAATTTAACATCCCACACCATTCCAAACTGATTTGAATTCTGGCATGTTCCATCACTGGTGGTTCCTTGGGTTTGGAGAAGCACATAATTCCAACAGGTGTGTGGCTCCTTAACCGGACCATCTTTGGTTCTATCCCAGATGATGAAGCTCTGCCATATGGTTGGGCTGATGGGATTCATTTACTTTTTGTTGTACACACTTTACAGGTAGACACAGAGTCCGTCACATTTTTCTTTGCCCCCATAAGTTGTACAGACCATTGACAGTCCCTTTGTGTTGTTGTACTGTGAATAAGGGGTTTTTCTGTCCTTTGGTCTTTAAATATTTGTCCCCTTAAACCCTCCACCAACCTTGTTTTTGACGTTCTAGAGCAGCCACGGCTGAGGGTCTTCTTTCTTGAATATATATATTTTGAGCAGCTCTCACTTTAGAGTTGCATTTGCTCGCCTAGGCAATTTATTCTGAGGTTGTATGATGGCGGACTTCACCAGCTTGTCGTTTGACAATGAGACACTCAATTCCATTCTTTCAGAGAATCCTAGTATTCTGGATGCCCTACCGATGGGAGGACCAAGTCAGCAGGGCGATTGGGGTACCGTTCTGACTTTAAAGAAAACGTATTCCCGTACATGCATCCGCGGACAGATTATGGCTGAATATCTCCAGGGGAAGATCGCTCCTACAGGACTCATAGTCACCAATGCTCCCCGGCTTTTTCTTACAGATAAGACGTTTTTGAAAGACTGGTCGCTCATCGCCTGGCGATGTACCCGTGACTGGTTGATCTTGATTATCACCACAGCCAAAAGAGTGGCAGATGCCATCTTGATAGAAATACAAACCCTAGAGGGGAAGATCAAGACCACTTTAACCAATACTGTTTTTAAGAAAAATTCTGATGAAACTACCAAAGCAAACAAGGAGTACAAAGAGTCTATACTTTTTTCCAAAATTGAAAAATTTCGTAAAGATCTGGCCAAATTTTCTTTAGAGAAAATTTACCCATACACAAGCGACACCTATAACCCTCCAGATTCAAACAAGAAGGGGAAACGGCATGGGTCTAACTATTCTACATCTTCCTCAGACCCACACTTCAGTGACTCAGACTCACCGCGTAGTAGTACATCAACGGGGCAGGGAAGAGGTCGTTTCAATAGGCCCAATCGTATGGGGGCCAGACAAGGAGGTAATTTTTACCAACAAGGTCCCTGGTGGCCTCCGGCTGCTTGGGGATATCATCAGCCACAATTCCCGCAACCAATGCCCAATTTGTAGCCTCCACCACAATGGTTTAATGACCAGGCTGTTTCAGGAAAGGGCCGTTGACGGAGCAGAGGCAGAAGGAGAGGCCAGTCCCAGGTTCATTGGGAAGACGAACCATCCTTTCCCTACACCCGAAGCAGGAAGGGCCATCTGCAGCAACAACAACAACAAGCAGGACCCAGCACAGAGGGGAGAGTCTCATAGTGAATATTAGCTCCTGGACGCTCAGTGACCCTGTGGAACAAGTTCTTAATAGAGGACCTGGGTTTGTACCCACCAACATGGGTGATCCCTTTCAGTCTGTGCAGGTCTTCCCACGAAACTACTCAGAAATATTTTATAATTGGCTAATACTGCAGTTTCCACTACGGTCGTACAGCTACCCTGTGTGTGGGCTGGTCCAAGTACCGTGGCACACTTCCTTTGAGAAGCAGCCACTTCCTGTTCTAGTAAAAATGATTCCATTGCCTGAAACTGCAGTTTCCACTCTCGTCCTACAGCTATGGAGCAATTGGCCCATGTAACACATATTAACTTCCTCTCTGTTCCAGGCAAGCAATAACGATTCCATTGGCTGACAATGCATTTTCCTTTTCCTGTTTTAGTAAAAACGATTCCATTCGCTGATACTGCAGTTTCCACTCTGGTCCTACAGCTATGGAGCATCCTCATTGGCCCATGTAACACTTATTAACACTTATTAACTTCCTCCCTGTTCCAGTCAAGTAAAAACGATTTCATTGGCTGACAACACAGTTTCCACTCTGGTCCTCCAGCTACGGAGCATCCCCATTGGCCCATGTAACATATATTAACTTCCTCCCTGATCCAGTCGGTACCTCCCCCTCGGCTCAGGATCAGTCCAGGGGTACCGACGGACAGGTGAGGAAGCGACGCCAGCCAAGCTCATGCAGCTCTCTAAAGCGAAGCGGTTTCCTACTTCATACTTAGGAGAGCGCTCATTTTCCAGCATTACACAGCAAAGCGTTTCTCTATTTTCATTCTTAGGAGAGCGCTCTGGATATCATCATACAGGCTGTTGGATTACAATTACAAAGCGGAGTTTGATGAGCTCCTTATGTATTATTGTTACTAAATGAACTAGGTTCGCTATCAGCCAGCCTTGAAGAGCCTTTTTCACTGCTCTTACATTGATATATTGTTAGAATCAGAGATCTGTTACTAACTGTGTCTCACGCTCACGGCAGCCCTTGTAGTTGCTGTCTGTCATGTACTCAGAAACAATGCCTAGGTTTTTAGCACTTTGTGCCAGTGAATCATTAGTATGGATGTGATCTAACCAGACACCCACTATTCTATTTCACGAATTAGAGCGGGGCCTCCAACCCTGAGCAGTGGCCAGGAAGAGGTGAGGCTTTCTCCCAAGAATTTTTGGGTGAGTAAAAATAAATAAAAAAACATATCTCTATCGTTTTTGAGAATGACCTATTGGCATAAAGAAACATTTGGCGCAAAAAATAAAAAAATGTGTGTCTGTGTTCTACCTATTTGTTGTCCCTTGTTGTGTATCTTCCTTTTTAGGAAAGAATTCTAAATACTTTATGAAACAGACATCCCCCGTCTGAAAAATCCAATGTACGGTAGGATGTTTGGTATCATTTATTTGTGTTAATTTTTGCTTTTCTCACTAAGCTCAGGTTAAGCTTAATTGCAGTAGTGTTTAAGAGGTCCTGACGAAAGCCCGGTAGGCTTAACTTTCCTACAATGGCTGAAACATGTTGACCATACCATCCTTAATAGACAGTTATTGTGTCAAACTGTCTCACACTCATTTTAATTTTGACACCATGATTTTCCCTAATAAAGTTTTCCTTAAATCATAGTAGCCAATTTTACATCTCACTTTTTGATTCTTTTTGCACACATTTTTTCTCACTACAATTCAACATCCCACGCCATTCCAAACGGATTTGATTTTTGGTATGATCCATCACTGGTGGTTCCTTGGGTTTGGAGAAGCACATAATTCCAACAGGTGTGTGGCTCCTTAACCGGACCATCTTTGGTTCCATCCCAGATGATGAAGCTCTGCCATATGGGTGGGCTGATGGGATTCATTTCCTTTTTGTTTTACACACTTTACAGGTAGACACAGAGTCCGTCACATTTTTCTTTGCCCCCATAAGTTGTACAGACCATTGACAGTCCTTTTGTGTTGTTATTTTTAATAAATTCCCTTTACTTTTCAAGATGTGGGTATTTGGTTGCTCAAGGTAGAATCATCTGCTCTGCAGCCTTTGAAATGTCAGTGCCTAGACTTCAGAGTACATGGCACCAACATCAGTGGAAGAAAAACAACACTTTACTCAGGTAATGCCAAAATCCACATTTATTGTGACATGTGGAGGAAGTGTGTTGCCAAAAGGAGAATAGCAGCCACCAGACTCCTCCTGAGACTAAAACACAGGCAGCATATATACAAATCTCCACAGTCACCTGGTTCCCTGTAAGAGGAGGACTGTACAAACAAAATGTTTTACAGCTTAACAGGTGTACAATATAATTTAAGCAAAGCTTCCTGCAATTAGAAACTGTCCTAGCTTTCCAAAACACTATAGTAAGTCAAATTCTTAACAGTTCAGCCTTGTACAGTGATTTAAGGTAAGCAATATGTAAGGATAGAGAATGTCTCAAAGCAGAAACTGCTATTTTGCATTCTTCCAGGGTCCAGAGGGATGAAAAGTAAAGTGCACAGATATTCTTGATGTTGAAAAGAAGAGCACTGGTCAGGAGATCATCTGCACACACAAACACATTGTATTTTTGTTTTCTCATCATAGGAACTGTGTTGTTTTTCATTTATTGTCCACACATGTGGAGACTCTGCTGTTGGGGTGGAGAACGCCGCACATATAAGTGTAGGCAAAACGTACATTTTGTAGTACAATTTGTAATACCTTTTGTAGCCCTATGAAACGTACTACAAAGTGTGGTTTGAGAATCAATCCCTGAGTGTCTAGATTTGTTGACTCACATCTTTTGTTTTCATTCTATATATTATCCATATTAGCCTCGGAAAACCTTAGAATGGTGTCAGTAACAGTAGCTAATGTCCAGATTTTAATCCATCTGAATGGCGGATCTAATCTAAATGTTCGTTCCCATTTTCAAATTTGCCTCATCTAAGGCAAATTAAATACCTTATGTATGTACCTATGAATGTGTTTGTGAAGGGTGACCCTAGGTAGAAAACAGCAGAGCTCTCAGCAAGGACAGGAGTCAAGACAGGATTCAGGAGCATTTACATTACAAAATTAGGTTTTCTGTCCTGTAGAGTAGTATTGTTCTTTGAAAATATGTGTTAAAAATGTTGCTTGCGTAGCCAATGTCTTGGTGATGTCTAGTGCCGTTTACACTAAGTAATACTTCTGATAATATTTCAATACATTTTAACTAGAACACAGCTGTTGATAATGCGATTCTATGACAGCGTTTAATATTTCTTTGCTTGACAGAGTTTTGCCTAGTCTTTTTCTTTGAGTGCATCTGCTTTAAAACCATGGTGGGTGGACCAGAGCTGTACGTACTTTCTTGCAGTAAGGAGGTGCATCCGTTATGTGGCCCCTGAATCCAAAACCTTTGTGTCTCGGTCGGTCAAATCAAGTGAACTTTAAGGCCCCCCTCCTCAAATTTTGCAGGGGGCCTCATCGCAGTGGCGGCTCTTCGAGGAAGTGCTGCGGGCGGTGAGGCGGGGAGGGACATGGTAGGGTGAGTAACACCGGAATTTTGCCAAAGTTGAGTAAAGAAATAAATAAACAAAACAAATTACATTGTGTGCGCTGTAATGCCAAATTGGCGATGCACCTCGCAATGTCATTCATTTTATTTATTTATTTCTTTACTCAACTCCGCTTGGCCCAATTCTGGAGTTTACTACCCCCCACCCTGCCCCTCCCTCACCCCGCCCCACCGCACTGCAGCGCTGCCTCGAGGAGTCGCTACTGCCACATCGTGCTGTGCTATGCCACTGCAGAGAATTACAATAAAATGGGAAGAAAGGGCTGAGGTGCCAAACAAATATGTGTATGATGTAGTGGCCAGCTGGTCACTGTTCTGGTGTTCCTAAACATTGGTTTGTACCAGCCAATCCCGAAGGACTTGCCTACACTACCACCCCACACCCATCCATGACAGGGGTCACAGGACATGTGACCCTATTAATAAAAGGGGCCGAGTACACGTGCCCTGGGCCAGATACATGTAACTGTGTATGCATCATTCTTATTAGTGCATGAGGGCCTAGGGCCACAACACTTTACATTGGTGATGAGTGGGTGAGCCCCACATGTGAGTGTGCAGATGCTCTGAAGTTTGGCATGGGGGGAGTATAGCCAGTATCCATGGCTCTCCTGCCAACAAGCTGCAAGAGGTGGGTGAGGAGAATGGTGCCCGCCTGTGTATGGCCCTTCAGCAGCTGGATACAGTGAGCCAGCACTGGAACACTGACAAGTGGTGTTCCCTGAAGCGAGGAAGAAAGAGGGAGAGGGCCTAAGGTCCTGCTACCATGACTGCGACCCCAGTGATGCTGCTGCAGATCAAGCGAAGCATCCTCTGACCATCGGGCATAAGGTGAGCTCCGCAGGGGTCAGGTTATCTGTGAAAGAAGTGTGAAAGGCACACAGCTGTTTTCCATGCGAGCATCATGCCCCTAGATCAAGTGGAGCAATCCTGCCCATTGCCAGCCAGCAGGATCGAGGAGGCTGCCGTAGAGAAGGCTGGCATTTGGCCAGTGATGGATACACAAGCCGGCATAGTAGGAGTAAGCCTGGGTGTGGCGGATGATGCTATGTCCCCATACTGCAGCAGCATGTATAATTTCCCGAATAGGGGAAAGCACCGCGTGAGGGAGAACGATGAGGGGTGTGAGAAGTGGCAGACCAAGTCAACCAGAGTATGTGGAGAAGTGTGGCTCAATGGTTAGAGCAGCAGACCTTGATGCAGAGCTCTGGCCCGGGACCAGGGTTTGATTCCCGCCTCGGCAGGTCTTGGGCTCAAAAATTCCTCTGACCTGATATTCTCGCCTCAGTGCCTATTCTAATCATGGGTCCCACGCTGCAACTCTGGGCAATAGCTTGCTTAATCTCCACAACAGCCCCAACAGCGCTGGGATGCCTGGTTTCACCATGGGGGTGCCCAGGAGTGGACACTTCACAAGGAAAGCCAGGAGGGGTTCCTTAGCGGTATGAGTACAAGCGCCGGGAGACCCGGTCCGGGTAGCTGCGCGCTATACAAGTACTAAAACATTTACATTTACATTTACAACGTACAGGAGCAGCCCAATTTACAGAACCAAGTATTTTCAGAAAAGTTTGGTCACCCGTCAAGAGAGTGTTGCCCCAATTACTGTCTCCTCCCCTACACTGTGGAACCTGGGCGGCATCCTCCAGTAAGACCCTCTGTGGTTCCAGCAAGAGAAGGTGCACGGCCAAGTACCGAAGCTCGGCCGTTGGCTTGAGGAGGATAGGGTGACGAGCTGTTAGCTTTTGAAGAAGGACTGGTCTTCCTTGGAGCTGTGTGGTGAACTGGGACAGGATGCGCTGCTGGGTGCCATAGGTGAGAGGAGCACATCGTGGTCTAAAGCGCAGGTGCACCGGCTCTTGTCATGTCGCACGAGGCCCGCAGCGTTAGGAAGCTGCCGGGGTTGAGAACTAAAGTGGCAGCACATCCTAGTAGCCATTCGGCGGTACCGCGCCAGTAAAGGAAATATTAAAGGGCTACAATGTACATGGACACGGGGAAGATTGCCGGGCCTACAGATAACGGGAAGGGAGATGCAGCTCCGCGCAGTACTATAGAAGTTATGTAGAAGCACACAAGAGCACGGCAAGGCCCTGACTATTAACAGGATGAGAGAGAGTGACTGGAAGTGCTCTACACTGGAAGCAAGTAGAGCACAGCAGTGTATAGAGAAAGAGAGAGCCACCTGCCCTGGTGGATAACAAGTGTTGGAAGGGGGAGACAAAATGTGCACATCATGGAGCAAAAGAGCCCCAGGGTGGCTACAGATGCCCCTGCCATGACAAGCTGTTGGTGGCCTCTGAAGACACTGTGAATGCCTTGTGGCCATGGGTGGTCATTGCAGTAGGTGAGTACCCCTGGGGACAGAGGAAATGGCCTGCAGCATGAAGAGGCACACTGGGGCCCATAAATGAGGAGGTAACAGCCGCAGGGGCGTGAACCGTGAAGGGGAGAGGCTGTAAACCCCAGTACTGAGAGACTTGCTCCCCACAAGAAGTGCTGAGCTACACCACTGCAAGAGAAAAGTCTGAGCGCTCAAGGTGCCAGCAGAGGGTATCCCTGGAGAAGACTTGGAGCATCAAGGACAGAGGGTGCAAAGACAGAAGTGCACCGAAGAATGCACCAGAGAAGCTCACAGTACGAGCATGAGCCCGAGAGTGAGAGTCCTGCGAGGAAGACGGCCCTTGTTGTCACAGTGTGTAACAGACCGTGCAAAGCTTATCTGGGAGAAGACAGAAGAGAGTGCCATGTCGGCACAGCCTTGATGGGCATGGAGTGCATCCTCAAGAGAAAAGACCTGCGAGAGGTTGAAGAGGAGACCTGCGAGAGGTCTGAGAAGAGACGTGCGAGAGGAGAGGATATAAAAAAGACCTACAAGAGGTCAGGAGGGAGACCTGCGAGAGGTCAGAGAAGGTGACCAGTGAGAAGTCGGAGAAGATGACCTGCGAGAGTTTGGAGAAGATGACCTGTGTGAGGTCGGAGAAGATGACCTGTGAGAGGTCGGCAAAGAAGACATGTGAGAAGTCACAGGAAGAAAACCTAGGAGAGGTTGTGAAAAGGGGAAGGTCACTACAAGAGGTCTGGTCCCTGGACGAGGAGAAAGCATTGTCCTAGGGGTAGGAGATGGCCTGGGAGACCAATGTGCAGGTAACATGGAGAGGCCTGGTCAGAAAAGAAGAAGAGTAAGACCAGACCGCATTGTCAAGTGAAAGAAGAGGAAAAGAAAGAAGTGTGGCATGAGACCACCCCATAAGATGTCCAAATAAAGAAGAAGAGAGGAGTGTGTGATAGACACCTGGCATACCACCTACTGTGAGTGTTGTTGAGTTCAAGTGCATCTCCAAGAATAAATCTGGGGCCGTTGGACATCTTGAGTGAAGAACTGTACCTGTGTAACACCCAGAGGTCAGTGGTGTGTCCGTGACACCATGTGAGGCTGGCTGCCTAGAAGTCTTCAGTTACAATAAGAAAACCTGAAGCCAGTGGAAAAGAGCATGCTGGACCATTTGTACCATCCACCTTTGGGGTTGCACATGAGACTGGATTGTGGTCCTGCTCGGACGTACTGAGTGACCTCGGTCATGGGGTCTAGAAGGGATGTATGACGATACGACGCGTACCGTCACAACGCGTGCTGTTACAACGTGTTTTTTACAAAGCAAGTCGTGACAACAACTTGCGTTGGGGGGGCGCAGATCGAGAATACTTTAATTTACTATTCTAACACCAGTCCCCATGGACACAAGGGAAGGTGTTGGAATAATAAATAAACTATTCTTAATCCTGTAGCGCCCTCCAGCGCAAGTCGTGGTTACGACTTGCGTTGTAAAGGACGCGTCGTAACAGCACCGCGTTGAAACATCCGCGGTGTAAAGGATGTTTCCCGTCTAGAAGAGGATCCAACCAATTCACACCAGATCATGGCAATTCAGGGGCAAGGGCCTCAGGGATTACTGGTGAGAGATGAAATCCCAACATGAGAGATGCGTCTGCAGCAGCTCCCCCTGCAGGTCCCAGGAAGCAAGAAGATTTCTTGTCGGAAGCTGGTTCCTCCAAATACTGTCCTGTTAATGCCGGTGCACCAGAGTCTGGATGGCAGGAGTAATCTGATCTGGAAACAACTACCCTCAAGGTAGATCGAGTGAATTGAAGGTGGAACTCATAGCCATTCCTCCAGGGGCCTATAGTATGGCATTGGAGCGACACGGCAAACTCCACCCCGACACCGTACCGTGGAACCCTGGTGAAGAGGACCTCAGGGGAATCCCGTGAGAGGGGAATCCTGGTATCGGAGGGGAATCCTGGTGAGAGAAGGAAGTCAGAAGTTACTCCACCATCAGGCAACTTGAAGCACTGCGGCATCTGAGGAAGACTTGTCAACAATGACCAGGATGTAATCCGTCATAGAAGGCTTGATGTTCATGGAGCCAGGATGTTTTTTTAAAACATAACATCGACAGACTTCACTATTGCTCCACGTGCAATTTCACAGTAAACAGTGTCATAAACATTGGTTATAGAATTCCACGCATTGAGTCCAGGAAGGACAGGATCCACAGTGCAATGCTGAGCTGTGGCAATTAGAACTGATGCTCACAACTGCAATTGTACACTCATCCTGTCCGGAAAGCAGCTGAATAGACTCTGTGGAGTTTTCGGTTGTTGTTTTGTTCTCTCCCATAGGTTGGACTTGCTCTTGCATTTTTAATAAAGTTTGGGAGGGATGTAATGACCGGCTGGACACTGTTTTAGTGTTCCTAAATGTTTGTACCAGCCACTCATTGAGAACTGGATTACACTACCACCCCACACACATCCTTCACAGGTGTCACAGGACTTGCAACCCTGCTAATAAAAGGGGCCGGGTGCACATGCCCTGGGCCAGAGCCATAAACCATGTAACTGTGTATGCATACTTCTTATTAGTGCATGGGGGCCTAGTGCCCTAACACTTTACATATCAGGCAATTACCAGAATAACCACCAAGAGCCAACATAGCAAGGGTACCCCAAGCCCCAATGCAAGAGAGAAAGCTGGCCCTCCGATACCACCATAGTAATTTGGCAGTAAAATAAAGTCAAAATTGGGGTGCCAGGAGGCCCTGACAGCTCAGGGCCCAGGTACCCCTGCTGCTCTACAGATAACTCATCCCCTGAGCACCAGGACTTTACCTGATATCGATCTACACTGTGAGGATAAGTTTACATAGCAGTAAAAATAACTAAAAATGCAATAACTTTTTTTAAAGCACACTCTTGTGGTACAAACCATCATCCCACCCTTTTAAACACAGAGGGAACAGCCATATTACCTTAATAAATCAGTTGAGTTGCTCCAGATTATTTAACGATGCATTAACTGTAGTATTTCATATCCATTTTGGTTATTTAGCCTGTGTTAAATGCTTTTTCAACAGCTTAATTTATCCGCGAAGCACAGGAACAGGCATTAACATCCATCACCGCTGAGCTGCGCATAATTTAAGATTCACTTGTTTCCATTTTATTTCCTTAAAGAAAATCCCATTCATCAAGGACGTGGCTCTGTTTCCGAGGTACGCAGTGTGATTAATAATTCTCGAAAGACTTCAGTCAGGATGTATTTCCTGAGCTGCGTTTTGCACAGTTATAAAGTATGCCTTATCCGTGTGAACACTTCAAAAGGTAGACGTTTGACTGCGAGTCTGGCTGTTTAAGGGGGGATGAGGGAATGTGGGTGCGGACCACTGATGGATCCCCCGTTTCCCGAACACGGACCCGCAGACGGGAAAATAGTTGGAAAATACTAGGAATGGCGATGTCGTAGGATACAACCGGATGTGGAAATCCCATGGTAGGGTTTCTGGTGCCCCACTGCCTCGTCCGCCTTTTGCAGGGCAAACAATGATATTCACCATCGCATAGCAGCCAATAGAGATGTGAGTTACTCCGCCATTTCTGACTGGCTCAGAATGGTCTCAAAATAAACACTTCTAATTGGTTGAAAGCTAAGCAAAGGCATACATCGACTATATCCGGTGAGGTATACTAACTTTATTCGATGTCTTGTTGGGCTTCAAAAGTAAAGACACTTTACAGTTGGAAACACCCTGCATTCAAAACTCTTAGTTAATCACTGAAACGCCCTTTTATTTGTTGCTGCAATGATCTTCTGGAACTCCTTCCCACCTTTACTATGAACTTTACCAAACGTCCTTTCTTTCATTCAAGAGCTTGCTGAAGATGCAGATGTTCCCAATGAGCCAGAATTAAGCTGTGTTCCATTAATTTTGTATGTTACCCCTATCCTATTTTTGAATTTTTTTTCCAGTTAATTCCTAAACTATGAAATTGACAGTACTCACAGTATGTCAGAATATAATAATCCTTTGCGTTGCTCTACGTTAAGCGCTTTAATAAAACAATTACTTACCGGTAACTTTCATTAGACTGATTTGGGTATACAACCTTTACAACGCAACTTTTACCACGACCTACCATTACCACGCATTTTTTACAACGCAGGATCCATTACAACGCATACCATTACCACGCATGTATTTACAACGCAGGTACTTTTACAACGCATACCATTACAACGTAAGTATTGGTAAGTATATTATTTTATTAAAAATATTATTTGGTTTTTTTTGTAAAGGGGTATTTTTTGGGTTCAGGGTCAGTTTTGGGTTTTTGGGTAAAGGGGTATTTTTAGGGTTCAGGGTCAGTTTTCAGTTTTTGGGTAAAGGGGTACTTTTAGGGTTTAGGGTCAGTTTTCAGTTTTTGGGTAAAGGGGTATTTTTTGGATTCAGGGTCAGTTTTCAGTTTTTGGGTAAAGGGGTATTTTTAGGGTTCAGGGTCAGTTTTCAGTTTTTGGGTAAAGGGGTATTTTTAGGGTTCAGGGTCAGTTTTCAGTTTTTGGGTAAAGGGGTATTTTTAGGGTTTAGGGTCAGTTTTCAGTTTTTGGGTAAAGGGGTATTTTTAGGGTTCAGGGTCAGTTTTCAGTTTTTGGGTAAAGGGGTATTTTTAGGGTTCAGGGTCAGTTTTCAGTTTTTGGGTAAAGGGGTATTTTTAGGGTTCAGGGTCAGTTTTCAGTTTTTGGGTAAAGGGGTATTTTTAGGGTTTAGGGTCAGTTTTCAGTTTTTGGGTAAAGGGGTATTTTTAGGGTTCAGGGTCAGTTTTCAGTTTTTGGGTAAAGGGGTATTTTTAGGGTTCAGGGTCAGTTTTCAGTTTTTGGGTAAAGGGGTATTTTTAGGGTTCAGGGTCAGTTTTTAGTTTTTGGGTAAAGGGGTATTTTTAGGGTTCAGGGTCAGTTTTGGGTTTTTGGGTAAATGGGTATTTTTAGGGTTCAGGGTCAGTTTTGGGTTTTTGGGTAAAGGGGTATTTTTAGGGTTCAGGGTCAGTTTTAGGTTTTTGGGTAAAAGGGTATTTTTAGGGTTCAGGGTCAGTTTTGGGTATTTGGGTAAAAGGGGTATTTTTTGGGTTCAGGGTCAGTTTTTGGGTTTTTGGGTAAAGGGGTATTTTTAGGGTTCAGGGTCAGTTTTGAGTTTTTGGGTAAAAGGGGTATTTTTTGGGTTCAGGGTCAGTTTTGGGTTTTTGGGTAAAAGGGTACAGTGTAAAAATTAAATATAATTAAATTTAAATTACATTAGATTAAATTGATTAAATTAATTAAATTAAATTAATTAAATTAAATTACATTATATTAATTTTAATTAAATTAAATATTAAAAAATATTATATACTTACCAATACTTACGTTGTAATTGTATGCGTTGTAAAGGTATATGCGTTGTAAATACATGTGTGGTAATGGTATGCGTTGTCATGGATCCTGCGTTGTAAAAAATGCGTGGTAATGGTAGGCGTGGTAAAAGTATGCGTTGTAACGTCATACATCCCTGATTTGTGGTCCTCCTCGTTCCAGCACTTACTCAGAGTGGCGTCTTCCCTTCAGACAGAGACTCCCATGCTACAGGATCAAAGATCCCGCTCATTGTGTGCTTTCTCTAAGTTTATAGATAACACGCGGCGCTATAAAGAACCCCTCCATCATCTCTCCTCATGTATGTAGAGAAGTCCAATTTTTTGGAGGTCTACAATTTGTGTACTGGGACGAGGAGTACCACGAATCGGGGTAATGAAGATCACTGTAACGTAATTGTTTCATTACTCCCTCATCTAGTCCTCGTCATCCCTGTACTTAATTAGTGAGCATTTCCCAAGTTTAAGCACTTGCACGGACAATCAAGCGATGTTAATTGACATTCATTTAATCAAAAATTACTTGATTACTAACAACAATACTTTAGTGTGAAAATTACAATCTGCGTAACTTGAAAATTCCAATTTGTAACGTTGTACAAAGTCTGCATGCCATGACCAGGCGGCCGCCCTACATATATCTTGAAGGAAGAGTTCCCCTGCCCCGCCCAAGATGCTGCAATTCATGTAGTTGAACTACACTGGACACTAGAGTGAGTTTTCTCACCTATTGCTTTATAAGATTGAGATTGAGATACTGCTTGGTGAATCTATCGACCTATAGTCTGAGTTGTTACCTTTTTACCTTTGTTCCATGCCCCATAAGAAAAAAACAGACCACTTGATAATCTAGAATCCTTAGCACAATCTGAATATATTGTAAGGCCTGTTCTGCCATCTAAAGATGAAGGAACTGGCAAATATGTGCCCAACTGCAGAAATGGGGGAAAATCTCCTGAGATGTATGGAAGTCCGTAGGGATCTTTATTATACATTTTGGATCCAACCTGAGAAGGACCTGATCGGGAAAGAACCTCCTGAGGTAAGGGTAGGATTTCACTAACATGCTCAATTTACCCAGCCTCTTTCCAAAGTGTTTGTTGAAGACCCCTTAACACTATTGAGACATCCGTGTGGGTCCAGGTGCTGGAATCACTAGTTTCTTAGCTTTATAGCCTCTTAAACGTCTAAAGACGAGTGGGTACACTTTCGACCATTCATCCCTATTTTAAGAGCCTGAATAGCAGCCAACTGGGATGACTGGACAGATGGAGATGAGCCCTGCAAGAAACATCCCTAAAAAACTATAATGCTAGAAAGGAATCTAATGACATAGGGTCTAGGGCATGAGAAGAGCATCACTTTTGAGATGAACCCCAAATATTTTTGTATGATGCTCAGATGGAAGGCTTGTTGATACTTGGATATCAAGGTCTACCTATGTGGTGCAGTTCATGCTCTCCTACCCTGTCCTCTCAGTCTCCAAGCCGTTAGCCTGATATGATGATACTTAACTAACAGCAACTCTGGGAACTGGAGGGGTGGTGGCTGAAAGAGTAGCAGAACACCTGCTGATAGATTGTTGCTTATCAACCACCAATTAAAATGTTGCTGTGTCTGGGGAGTAACTGGGACCTGGTGTCCATAATCTTGGGAACTCAGAGACCAGCATTGCAGGATATGATTTACTAGAGGTCTCACATGGAAGCTTGCCCAAAGTTACCACCTGGTGGCTCTGCCATCAGCCCCTGAACTTTAAACCAAGTCCTTGCAGCCACCGTGGATTGACTGAATAAGTGCAGTAGTTTGTATTGGATCTCTGTTATTCTGTTCTTTTCTGAGGTTGAAATATGTGACTCTGTTGGGTGTCAAACTGGGCACCGATGAGTAGCTCGACTTGTGCCAGATGCCATTGTGACTTCTGGAAGTTTAGGAAGAAGCCCAACTCCTCTAGCACTCTGTCACCACTTCCACATTTGTTTGCTCCTAAACAAAATGAGGAAGCACATAACCAATCTTCAAGGTGTGGAAAGATACTAATTCTTTGTAACTTCCTGTGCACTACTTCTGCTGCTAATACCTTTGTGAAGACCCTTGATGATGTTGCAAACCAAATGACAGAGTTTGGAAATTATACTGTTCTCTTCCTGCAGTAAAACGTAGATGCTGTTGACTGTACGGGGGAACATCCTTTATAACGCAACTTTTACCCCACACTACCATTACGACGCAGCTATTACAACGCAAGTTGTTACAATGACTTGCGCTGGAGGGCGCTGTAGGATAGGGAATAGTTTAATTTTCTATCCAACACCTTCCCTACTATCCACGGAGACTGGAGTTGGAATAGAAAATTAAACTATTCCACTATCCAGCGCCCCCCAACGCAAGTCGTTGTAACGACTTGTGCTGTAAAAACTGCGTTGTAATGGCATGCGGAGTAAAAGCATGCGTTGTGAGTGTCATACATCCGGCTGTACGCATTAATTAGGACATGAAAAAAGGCATCCTGAAATCCAGTGTTGTCATAAAGTTCCCTTTCTTACTCTTAGTAAACTTTATCCGGATATCCAAGTATCCACAAAAGTACAGTACATAAAAAAAAAAACAATTCATTAAAAAAGAAAAAAAAAACACCATGATAATAAAAGGATCGGCATGATACATATACAAAAGGCCAAAATTATGGATCAAGCATTGTCTGTCTTGCTCGAACAGCTATACGCAAAAAAGTGCTAGTGCGGAAGATAATTTCATCCTCATACAGAGTTAATAACATCAAATAAGCATTTTCCAAGCTAATAGGTTTACATTTTCTAAAATACGGAGTTAAAAACCATTTAATGTATTTCATATAAAATTTACAAAAGAATAAAAAGTGCGAGACGGATTGACCACTCACGGCACGACACGGGCAAGGCAGGGAATCAAGTTCATTATGATGGCCGAGGGGGAAACAAAGTGCAAATTTAATAGTGCCAGCCCTGAGGCGAAATAATAAGCCACGCTCCCAGTGGCTCATCGGGAGTGTCAGATATCGGGGCAATGGTGGAATCAAAAAAGCATGAGACAAATAGGAGGAGACAGTTTTCTTCAGAGATTCCCTGTCGGATCTTTCCCTGGCATACAGTGTGTATAGAGAATGACGCAAGTCGTTTTTAGGTGGGAGGAGATTAGCAGTATGGTTATAAAAAATACTCCCTAGATTAATACTACTAAGACTATTATACACTCCCGAAAACCAGGGAATGTCCATGCACTTATCACAGTTCAAACAATTGGTAATGATATCTTTTGTGAGTAGTGCCGCAGGGTTCTTCCAAATAGAAAGCCAGAAGAGAGCTGGGCGTGCGCGGACAAAGTCTTCGATGAAATTCACGCCCAGTTCTTCATGGTAGACATATTGGGGAGTAGAAATAGGAACACAAAGTGTCTTCCTGAGAAACCTGTTCTCCTCATATTGTATGGGAAGGCTCTTAGCGAAGCCCCAAACCTCTGCTCCATATGTGGCGACCGGAATACATTGAACTTTGTAAATCTTTAAAGTTGCCACTAAGGAACCTGTATTTTTTGGGCGCGGTAAGCTGAGGATAGAATTAATGGCCTTTGAGAACCTACCCCTGGAATAAGCAATGTGTTCGGTCCAGGAGTTGGTCGCAGCAAAGACCATCACTAAATACGGGAAACTATTAGTGGACCACAGCTTATCTGTGCCCACAGAAATGCAGCCTAGCTGTCGTTTCTTGGGGCCATAGGACATAATAAAAGATTTTTGAAATTAGTTTTTAGATCAAGGGACTCCATGTAGTCAGCGAATCCCTTGACCAGGGCACGTAAAGCATTCGGAGTGCGGCCCATAATCAACGCATCGTCCGCATATAATAAGACAGGGAGGGGTTTACCCATTATTTTGGGGACGTCATGTGTGATTTCAATTAGGGTTTTGTGCAGCCCGTTAATATAAATAATAAAAAGAAAGGGAGCCAGCACGCAACCCTGTCTTACCCCCCTGTGGACTTTTATTGCTTTAGTCACTTCACCCCCCTGGCCGATCCTCACACAGGCATTAAGATCTTTGTGCAAATAAGCTAAAAAATGCACAAGAGATTCGTCCAAACCATAATTTAAAAGGGCTGTCCAGAGCTTCGATCTATTCACAAGATCGAAAGCAGAGGACAGATCCATAAAATCAAGGTAAAGTGCTGATTTACGTGCAATATTGTATTTGCCTAGGATAAGGTTTAGGTTGAGGCACTGCTCAATGGTTCCTACTTTATTACGGAAACCTAATTGACAGCGTTCCAAAATGCCATTTTCCTTGGCCCAGTTTAAAATCTTATTTATTTATTTATTTATTTATTTATTCAAAGTTTTATATAGCGCGAACAGGATCCTTACAGATATCAGAGCGCTTCACAAAGACAGGGTAGGGGCAGTAGGAGTCAACAGAGATAATGGGAACAGTATAATAGTCAATAACATGGTAATAACATGGATAATAAAAACATACATAAAACCAATCCATATACAATCAGGTAAGGAAGTAATATAGGACAGCACAAGTCATTGATCCCACTACAGAGGTGTTCAGGTGGATCAGTAAACCAACGTGTATCATATCTTGGTCGGTAGTAAGAGAGTAGCGTAGTAGTGCCCCCAGCAAGTAGAGTATATTGCCAAGGGATAGGGTGAGCAGTGATACAAAGCAATGCAGAGTCTCTGAACCAACATCTATAACGATCAGGAGATCTTGGCCAGAAGGATTGTTTTCACCTCTTTCTTGAAGAGTGCAGTGGAGGAGATCAGCCTGGTTTCAGGAGGGAGCGCATTCCAGATCCTGGGTGCCATTCCTGAGAAGGAGCGCTTGTAAGTTTTCGCTTTCCGGAATCTACGAGGTTTCAGGAGTAGATTTTTTGTACTCCTATTGGATCTCAAACCTCCTGATATAGACAGCTTTTGAGCGAGGTAGTTGGGTGCCTTGTGGTGCACGGCCGCGTGTGTCATAACTGCAATTTTTAGCTGTATTCTGGCTTCAAAAGGCAGCCATTTTAGAGACTTTAAGTCTGGGGATATGTGCAAATGCTTTCTAGAGCCAGTAATGAGTCTCGCGGCAGCGTTCAGGGAGGCTCTTAAGGGTGCTGTTGTGGATAGCGGGAGACCGCTGAGGGCCGCAATTCCGTAGTCTATTCGAGGGATGACTAAAGCTTGTACAGCAGTTTGGAAGTCTTTGGCCGGGAGGAAGGGTTTAATTTTCCTCAGCGTGTTAATTTGGAAATTAGCTGCTTTTGTGGCTTTGCTGACATGCTGCTGCATGTTGAGCTTGGCGTCGAGTGTGATGCCTAGGGATTTCGCCGAGTCCACGATGGTAGGTTGAACATTGAGTGCTGTTAGGTTGTTGAGCCAGGTTTGGGTGGTGGAGATTTTCGCCGGGGGTGTGATGAGTAGGAACTCAGTTTTCAGAGCATTTAGTTTGAGGTGATTATCGGCCAGCCAAGATTGGGTGTTAATAAGCGTGGAATTCAGATGTTTGATATCTTCCGGGGATTGTAACTTTAGATAGAGTTGTGTGTCATCGGCGTACATATGGAATTGAACATTGGATGCTTGAAGCAAGGTGGCGAGCGGTTCCATAACGAGGTTGAACAGTGTAGGGGAGAGGGTGGATCCTTGTGGAACACCTAGATCTGCAGGCACAGGTGTAGATAGCACATTGTCGATCTTGAACCTCTGAGACCGATTGTGAAGGAAGGACGAAAACCACTTGAGAACAGTTCCCGATAGCCCCATTCTAGTACTTAGCAGCTCCAGCAAGTTCTCATGTTTGACCGTGTCAAATGCTGACGAGAGGTCAAGAAGGATGAGGAGGCAGGACTCATTGCGATCCAGAATTTGGAGGGCGTCATCAATTATGTGTGTCATAGCTGTTTCCGTGCTATGTTTTGCTCTGAAGCCTGATTGATGAGGGTTGAGGAGGTCAAATTGATCAATGTGTTTTGTTAGTTGGAGTTGGACACATTTCTCCAGCAGTTTGGCCAGGGTGGGGATATTGGTGATGGGCCGATAGTTGTTTAGGTCAGACGGATCAGCTGTAGGTTTCTTGAGTATAGGCGTGACTTGCCCCACCTTAAGGGAGTCTGGAATGTGGCCTTGTTGCAAAGAGCTGTTGATGATCTTGGTCCAGAGAGGGAGGAGCAAGGGGATAAAGTCTTTTACAGCATTAGCAGGTAGAGGGTCTGTGAGGTGATTAGAGGGCTTCAAGGTGCAGAGCAGTTTGTGTATTGCTTCTTCCGAATAGGTATCGAAGTACTGCCAGGATGCCTTGTTTTTAGGTTGAGTGTCTGCCATTCTGGTGTGGTTGGGGTATCGGCTTACATCCATGATGAGGTCATTTCTTATGTTGCCAGTCTTTAGTTTAAAGAAAGCAGAGAAGGCTTCACAGTGTGGGGTGTCTTTTGTTGTGCTGTTTGATTGTGTGGGTTGTGCCTTTGTTTGGGTCTTGATTAGCTCGAACAGCTTTCTTGGCCTGTTCTTCGCTTGGTCCAACTGGCGGCTGAAGAAGTCCGACTTTGTGCACTTCATTTTCCTAAAGTAGGCATTTCTCTTGTTCTTAAGCTTTTTGAGATGCAGTGCTGAAGGGTCCGATCTCCAGGTGCGCTCTGCCATTCGCATATTACGCCTTTCGTCATTGAGTCTGTCATCATACCAGGGGTTAGAAATTTTGGTGGAGACTCTCTTCAGTTGCAGAGGGGCGACTTCATTGACTATTGTATTCATAGAGTCAAGGTAGTGGTCAGTCAGTGATTGAACATCTGAGGCCCCTGAAGGGGGAAGGAGGAGGTTGCCGATGTGGGGAGGTAGGGTAGAGGGGTTGAGATTCTTCAAATCCCTTTTCCATGTTTTGGTTTTGATTGGTTGAGTAGGGTTAGGTTTAACTTTTTCGTTGATAAAGAAGGTGATAATGTGGTGATCTGACCAATCGCAGGGTAGAATCGCCTCCAGTTGAATAGCGTTCTCTTTGGCAATGATGAGATCGAGTATCGCGCCTTTGTCGTGTGTTGGTTTATCGCATAATTGGGTGAGGTCAAGCGCATTGAGGAAAGTTTTGAGACTATTCACCACGGTGTCTTTCTGATCGTTCCAGTGGAGATTGAAGTCACCCAGGTAGACTTGAGTGGTCTGCCGACCGGCATTGGAAGTGATCAGGTCCATGAATTGTTGGGTGAATATGAGATTATCACCAGGCGGGTGATAGATGAGATGTAAAGTACAGACTTGTTTGCCCTCACTGGTGATGTCGAGGCAGAGGAGTTCACAGGAGGAAAGGGAGGGGGAGGTGACTTGAGTAACGGAGAGGTTGCTCCTAAAAATGCATGCAATTCCCCCGCCCGTCTTGCCAGGAGACCTGTCCAGCCTAATGATGTGATAATTGGGGGGACTAGTATGTCCATAATCGGGGTAGAGGCTTCAGTGAGCCACGTTTCCGTTAGAATGGCTAGGTCCAAATCCCTATCTGAGACGAGATCCGCGATGTCGGAGGAATGTCTCTGGGCCGATCTGCAGTTTAGTAGGATTTATTTGAGTTTGGGAGAGAGAAGGGTGGTCGAGCTTTCTGGTGTGAGGGGAACTTTTCTGAGGTTGTTAGGGACGGAGCCTCTGTTGTTGAGTGTTGGGAGCCTTAGAGGGTTTGTAAGAATTGTGGGTATGGGGATGTGTGAGTTGGAAAAGTCTTTTACCGGACCTGGGCCATAAGAGCGTAGGAGAGAGCATAGGTCGCGGTCCGACAAGGGGTTGAGAACACGACGGGGGCGGTGGGAATTATTGCGAACGGGGATAGTAGGCCATTGCTGGTGTCGTCGGGGGCGAGGGTATGTAGGGAGGGTGCGTCGTTTGTAGGGTAGTGGGATGGTGGGAGGTAGACTGGGCTGTGAGGAGAGAAGGTCTTTGATTGCGTGGATGTCTTTTTTGATTTGTAATATTTCCTCTTTGACTTGTTGGAGGGTGGATAAAGTCAGGTCAGGAGGGTCATTGGGGAAGGTGTTGGTGGAGAGAGCTGTTGGTGAGTGGTTGAGTAGTGAGCTGGAGAGCAGGCAGGGTATCGGGGGGTATACTAGCGTTGTTGAGGGGTTCCGCGGTGCTAATGAGTGGGATGGTATTCAAGGTGTGGACGTGTTTGTGGGCGAGGGGTGTGGGTGATGTAGGTGAGACAGGCGGTGGGTGGGAAGCATAGGTAGTGACTTCAGTGGGAGACGGTGCCGGTGAGTAGAAGAGTGAGTGAAGGCTGAGGACAGTGGGGGAGACAGGAGGGTAGTGAGGGCTGAGAATAGGAGGTGGGAGAGAGGGGGATGCTAAGGTAAGGGAGGAGGTATGTTCTGTATCTTTTGTTGGGAGGGAGATAGAGTTGTGAGTGGGAGTGGGGAGGGAGCAGGGAAGGGAGAGGTGTCTGCCGTGGGGGGGATGGGGGGGATGGGTGGATAAACTCCGAGTGATGGTGTGTGCAGATGTAGGCGTGTTGTGGGTGGGAGTTGTTGTGTCAGGTGTAAGAGACTCGTGGGTGGGCGTGGGGAGGGGGATGGGGGGGGAGAGGTGTCTGTCGTGGGGGGGATGGGAGGGGGGTGGATAAACTTTGGGCGGTGGCTTGTTCAGATGGTGGTGTGTTGTGGGTGGGGGATGTTCTGTCCGGGGGGGAGGGATGGAGGGGGTATGGGTGGGGATAGGAAGGGTCATGTTAGAGGGGCTGCTAGTATGCGCGGTGGAGTTATTTGTGACAGTCCTTAGGGAGTGGGGGGCGTTAACAGCAGGTGGGCCATTTACTGGGGTGCTAGGGGTAGAAGTGTAGTAGGTGGTGGCTGCGACGTCAGGGGTGATAGTGCTGGCGGAGTTCTGGGTGGGGGTCCGCAGCTTGGAGAGGTGCTCTTTGAACTTGGGGAACAGGTTGTCTAGTAATTCCAGGTTCTTGTCCGTGGATTGGATTAGGACAATCCCGTTATTGTAGATAGTAATGGTAGACCTGCCAGGGAAGAGGTGGGAAGGTGTGATGGTGAGAATTAGGCCATGAGTTGTTTTCCTGGTGGTGGAGACTGTGAGTAGGGATAGGAACGTTTTTCTCCATTGGGGTCTGCGTGAGGTGTGGAAGATGATATCAGTATCCAGGGCTCCATTGCCCGGTGAGAAGTAAGTGTCGGCAAAGGGTGTTTCAGGGTGCGACCTCAAGAAGTTGTGTTTAAAACGTTTAGTGGCATTTTTGGAGAGAGGAGTGGAGGGGTAGTTAATTCTAAAAGTGTGCTTGCCGTTGAGCTCCATTTGAGAGAGGCTGTGGTGTTAGGAGTAGGAAATAGGACGATAGTACAAACTGTCAGCCGCTAGTTACAGGGCCAAGGAAGACACTAGTGAGTGTCACTAGTGATAGCCTATAATGTAAATAATATACTGGAATAAAATAAAATCCCTATGCAGGCAGTAAAATACCTGAGTCGAAAGTGACAGTAGTGAGTAGTCAAAAATATGTGAGGTACATGTGTCAGTAACAAAATACAATTGCAAACAAAAGTCAAATGCAGAAAAAAAGTATTCTCATTCTGTGCATTACAAATGTTCAAAATAAAGCTAGGAGTGTAATACTGCAATAATAGGCAGACATTCTTTTCATATATGAGGTAGCAAGATGCGCGATACATATGTTCAAAATATAGGTAGAAGTATAGTACTACAATAATAGGCAGACATTCTTTCACACTAGTATAAAATACTAAAGTCCAATAGAGACTAGTCTAAAATGGCCGCCAGGTAGTACAGATCGAGACAGTAGTCCTCTGTTTGTTGCTGTTGCTTCGATAGCAGGGGAGAGCAGCTTCCCTTCACAACCATGCAGGCAAGGGGAGATAGAGATATTAGTCCTCTGTCTGCTGCTATTGCTTTGAGCACCGGGGATGGGATTACACTTTCTGTTTAAGCAGGCAGAGCTCAAGTCTAGCTGGGAGAAATTCTTATCTCTGTGTGGGGGAGTTAAGCTGAGGGGCCTCGTGGACAACAGAGGTAGGTGGGGGATTTATTGCTACAGTTTTATGGCTCCAGCCATTTTGAACAAAAGGAAGTTAGTTTTTTAAAAAGAGAGCAGGCGGGTGGGAGAAGTAAATACCTTAAGTTTCTGTGTGCCTGTTAATTTTGCCCGTAGAGTTATACAGGAGCACTGCTTTAGACCATGATGATGATGATCCCTTCCACTTCGTAGATGTGACATTTCATTCACTCCTATAAAAAAGTTCTTCTTTTTTTGTTTGTTGAGCTGTGCTTGGCTCTCGCGGGTCCGCAACTCGAGAATGTGATACCCCTGTGTTTGCTAGCAACCTGCGTCCCAGGCCCTTCTCAGCCCTCAAGACCGTTAGCATTCCTCTGCTGGATGAGGGCGGGAGGGGGGGGGGTTGCGTTGTCGTGTCCCGGTGCTGCTATCTGCGTCCTCTGTTGCCTTCAGGAAGGGGTCCCTGCTTCAGGTCGAGAGTGGGGGAGGGGTCCGGTGCCCTATTCGTTGTGCAGAGCGGGACAACCGCTCTGCATATAGTGTCACCACACTCCGGTGCAAGGGAGGGGGAGGGGGTTAGCTTCAGAACCGGTAGTCACCTTCAGCAGCGGCTTTACCGCGCCGCGAGACACCTGCTGCAAATACTCCTAGCGGGGTCATTAGAGGCTAAGTCCGGCGCCTCGATGGTTTGCGTTCCACTGCGGCACTGTGAAAGGCGAGAGGTTAGCGGCGGGCAGCCGGTGGGGCAAGGACGAGGATGGCGTTGTCGTCCCGCATCCGGCAGCCGGTGGGGCTAGGGTGAGGTTGTCGGCTTCAGGGGCAGGAGCCCTTCAGGTATCCACAGACCGGTGGAGGGGATGAACTTCAAGCCGACCGCCGAGCCTCCATAGGATCGAGGCTTGTCGGGAGCAAGAGCCCTGCACTCCGGTGTAGGGGGGGAGGGGGGAGGGGAGCTTCAGATCGCCCCCTGGCCCTCCGCAGGCAGGAGACTCAATGGGAGCACTATATCCCCAATCCGATGCATGCTCCACAATTCGATGCAGGCTCCTCAATCCGGTGCAGGGGGGAGGGGGCGAGCTTCGGAACCTCCGTTGGCCCTCCGTGTAGGCTCCACAGTCCGGTGCCGGGGGGGAGGGGGTGAGCTTCAGAACCTCTGCCGACCCTCCGTAGGCTCGAGACAGTCCGTTGAGGGTGGTGATGTCTCCAGGCGATCCGGACTGAGAGACGAGTGGCTAGCAGCTGGCTCCAGCCCTCCGCCGTTCGAGGTAGAAAGAGCAAAAATAAATAAAAATATGCTTGTTACAATCCTGTTACTCTCATGTAATCGGTTTCACGGAGCGGTGGGTGCTGACAGGGATAAATCCAACGAGTGTGATCCCCAGCACTGGGAGCTCTTAGCAAGCTCCTGCTCCGTCGGCCATCTTGCATACAATCTTATTATATAAAATCCTACTAAGGATTTTTAGAGTATTATCGATGAAGGAGATAGGTCTATAACAGCTCGGTTGAGAGCGATATCCCTTCTTGAAAATAGGAACGATAATACTTGACGACCAGGTGGGAGGGAGGGGAGCGGACGTGAGGTTATTAAAAACATTTAAAAGTAGTGGAGCCCAAATTTCCAAGTTAGATTTAATAATGTCAATTGGTAGACCATCAGGGCAAGGTGCCTTATTCCCTGCACTCTGAGTGATGCCGTCTTCAACCTCTGCTAGGGTTATATCGACCCTCGGTGGATTGGAGAAGGACACTAGGACTGACCCGGAAATTGGTGCGGCATAGATGGTGGCAAAATGATCCACCCAGGCTTCACCTGTGATAGTACAACTAATCGGCGTCAGGAATTGACATGAGTTTCGTAGGTCCTTAACAGTGGCCCAGAAGTCGTCACCCTTTCTTAGGTCGGCTGCTCTGGCTAATGCATCCCAGCGATCTTCAATGATGTCATTTTTCCTTTTGTTAATTGTTGTCTTGTACCTTTTTCTTGCTTCTTTCACAGCAATAGGACAAGTAGGTTTAAAAGACAATGCCCTGGGTAATTCTCTATTTGCTGCTGGGCACTCAGAGTTAAACCATCTCGGGTCTGATTTAATTTCCCTTTGTGGTACTAATAGTATGGACTTTGAGGCTGAGCAAATCTTAACAAAGTCACAGACAGCCTTAGGATGGGGGGGCCGTGTCTGACAAGCATGAGTTGAAGAGGCATAAGTTGTCTCTTACTAGGACACCAAACACTTCCTTTATATTATTACCCCGCCATCTGAGTCTAAGATTATCACTTGAGGGCGATAGGTTCCTGGCGCCACATTCCCTTTCTGGGATCAGTCATGATTCCAGTCTCATGGTGACCTTAATGGGGTTGTGGTCCCCCTGACTCATTGGAATGACTAGGCCCTCAATTAGACGTTCAGCAAGGTGAGGTGAAATAAAAAAGTAATCTATAGTTGACGAACACCCCCTGCCTCTAAAAGTTGGCACAAACTGAACATTCGATAAAAATTTAGCAGCTGTATCCAGGGCATTTTCCAGGTTGTGGGAACTCAGGAAAGAACACAGCTCAAGACCCCTTTGATAGGAGGTACCTTGCTCATTACTCCTAATAAGCGAGGGGGCATTATTGAGCCTAGCATTGAAGTCCCCGCCCAGCAAAAGGCCATCAGCTTTCTCATAGTCTTGCATAGTTTCTAATTTGGTAATAAATGTAAATAAAGCAATAAAATTCCTATTTGGGATCGTGTTAAAATCGTTATTATAAAAATTAATCAGGAAAAAATAAACTTTCCTCTTAAAAAATAAGGCTTGGAAATGTGAATTATCTGTAGGGATGTACTCAAAACTCCCGCCAGCGGCGATATTAATCCAGGTAGAGAGTCCCCTAGACGGACGTCCCAGACTTTGTTTAACAGCTGGGGAGTTAAAACAGTGGAACCCATTAAGGTACAGCACTTTAGTGGCCCAGGTCTCCTGAAACATTAGAATGTCCTGCTGGTTTATTAAACTAAGCCACTCTGGGTCTTCTAGCTTTGACTCTAAGCCTGCTATATTCCAGGACAAAACATTAAAATCATTGGGTGCTGCTATCCTGTTAAATATAAGTTGCTCTGCAAAAACGATGGGAGGGGATAGGGAAGGGAGATCACTTACATTTTCAGGCGGTTGGGATAGGGAAGGAGGATCGCTTGTGTTTCCTAGTGGTTGGGCATTATGACTTTGTGAGGGTAGTTGTCAGTCAGGAATATCCAGATCTGACAATGCAGAAAAGCGATTCGCCAGTGATATTACTACAGGTGCGTTGGGGTGGGAGCATGCCAAGGGTTTATAAAAATAACCCAACGGGAGGATGCATATGTCAGTATGTACAGAAATGTGAGCTCCCTAAATGAACCAAGTAAGGGCTACAAAAATTAATGACAATGCAATCTCCTGTGATATTTTTACGGATTGGCCGACCCACCCCACTCTGCGCACCATTAGAATATCTTGTAGGTTAGATGGATTAAAACCTTTATATTTCTTAAGCCAGTCCACACACTTATTCCGCAAATCAACCCATGCCTCCTTCACATTGCTTTTCAAACAAGGAACACCTGCCAGGATCAAAACATAAGGACAAGAAGCAGGAGGAAGATTCAACACATCAGTTCTGGGAAGTTCATTAGGGGTCACCAGTCTTGCATTGACTGCAAAGTCCATGTGCCCAGTGATGTTAGTAGAATGGCTACCAGATTCCAGAGGCTTATGATGCCTGGGTGGAGGCTGCTCGGTACAACCCTCTGAAACAGAACCAATAGTAGCTGCAGAATTTGAAGCAATAAGGTCCTGGTTTTTAGAGCAGGTATGACAACGGTTGGCCTCCATAACGTGATTAATTGGTAGAGTGGAGGGACGACCTCTGGGTCTCTCTGTAGGAGGAACCGGGCTGATCAAATGTTTCAGTCGTTCAAATCTGTCTTGCAAAGAGCTAAGGTTCTTCGCAAGAAGGGCCTTAGTATGGCTCATCATAGTTCTCATACTAGACTCCAAAGCGTCCATTAAATTATCTTTATTGGGTGTAAATAAGGTATAATCAGTCTGAGTGCCCATGGAGCAAGTATTCACTACGTGTGTGGGAAGAGCCGTGGTTCTTAAAGTTTTTTAAACGTTTTTAGGTTTAAATTTAGGGGGTACAACCCGTTTCTGTTTAGCCGCAGGTTCTAATGATTTATTTCGGTCCAGGGTTTTAGAGGCACGTGCCCGAGTTGTGATTCTGTGGCCAATAGGTGACCCGATAGAGGGGGAGTCAGTTAACAGCAACAATGGCGATGGGGGGAGTGCAACCTCAGGCAGGGTCTGCAAATCATGTGTTAGTGAAAGACGATGATGGATGATATCACCCTGATTTAGCGCATCCAGGGATGCTCGCCTTTCAGCAGTTAGGAGATCTAATGACAAACATCTTTCAGTATGCTCGATCTCGTGGGTAAGTAAACTCTCGGCCCTAACAATAAAGGCGTCCAAGGTGCCCACTGCTCCCTTACGCTTTGTCATGGTTTGTTGATGCTGATAAGAATTCCAATTCACAAAGCAGTTAGTGACAGATTGACTACCGTTGACAAGATAGGTTTTTAATTACCATACCTTGTGGTGGCTGCCCCAGGTGGCAGATGTCAGAGGGATGGCCCAGCCCAGGCTCCTTCGGGCTGGGAATGGCACGGACGGGCCCGCCCTTGGCCCGGCGCGGGGGAGCCTGGGAGATGTGGTCTCCGTGGCCCAGGCAACCCCACACGCAACCGGCACCGACCACGGGGACCACGCGAACAGCGCCCCAACTCTCCACTCGCTCCGCGCTCCCCCAGGTAAACAGGCAAGAAGTGTCCAGCCCACACCACAGTTCCAGGCAAGGGAGTTCCGAACAGCAGGTGAGTTATCAGATGATCCCGCACTGTGGGAGGCGCTGTGGTGTTCCCGATGACGAGTATGGCGGGCGCAACGCGGGGTAGACTGGGAGATGTGGTCTCCGTGGCCCAGGCAACCCTACACGCAACCGCGCCGACCGCGGGGACCACGCCAACAGCGCCCCAACTCTCCACTCACTCCGCGCTCCCCCAGGTAAACAGCAAGAAGTGTCCAGCCCACACCACAGTTCCAGGCAAGGGAGTTCCGAACAGCAGGTGAGTTATCAGATGATCCCCTTGCAAGATCAAGGAATGACGTTTTGGAGTGAAATCATTTTGAAGGATTTTATGAGTATGAGCTTGTCCAGTGCTTCTAGGTTCAAGACCGGACAGTCTCTCATCTGTTTTCGGTAATAGGAATAAAACTGAGTAAAACCCCATTCCTTTCTTGTACTCTGAAACAACTGATATTGCCCTTTGCCAGAAAAGGTTGAACTCCCATCTGCTTTGCCTGCCTTTTTGATTCTTCTCATGGCAAGGGTGTTGGTACGAAATGGTCTGTGTGAAAGGAGTGTAGTATCCCTTTCTGATTACGTTTAAGACCCCACAAGTCTGTTATTTATTGCTTCCAGAATTGAACAAATGTTGTAATCTTACCCCCACTTCAATGTTGTGAATTTTGATTTTGTTCTTGTCCTTGTGGAGTGGTAGGTCAGAACTTGTTACCAAACACATCCTCAACCACAGTCCTGTCCCCAAAAGGGACCATTGTCTTGAAAGTTCTGATTCCCCTTTTTTTTTATAAATAACTTTTTCCAGAAAACAGCTTAAAGGGTTAAAGAATATTCTTCTGTTCTGCCCCTTTCACACCATTTCATCTAACTCAAAACCATGATTGTTTAGGGCCAGTAAAGGGCAATTTTTGTATTAAGGATTATACCACTGGAGCAGGTAGAGTGTAGAGCAGGCCACTCGACTCTGGATAATATAACTGTAATACATTGTATACTGGAGACACATGTGAAACAGAGAGGGATTCCTGTCTATGTGGCCTATATTGATCACTCGGCTGCTTTTGATCACTTAGACAGGCAGACCCTTTGGAGGATTTTTAGTGGCATTGGAATGCCGGGGGTCTCCTAAAACTCATCATTGCTCTTCACACCACCATCTGATGTCATATTATATTTGAGGCAGGCGATGTATGATTCCAGAAATCCCAATCAGAAATGGCTTGAAATAGGGATGCCTCTTGGTGCCCCTACTTTTTTCATTATATATGGCAGATCTTCCTGGTATGTTGAATTAGGTAGCTGGTGATGCCCCAAAAGTAGGCTCTTATCCTTTAGGTACGCTCCTTAATGCAGACGATATTGTCCTTCTAGACCTGACTCCGACAGGTCTTCTAAAACGTCTTAAAACGTTGTCATCTTATTCAGATGCTCAGTTCCTAAAGATGAACATAAATAAAACTAAGGTCATGAGGTTTTGCCCAAAGGGGTGTCGGATTAATACAAAGTATAAGTGGTCATATAATAATTCTACCATAGAAGTAGTAAAATCTTACCCTTATCTAGAAAGAATTATATTGGCAAACGTGACTGATAGCTAACATATTGAACATATGTGTTTTCCCATGGAAATGAACGAAAAGCACTTTCCGTAGCAACAGGTCACTGTCACTTTATTAATCTCTTAACAGTATATAAAATGAAGATCTCACCAACTTTTTTATACGCTATACAGACAATATATATTAATCAATGGCACTTTATGCATAAGGTGAAGATTCTTTGCACCATTTGCACTTTCAATTTCTATGGTCTCAATAGAAGCCCTAAGGTTAGAATTAGGATTGGCAAGCACTTTTATAAGAGGACTAGCGGTTATTTTACACTGGTACCATTGTATACTACATGCTTAAGAAAAGTCGTTAAGGACTCATGGCTTCGGAATGTTTCATTCTTACTACAAAGGCTGGGTCATTTTTAACTAATTTTTTAACTGCACTTAAGCACTTTTCCTTGACTAGATTAGCTATCCAGGGTATGAGCTATTTTCACCTGAAAAATCATTTAAAACCAACCATAAAAATTGCTTCATGGAAAAAGATATAGAAATATATAGAGCACAATCTTGTTTCCATTGTTTTATTCAATCATTCCAGGCAGCCGTCCCTCAAGTGTTTTTGAATTGGAACCTGGAACATAGGGTGCAAAGATGCAAATTGTTATGAAGGCTGAAATGTTTACCGTTAACAACTGTGACGGATGGCAGAACGCAGTTTGGGAGGAGAGAATATGCATCTTATGTTGTAATGATGTACAGACCATTGAACATGTTATATTTGCATGTCCTGCTTTCAAAATGTATCAACAGAGACTTTTTAAAAACACTTAAAAAAAAAGACAGCATTTCAACAGCTAAAGCCGCAATGGAGATGATAAATCGCACAGTTAATGAATGAATATGTTGTAAAAGTATCCTATTTTTGTTCTTTTTTAAAGTTGTATAAATTGATTTAAATTTGAATAATGTAGATCTCATTGTAAGATCTAAAGGACTGATTATGATTAAGACTCCCTGTTTTCCGTTTTTACTGATTTTTACAGATAAATACAGACAGAAAACATTTATTTCCTTGTCTGTATCTATTTTTAAATGTGGTTGAAAACGGAAATTGGGTTGCTTTTTGAGTAATTCTAAATACTGTCTGACAGGCCTAAGGCTGTGTGGATTGATAGGTTAGGGGGATAAAAAAGAAAGGAATTGTATTAAAGAGGCTGTAACAGAAGTATATATGCACAAGGTTGATTTTGAAATTTGCATATTTCCTTTTAAGTGCATTGATTTATCTTTTTCAGGTGTTTACAGCATTGAAACATGGTCGGCATTCAAGAATGAGTGCATATTTACCGGTTAAATAAATGTAGAAATATACTAATTTCAGCTTCATTTTTCCACTAAACCATAAATAAATATGGATAAATACAGAAAATATTAGCAAAAAATAAATATGGATAAAACAGACGGAAATGGCCAAAAAATAAATACCATATAACTGGGAGCCATAATTATGATCTTGGTGGACACGGTTACTCCGTCACAAATATGACAGACATCCCGTTCGCCAAATTACAATTCCATTATATCCTATGGAATTTATAAAACGGAAGGCGGGATATCCGTCACATTTGTGACGGATTATCCCATCCGCCAAGATCGTGATCAGGCCCTCAATCTGTAATAAAACCTTGAAACTTGTTTTAAGAACCTTTGATCTGGATCCAACTTCCAAGATTTCATCCAAAGAAGATGACGTCCTGATACTGCTGACCCTGCCGCAGAAGATGCCATCCGTAAGCTGTCGAACATTACCTCTGAAAGGAGTTTCAAAACCAAGTCCATATTTCCTAGAATAGGTGTAGGATGTCATTTTTTTGTCGACAATTGTACAAGGATTGAAAGTCTTTAGAAAGAGTCTGTGTAGCATATGACACATAAGTATTCAATGCCAGAGTGGTCCTGTCACTACACTACCGCGATGTGAAGCTCCCCACCCCAGCCCATTACATGAGTGGGTGCAATCTCTCAAGCGGCTAGCGACATGAGTGAATCAAGTATAATCAAAAATTATTTTAAAGTGTAACTTGAAAAGTGTGGCTCACCTCTCTCATTCACAACAGAGAAAATACAGGAGGAGTGGTGCGTACAGCGACACTTTATAACGTGTTGTCCGTAAACATAGAAAAACACACTGGCCCGATTCACAGAACTGACTTAAGACAAAATTCTAAACTTAGTACCATTTTGGTATTCACAAAAGGCACTTACTCATTTTGGTATTCACAGAAGGCACTTACTCATTTCAGAATTCACAGAAGTTAGGAATCCTAACTTTAGGACTCCTAAAGGCCTTCTGTGAATACTGAAAGTCTTAAAGTATTTGTTTTTTTTTAAAGTTGTATAAATTGATTTAAATTTGAATAATGTAGATCTCATTGTAAGATCTAAAGGACTGATTATGATTAAGACTCCCTGTTTTCCGTTTTTACTGATTTTTACAGATAAATACAGACAGAAAACATTTATTTCCTTGTCTGTATCTATTTTTAAATGTGGTTGAAAACGGAAATTGGGTTGCTTTTTGAGTAATTCTAAATACTGTCTGACAGGCCTAAGGCTGTGTGGATTGATAGGTTAGGGGGATAAAAAAGAAAGGAATTGTATTAAAGAGGCTGTAACAGAAGTATATATGCACAAGGTTGATTTTGAAATTTGCATATTTCCTTTTAAGTGCATTGATTTATCTTTTTCAGGTGTTTACAGCATTGAAACATGGTCGGCATTCAAGAATGAGTGCATATTTACCGGTTAAATAAATGTAGAAATATACTAATTTCAGCTTCATTTTTCCACTAAACCATAAATAAATATGGATAAATACAGAAAATATTAGCAAAAAATAAATATGGATAAAACAGACGGAAATGGCCAAAAAATAAATACCATATAACTGGGAGCCATAATTATGATCTTGGTGGACACGGTTACTCCGTCACAAATATGACGGACATCCCGTTCGCCAAATTACAATTCCATTATATCCTATGGAATTTATAAAACGGAAGGCGGGATATCCGTCACATTTGTGACGGATTATCCCATCCGCCAAGATCGTGATCAGGCCCTCAATCTGTAATAAAACCTTGAAACTTGTTTTAAGAACCTTTGATCTGGATCCAACTTCCAAGATTTCATCCAAAGAAGATGACGTCCTGATACTGCTGACCCTGCCGCAGAAGATGCCATCCGTAAGCTGTCGAACATTACCTCTGAAAGGAGTTTCAAAACCAAGTCCATATGTCCTAGAATAGGTGTAGGATGTCATTTTTTTGTAGACAATTGTACAAGGATTGAAAGTCTTTAGAAAGAGTCTGTGTAGCATATGACACATAAGTATTCAATGCCAGAGTGGTCCTGTCACTACACTACCGCGATGTGAAGCTCCCCACCCCAGCCCATTACATGAGTGGGTGCAATCTCTCAAGCGGCTAGCGACATGAGTGAATCAAGTATAATCAAAAATTATTTTAAAGTGTAACTTGAAAAGTGTGGCTCACCTCTCTCATTCACAACAGAGAAAATACAGGAGGAGTGGTGCGTACAGCGACACTTTATAACGTGTTGTCCGTAAACATAGAAAAACACACTGGCCCGATTCACAGAACTGACTTAAGACAAAATTCTAAACTTAGTACCATTTTGGTATTCACAAAAGGCACTTACTCATTTTGGTATTCACAGAAGGCACTTACTCATTTCAGAATTCACAGAAGTTAGGAATCCTAACTTTAGGACTCCTAAAGGCCTTCTGTGAATACTGAAAGTCTTAAAGTTTTTGTTCTTTTTTAAAGTTGTATAAATTGATTTAAATTTGAATAATGTAGATCTCATTGTAAGATCTAAAGGACTGATTATGATTAAGACTCCCTGTTTTCCGTTTTTACTGATTTTTACAGATAAATACAGACAGAAAACATTTATTTCCTTGTCTGTATCTATTTTTAAATGTGGTTGAAAACGGAAATTGGGTTGCTTTTTGAGTAAATCTAAATACTGTCTGACAGGCCTAAGGCTGTGTGGATTGATAGGTTAGGGGGATAAAAAAGAAAGGAATTGTATTAAAGAGGCTGTAACAGAAGTATATATGCACAAGGTTGATTTTGAAATTTGCATATTTCCTTTTAAGTGCATTGATTTATCTTTTTCAGGTGTTTACAGCATTGAAACATGGTCGGCATTCAAGAATGAGTGCATATTTACCGGTTAAATAAATGTAGAAATATACTAATTTCAGCTTCATTTTTCCACTAAACCATAAATAAATATGGATAAATACAGAAAATATAAGCAAAAAATAAATATGGATAAAACAGACGGAAATGGCCAAAAATAAATACCATATAACTGGGAGCCATAATTATGATCTTGGTGGACACGGTTACTCCGTCACAAATATGACAGACATCCCGTTCGCCAAATTACAATTCCATTATATCCTATGGAATTTATAAAACGGAAGGCGGGATATCCGTCACATTTGTGACGGATTATCCCATCCGCCAAGATCGTGATCAGGCCCTCAATCTGTAATAAAACCTTGAAACTTGTTTTAAGAACCTTTGATCTGGATCCAACTTCCAAGATTTCATCCAAAGAAGATGACGTCCTGATACTGCTGACCCTGCCGCAGAAGATGCCATCCGTAAGCTGTCGAACATTACCTCTGAAAGGAGTTTCAAAACCAAGTCCATATTTCCTAGAATAGGTGTAGGATGTCATTTTTTTGTAGACAATTGTACAAGGATTGAAAGTCTTTAGAAAGAGTCTGTGTAGCATATGACACATAAGTATTCAATGCCAGAGTGGTCCTGTCACTACACTACCGCGATGTGAAGCTCCCCACCCCAGCCCATTACATGAGTGGGTGCAATCTCTCAAGCGGCTAGCGACATGAGTGAATCAAGTATAATCAAAAATTATTTTAAAGTGTAACTTGAAAAGTGTGGCTCACCTCTCTCATTCACAACAGAGAAAATACAGGAGGAGTGGTGCGTACTGCGACACTTTATAACGTGTTGTACGTAAACATAGAAAAACACACTGGCCCGATTCACAGAACTGACTTAAGACAAAATTCTAAACTTAGTACCATTTTGGTATTCACAAAAGGCACTTACTCATTTTGGTATTCACAGAAGGCACTTACTCATTTCAGAATTCACAGAAGTTAGGAATCCTAACTTTTGGACTCCTAAAGGCCTTCTGTGAATACTGAAAGTCTTAAAGTTAGGATTTTTCTCAGTTTAGGAGTAGTAAAGTTAGGACTCCTAACTTTAGGACTCCTAAATGCCTTCTGTGAATACCGAAAGTCTTAAAGTTAGGATTTTTGTCAGTTTAGGAGTTGTAAAGTCAGGACTCTTAACTTTAGGACTCTTAAATGCCTCCTGTGAATACCCACAGTCTTAAAGTTAGGATTTTTTACAGTTTAGGAGTAGTAAAGTTAGGACTCCTAACTTTAGGACTCCTAAATGCCTTCTGTGAATTCCGAAAGTGTTAAAGTTAAGATTTCTTTCAGTTTAGGAGTCCTAATGTTAGGAGTCCTAACTTTACTATTCCTAAACTGAGAAAAATCCTAACTTTAAGACTTTTGGAATTCACAGAAGGCATTTAGGAGTCCTAAAGCTAGTCCTAACTTTACTACTCCTAAACTGAGAAAAATCCTAACTTTAAGACTATCGGTATTCACAGAAGGCACTAAGGAGTCCTAAAGTTAGGACTCCTAACTTCTGTGAATACCAAAATGAGTAAGTGCCTTCTGTGAATACCAACATGAGTAAGTGCCTTCTGTGAATACCAAAATGGTAGTAAGTTTAGGATTTTGTCTTAAGTTAGTTCTGTGAATCGGGCCCACAATAAACTGGATCTTCTATGCCAAAGAATAGGAATCTCTCTTTCCTAGGTGGACACTCCTCTCTAGGTAAGTACTGGGATGAGGAGGACTAGATCAGGGGTAGTGAATTTAAAGTACAACAACACTATACGAAAATATTAAATTAATGAATAGATCACTTGATTAATTAATAAATGAATTAATTAGAATTGTGAAACAACTGTTTGTTTCAGCCAAGCTAGCTGGTTAGCTTTCTGTCATAATTAATCGCTGGCTCAGCCCATATTAATTTATTATGAGGAAGCCATATACAACAGCTAGATAGGTCCATCTTCCTAAACTAGATTTGCTATTGAGGGAGGCACTGAAAATTCTGGTTGGTAGGCAAAGCTCATTGTACATAATTCAAAGCAGAACCTGCATTACGTACCTCCGCCAGAATGCTAAAATGGTTGGACTTTGCCACTTTTAGTACACACCTTAATAATGTTGAGAGTCCTGAGCCTCAGAAAATCATACAACATGAACAAATGCAATTGAGTAATTATGCATCAAAGCCAAGTCTACTTATCTTCTGTATACTGGGCAAATCCTCCAGATAGTTCTTTAATTCCCTCTTTGAATCAGCATACAAATACCTTTGTCAAAATAAACCCCAATAACTTTCATTTGCTGAACTTATCAGCTTACTACAATGAATATGTGAATCATTCAAACTATATAAGATCCGCCATATTTTAGTGCTTGCTGTTATCATTGACCAGATTCAATGGTACTTATATTACTGATGGTGCTGAGGTTTGATGAGTAAACCCAGTTCCATGTAAACCTTTGTGCATCAACCAAGTTATATATCTTCCCTTCTTTGTGAGCTGTGACATCAGAAAAGGCTGTTAGACAAGCAGGAGTGTTTATGAGGAAGACCATGTAAGTGCCCTACTGAAAGCAGAGAGCAGGTGTATGACTTCTAACCGAGCGACCATCCACTTCTTGAAGCCTCTGTGAGCTGAGTCACTGATATTGTTAGCAGGGAGTGAAGGGGGTGACTGGTTGCGTAGAAGAGGGACACCTCTATGGGCAGACTGACTGATATCGGTAGCAGGGAATGAGTGGACGAGGAGTTCAATAGAAAAGGGAAAAGTGCCATTAAAGAGGCCAGGATTCCTAGTGCAGAATATGTGCCCATTGCATGCCATTCTTTCCAATTAGAAAGAAAGGCCGCACCCATATCCGTAAAGGGAAATATCCACTGACAATACATGAGAGTTTTCCTGTGCGAGGTATACACATATTCCAATAAAAAGGCTCTCCACATTCACTAGGTAAGTTGTTTAATAATGGTTTCAAAGCCAGTCAGAAACAACCAACCTGTCCTTTGTTAAGTTGCGCAATGGTGCATCACTGTGATTTTCATAGTGTTTGAATAATGAAGCAATAGCAGCTGCTAATTACATTAGGTGACAGTGCATAACATGGGGGCAATTAAGAGGCATTATTGCCCTGCATGCAATAACGGTATTGGCATTCCACTTCACAAATGTGGGATAGCTGCAGGAACAAGAGGTACCTCGTAACTGAAAATATTGGGAAACACAACTCAATTTTTCTGTAGGACTCCCTCAGCCTCTTCAGTTCCAGACTGTTTACACGCAGCTGACTGAGCTCCCCTCCTTTATTTGATGAGAGGAATATCCAATCAGCCAAAAAATTTGAAAAACATTTTCTTAGGTTTTCAATGTTTTTGTTTGAGACTAGCATATTTCAGTTTCTTTCTGCCATTATGTAACTCATCCAGATGCACTGAACATTTATATATGGGGTCCGTATGGCTTAAATGAAGGCAGAAGGGCAAATCTTTTAAGATCTTATCTCGAACAGTGAGTTACATTCATGGGGCGAAGCATTCTCAGATATAGGATATAAATTACCTAAATATGGCAAGCTGGATCAATCTAGTGGAGCGCATTACTGCTGTAATTCCCTCTAGCATTATTGCTCATAAATAGCGCAAAAGTACTCGTAATTATGCACAATTGTGTGTGTAGCGTAATCCAGCATTTAGCGTTATTTTCTTGGTGCAAAAAAACACCCTCAGGTCAAAAATATGTCAGAGGATGCAATTTGTACAAGGAAAATATCACTAAACGCTACATGACTTGAAAACCAGCAACCAGCAGCTATTTACCCCATATAAGTACATTCTTCCTGTGCTCCTGCTGCAGGATATTGTGCTCCAAATTTCTCTTAATTATTCAAGATGGCGTAATTGCATAATTTGAGATGTGATCAGTGATGTTATCAATGATGTCACTGACCATGTCATGAGTTATGTAATATGTGAGGTCATAAGCAGTGCATTGTGGGAGCGTAAGTTATAGTTAGCTCGGCAAACTATAACTGCTGAATTTCACTGGATGTGTACGAGTGAAATCTGAGCCTAACAATAACGTCCCTGTAACCTTTGTTTTTTTCTGTGAGTTTTTTAAGGTGTTTTAAATTCTGTTTCCTAACTATAACGACCCTTTAACCTTTGTTATTTTAAGTGAATTTCTAAGGTTTTTCAAATTCTATATCTTAACTATAATGTCCCTGTAACCTTTGTTTTGTTATATGAATTTCTATGTTTTTTTAACTCATAGTCACGTTTACAGAGTGATGGAGAAAGGGCGCGAGCCTCCGGCCAGCTTTCAGGAATCCTGCTGTGTCAGACTAACTGGTGGTAACAGAAGGGCTTCTGGGCCCCCGAGAACCCTCAGCATCCAAGAGGACTTCATCCCCCAACCAGCAGTGTGCCAGGAGGCACATTTGCAGAGTGCTGGACATAGGGGACCTGGCCTCCGAAGTCCTCTCAGCTATAACGCTCTGTGGAACTTACTGGAGGTAACAGATGGGTTTGTTGGCCCCCAGGACCCTCGCCATCCAAGGGGACGTCATCTCCCAACCAGAAGTGCACCAGGAGGCACATTTGCAGAGTGGTGGGGAAAGGGAGCGTGGCCTCCGAAGACCTCTCATCAATCTCGCTGTGTGGGACTTAGTGGAGGTAACAGGAGGGTTTTTTATCCCCCATGGACCCTCTGGAGGCAAGGGGACTTTATCACCCAGCCAGCAGTGTGTTAGGAAGCATGTTTGCAGAGTGGTGGAGAAAAGGGGCACGGCCTCTGAAGTCCTCCCAGTAATACCGCTGTTTGGGCTTACTGGAGGTAGCGGGGGGACTTGTTGGCCCCTAAAGGCCCTCTGCAGCCAAGGGGACTTCATCTCCCAATCAGATGTGCACCAGGAGGTGCATTTGCAGAGTGGTTGTCAAAGGTGGCAGAGTCTCCGGCGACTTGCGTGCAGTTTATTTCTAATTTATAAAAAAGAAAATATTAGAGGAAGGTGTTTGTCTGGCCCCCCTTCTCTGGGTTTTTTCAGCACCGGGGACCCCATCCCCAGGGGCCAGACCTTTTTTCAATGGTGGAGTGGGGCACCCTTTTTAGTAACTCTTCTTTTAACATTAAAGGGAGGGGGGCTGAGTGGCCCCCCTTCCGGAGTGATGTCAGCCCTTGGAACCCCAACCTCCAGGGCCCGGCCTCTGTTGTGGGTGCTCTGATCCCACCCAGGGCACCCTTTGTAATGTTGGGGACAGTGGGGGGAGCCTCAAGGCCCCTGCGGACCCTTCCAGCTCCCTGCCTTCAGCAGGAGCCAGCATTGCTTTGATAGAGAGGGAACTGTTAACATGCAGCTCCCTCTCTGTCAAGCAATGGTGGTGGCAGTCCCTGAGGTCATCATAGATTCCAAGAGGGGGGCCGCGTGGCCCCCCACTTTGCAGTTTAATGGGCCTTCCCAGTAATGTGGTGGTCTCCGGGCCGTATATGGCCGGGGAGGGGGGCCGACTGGCTTATTGAAGATATGCTCGGGGGAGGTGGTAGTCCCTGGGGTATGGGGTTCTGCGAGGAACCCCATGCATTTTAACTAAGCCCCAGGGAGGTGGCGTCCTGGGGCATGGAAGGGTCAGAGATGCCTCTCCATTTCTCTATATGTAGCCCTGAGGAGGTGGCTATCCCCGTGGCTCCATGTGGGTCCCCCCATAATTTATTATCAATACCCCAGAGAGGTGGTGGTACCCAGGCTTTTCATAAACCATAGGAGGGGGGGCCCATGCATTCCCCTCCTTTATTTTTTACATGCCCATAGGATTTGGCCCACCCGGGGGGTTTCCTGATAAAGCTTAGCTTTTTTTTCAAATTTTGCCACGGATCCACCTGCAAATTTGCAGCAAATTGAATTAAAAAATGTTTTTACCCATGGTAGTGTCCCAGTGGGACCCCCCACCATACCTGGGGGGTCAGAGTATTCCTACCCTGCACCATTTTCTTTATTTTTCAATTTTTGGGGGAACTTCAAGCCGCGTCCCAAGAGGGCTGCCAACACTTCCTGGTTGAAGTGTATGCAGGCAATCAAATTTCAATAGGAATCGCGAGACCACTGCAAGGATCCACACCCCATAGATCTGTATTTTTTAACCTTAAATATCTCTAAAACTACTGAATGGATTTACACCAAATCATAAAAAGCACCCTTTCAGGACAAACATCTAGCTTTCTGCTAAATGTGGTGTTATTCAGTTCAGCGGTTCATGCTGTAGTCATGTTCAAAATCTCTATAGGAAAATACATGGGGAAAACAAGTTTTGGTACCCTCCTTTTTCTCTGCTCCCGCTTGATGGATCACCCGGAAACTGTCAACACAGCAGCTGACCCGAGTAAAGCAAAAATTGTAAACATTTCATGAAGATTAGTAAAGCAGCACCAAAGTTATTGGCAAAACAAAAAACACTTGGTTCTATCTATAACTAACTACTGGCGATATATATTCACTGGACCAAAGGTTACAGGGACATTATAGTTAGGAAATAGAATTAAAAAAAAACTTTGAAATTCATGGAGAAGCCACAAGTTACAAGGATGTTTTAGTTAGGCTCAGATTTTATTTGTACAGAGACGTCTATGGCTGGGTATATGAGTGTCTAAGTGGGTCTGGGTGTACCTGCATAGGAGTCTCACTGGGTGTGTGATTGGGTGCATGAGTGTCTGACTGGGTTCATGAGTCAGTGCATGAAGGTCTGAGTGGATATATGAGTGCCTGAGTGGGTCTGCGAGTGGGTATATGAGTCTCTGAGTGGGTCTGTGAGTATATGTGTGAGAGTCTAAGTGAGTCTGTGAGTGAGTGCGTGAGTGACTGAGTGGGTTTGTGAGTGGATTAATTAGTCTACGTGCAAAGGTAAGTGGGCGGATGAGCCTCTGAGTGAGTCTGTGAGTGGGTGCAAGAGTGATTGAGTGGGTCTGTGTGAGGGTCTTTGAGTAGGTAAATGTGTCTGTGAATGAGTGTGTGAACGGCCAGGCCACATTTGAATGGGGGTGGGGCCTACACAGACCCGCTTCCCAGCCAATTTTGGCCCAAAGACCCCCAACCTCTGGGCCTGGCCATAATTCAATAGGGGAAGGGGATAGTGCGGCATCACTCCCTGGGCTGTTTTATTCGTTAGGTACCTCATCCCCTGGGGCCTGCCCATGAACAAATGGGGGTCACCTGGCCACCCTCCCCAGGTTGATTTTGGCCCATGGGATTCAATCCCCCAGGGCCCGGATTTTTTGCAATAGGAGAGGAAGGTCGTGTGGACCCCTTCCCCAGGCCTGTTTTGGTCCCAGGGCCTCGCCATCCAAGGGGACGTCATCTCCCAACCAGAAGTGCACCAGGAGGCACATTTGCAGAGTGGTGGGGAAAGGGAGCGTGGCCTCCGAAGACCTCTCATCAATCTCGCTGTGTGGGACTTAGTGGAGGTAACAGGAGGGTTTTTTATCCCCCATGGACCCTCTGGAGGCAAGGGGACTTTATCACCCAGCCAGCAGTGTGTTAGGAAGCATGTTTGCAGAGTGGTGGAGAAAAGGGGCACGGCCTCTGAAGTCCTCCCAGTAATACCGCTGTTTGGGCTTACTGGAGGTAGCGGGGGGACTTGTTGGCCCCTAAAGGCCCTCTGCAGCCAAGGGGACTTCATCTCCCAATCAGATGTGCACCAGGAGGTGCATTTGCAGAGTGGTTGTCAAAGGTGGCAGAGTCTCCGGCGACTTGCGTGCAGTTTATTTCTAATTTATAAAAAAGAAAATATTAGAGGAAGGTGTTTGTCTGGCCCCCCTTCTCTGGGTTTTTTCAGCACCGGGGACCCCATCCCCAGGGGCCAGACCTTTTTTCAATGGTGGAGTGGGGCACCCTTTTTAGTAACTCTTCTTTTAACATTAAAGGGAGGGGGGCTGAGTGGCCCCCCTTCCGGAGTGATGTCAGCCCTTGGAACCCCAACCTCCAGGGCCCGGCCTCTGTTGTGGGTGCTCTGATCCCACCCAGGGCACCCTTTGTAATGTTGGGGACAGTGGGGGGAGCCTCAAGGCCCCTGCGGACCCTTCCAGCTCCCTGCCTTCAGCAGGAGCCAGCATTGCTTTGATAGAGAGGGAACTGTTAACATGCAGCTCCCTCTCTGTCAAGCAATGGTGGTGGCAGTCCCTGAGGTCATCATAGATTCCAAGAGGGGGGCCGCGTGGCCCCCCACTTTGCAGTTTAATGGGCCTTCCCAGTAATGTGGTGGTCTCCGGGCCGTATATGGCCGGGGAGGGGGGCCGACTGGCTTATTGAAGATATGCTCGGGGGAGGTGGTAGTCCCTGGGGTATGGGGTTCTGCGAGGAACCCCATGCATTTTAACTAAGCCCCAGGGAGGTGGCGTCCTGGGGCATGGAAGGGTCAGAGATGCCTCTCCATTTCTCTATATGTAGCCCTGAGGAGGTGGCTATCCCCGTGGCTCCATGTGGGTCCCCCCATAATTTATTATCAATACCCCAGAGAGGTGGTGGTACCCAGGCTTTTCATAAACCATAGGAGGGGGGGCCCATGCATTCCCCTCCTTTATTTTTTACATGCCCATAGGATTTGGCCCACCCGGGGGGTTTCCTGATAAAGCTTAGCTTTTTTTTCAAATTTTGCCACGGATCCACCTGCAAATTTGCAGCAAATTGAATTAAAAAATGTTTTTACCCATGGTAGTGTCCCAGTGGGACCCCCCACCATACCTGGGGGGTCAGAGTATTCCTACCCTGCACCATTTTCTTTATTTTTCAATTTTTGGGGGAACTTCAAGCCGCGTCCCAAGAGGGCTGCCAACACTTCCTGGTTGAAGTGTATGCAGGCAATCAAATTTCAATAGGAATCGCGAGACCACTGCAAGGATCCACACCCCATAGATCTGTATTTTTTAACCTTAAATATCTCTAAAACTACTGAATGGATTTACACCAAATCATAAAAAGCACCCTTTCAGGACAAACATCTAGCTTTCTGCTAAATGTGGTGTTATTCAGTTCAGCGGTTCATGCTGTAGTCATGTTCAAAATCTCTATAGGAAAATACATGGGGAAAACAAGTTTTGGTACCCTCCTTTTTCTCTGCTCCCGCTTGATGGATCACCCGGAAACTGTCAACACAGCAGCTGACCCGAGTAAAGCAAAAATTGTAAACATTTCATGAAGATTAGTAAAGCAGCACCAAAGTTATTGGCAAAACAAAAAACACTTGGTTCTATCTATAACTAACTACTGGCGATATATATTCACTGGACCAAAGGTTACAGGGACATTATAGTTAGGAAATAGAATTAAAAAAAAACTTTGAAATTCATGGAGAAGCCACAAGTTACAAGGATGTTTTAGTTAGGCTCAGATTTTATTTGTACAGAGACGTCTATGGCTGGGTATATGAGTGTCTAAGTGGGTCTGGGTGTACCTGCATAGGAGTCTCACTGGGTGTGTGATTGGGTGCATGAGTGTCTGACTGGGTTCATGAGTCAGTGCATGAAGGTCTGAGTGGATATATGAGTGCCTGAGTGGGTCTGCGAGTGGGTATATGAGTCTCTGAGTGGGTCTGTGAGTATATGTGTGAGAGTCTAAGTGAGTCTGTGAGTGAGTGCGTGAGTGACTGAGTGGGTTTGTGAGTGGATTAATTAGTCTACGTGCAAAGGTAAGTGGGCGGATGAGCCTCTGAGTGAGTCTGTGAGTGGGTGCAAGAGTGATTGAGTGGGTCTGTGTGAGGGTCTTTGAGTAGGTAAATGTGTCTGTGAATGAGTGTGTGAACGGCCAGGCCACATTTGAATGGGGGTGGGGCCTACACAGACCCGCTTCCCAGCCAATTTTGGCCCAAAGACCCCCAACCTCTGGGCCTGGCCATAATTCAATAGGGGAAGGGGATAGTGCGGCATCACTCCCTGGGCTGTTTTATTCGTTAGGTACCTCATCCCCTGGGGCCTGCCCATGAACAAATGGGGGTCACCTGGCCACCCTCCCCAGGTTGATTTTGGCCCATGGGATTCAATCCCCCAGGGCCCGGATTTTTTGCAATAGGAGAGGAAGGTCGTGTGGACCCCTTCCCCAGGCCTGTTTTGGTCCCAGGGACTCCACCCCTGGGGTCGACCATGGTTCCCTGGATCCCCTCACGGCACCCAGTGCACTATGGGACCACGGAGGTAGCCTGAAGGCCCATGCGGTCCCTGCCAGCTCCCCTCCTCCTGCAGGAGCCAGCATTGCCTTCACACACAGGGAGCTGCTGAACAGGCAGCTCCCTGTGTGTGAAAGCAATCCATTCAACTGTTTCCCTGCTCGCTTGACTGCGGGCAGTGAAACAGATGAAAGTTCTGCTTCCAGCAAGCAAAAGCATTTCTCTGCTCTCGCTTGCTGGAAGCAGAGTGTTTGTTGTGACTTGGCGGGAGCTGTCATCAGCAAATACCTATGTCCTGGGGGTGAGCACCCCAGGACATAGCAGGAGCCAGCCCTGGGGGTTGGCATCCCCAGGGCCATTATTGGCTCCAGGAGGGGAGCAGTATGGCCATGGTCCTTTGTAGTTAATGGACAGGCCCTAGGGAGGTGGTGATCCCCGAAGCCGTTTAAGGCCAGGGAGGGGGGCCGTGCAGCCCCCCTCTCACTTTTAAAATCCTAATTTGGCCCTGGAGAGGTGATGGTCCCCAGGCCCATGGGGAGTCTGCGGGACTCACCCATTAGTCACAGTTTAGCCCCGGTCTGTGAGGCCCCCAATTTATTTTTGCTTTGGCCTTGGGAGGTGGCAATCCCAGGGGCTGCAGAGGGGCCACGTAGGCCCACTGTATTTTGTTATGTGAATTTTCCCCAGGGTGGTGCTGGTCTCCGTGCATCTCCTCTTTTTTAATAATCAACACACACCCATTACCTGGCCCACTTGGGCGGTAAACATTACAGAAGCGCTGGAGCCCATGCTTTTTTTTATTTTTATTTTACTAAATGATGCAATCTGAGATGTCATTTGAGATCTCATCAGTGATGTCACTGACCATATCATGAGTGATGTAATATTTGAGTTCATAAGCAGTGAATTGCTGCGGCGTAAGTTGTATTTAGCTCAAGTAACTATAATGGTTAAATTTTTTCTGGTTTTGTATGAGTGAATCTGAGCCTAACTATAAAGTTCCTGTAACCACACACACACACACACACACAAACACATATTACAGCATCTCAGGACCATTATCAACAAGGATAGCACATACTCAGTTGCTCAGCAATTTGAGGAAATACATAACCGCAATACAACTAATATAAAATATAGCTGCCTGGCACAGGTTCCTAAAAACAAAGAGGAGGAGACAGGGAAATCCAATTGAGGCAGTTGGAATCAAGATACCTACTAGACATGGACAGTAACGAACTGTTTACATGCATTTTTAAGACAGACCATAGTTAAGCCTGCAGTCCTCTTTCACATTCAGTTCCATGATGGATTTTAAATAAATTGATTACATTTATATTATAATTTTGCACATATTTTTGGAGCACATTAAGATTGGTATATAAGGGTATTTTGAGGAATGTCTGACAAAATATAGAAAGACATAATATCGAGGTACAAAAATATCGGAGCATTAATATCGATGTCAACAATATAGACATCCTATCTACAACAAGGTAAGTACAAAAATATCGAAAAAAATATCGATGTCAAAAATATCGTTTTTTTTTAAATATCGTTTTTTTAATTAAAAAACTATGCAAAATAAATTAAATAATACTTAAAAATATAATAAACATAGTTAATTTTTTAATATTTAAAATTAATAAGTATTATATATAATTTAATAAAACATTAATTAAACATATACATATAATATATAATATATATATACTTACTTAATAAACAGTTTTAATAATTATTTTAATAAATAATTAATAATTAATAAAAAATAATAATAAAAAAATAATAAAAAAATTATAAATTACAAATTCATCTATACATATAAATTATTAACACAAATAAAAATTAAATCATTATGCAAAATTTCATTTACTTTTAATATTTTTAAAATAAATTATATACTACATTAGCTAAAACTGTACAAAATATATTAAATAACAGAGGAAATAAAATACTATTATAACTCCAAAAATAACAACAGTAAGTAAAATGTTAGATAGCGTAGGGGTAAAAATTAATATTCCCACTCCAAAAGGTGCAACAGTAGGGAAAGTGTTGGATAGCGTAAGGGTAAAAATTTACTATTCCCACTCCAAAGGGTGCAACAGTAGGGAAAGTGTTGGATAGCGTAGGGGTAAAAATTACTATTCCCACTCCAGAGAGTGCAACAGTAGGGAAAGTGTTGGATAGCGTAGGGGTAAAAATTACTATTCCCACTCCAGAGAGTGCAACAGTAGGGAAAGTGTTGGATAGCGTACGGGTAAAAATTACTATTCCCACTTAAGAGAGTGCAAAAGTAGGGAAAGTGTTGGATAGCGTAGGGGTAAAAATGACTATTCCCACTCCAGAGACTGCAACAGTAGGGAAAGTGTTGGATAGCGTAGGGGTAAAAATTACTATTCCCACTCCAGAGAGTGCAGCTGTAGGGAAAGTGTTGGATAGCGTAGGGGTAAAAATGACTATTCCCACTCCAGAGAGGGCAACAGTAGGGAAAGTGTTGCATAGCGTAGGGGTAAAAATAACTATTCCCACTCCGAAGAGTGCAACAGTAGGGAAAGTGTTGGATAGCGTAGGGGTAAAAATTACTATTCCCACTCCAGAGAGTGCAACAGTAGGGAAAGTGTTGGATAGCATAGGGGTAAAAATGACTATTCCCACTCCAAGAGAGTGCAACAGTAGGGAAAGTGTTGGATAGCGTAGGGGTAAAAATGACTATTCCCACTCCAGAGAGTGCAGCTGTAGGGAAAGTGTTGGATAGCTTAGGGGTAAAACTTACTATTCCCACTCCAAAGAGTGCAATAGTAGGGAAAGTGTTGGATAGCGTAGAAGTTAAAAACAACATACTTATAACTAAATTAATATTTTAACATATTAAAAAAATTAATTATTAAATAAATCTAAACTTTTTACAAAAACCCAATACATAATTATTAAAAACATAATTACCAATGAATAATTAAGTAACAATAAATTAATAAATACCAATTAATAATAATTAATTACCAATTATTAGTTAATCACCAATAATATAATTAACAAAAACAAAATAAATTATTACTTAATTACATTTAAATTACTTCCCACCCTATTCCACTATAAACCCATAACCCGCTACAGAACATAATTATCAATTAATCAATTAATTAAAATTAATTACCAACTAATACAAATTAATTACCAATTAATTAAAATTAATTTATAATTTATAAAAATGTATAATTAATTTAGTATAATTAAATTACTTCCCACCCTATCCCCCTATAAACCCACAACCCGCTACAGAACATAATTACCAATTAATCAATTAATTTAAATTAATTACCAATTAATACAAATTAATTACCAATTAATAAAAATAATTTATAATTCCTAAAAATGTATAAGGCTCGTTGGGGGCATAGCTGTGCTATCTGGAGGCGCTGATGACTCGTGGACACCCCCGCTCTCCCCCGCCGCCGTTTGTTGGTTGTACGGCCGCCGGGAGGGGAGAGCGACACAGAAGGCACAGAGACTCCATTTCCCAGCGTCCCCTGCTTCCTTGACGGCAACACTGAACGCCGCCCACACACTCCCGCGCCCGGAGGCGCATAAGAGCGAGCTGCTCCTGCGGTGGAGCGAGGGACAAGGCTCGTTGGGGGCATACCTGTGCTATCTGGAGGCGCTGAGGACTCGTGGACACCCCCGCTCTCCCCCACCGCCGTTTGTTGGTTGTACGGCTGCCGGGAGGGGAGAGCGACACAGAAGGCACAGAGACTCCATTTCCCAGCGTCCCCTGCTTCCTTGACGGGGACGCTGAACGCCGCCCACACACTCCCGCGTCCGGAGGCGCATAAGAGCGAGCTGCTCCTCCCGCGTCGCGGGGCGCGCGCGGGTATCGCCGGGCTGAGCGCGGGCAGAGGTCGGGCCGGGCCACCCCCCTTGGCTCGAGGATGGGGAAGCGCAAACTACTCACCAAGGAAGGTGAAGGTAAGAAGGCTAAAGTACCCCGAAAATCGGAAACTATCATATCCTATCTTACATCAGCAGTGGAGGCTTTAAATGCTCAAATAGCCAACGTGGAGAAGGAACTGGGTCTGGACCTGCCACATACCCCACAAGCTGGCTTAGAACACTCACCACCTCCGGACACTGCCCCTCCCCCCCACTAGAACCAGATATCATAATAATTAATCCGCCACAAGCATACCCCATAGTGCAGGACCTAATCGAAGTTTCAGAGAGGGATCGTGGGGACCCGTCTAAGGAAGACGACTCTGTAAACCGGAATGAAGAATGCAATTTTGGGAAAAGTATTTCCAAACATCCTATAGCAAGAACTGACACTACTCCCTGTTCCAGTCTCCCCGCTCACTTGGTGGACATAGTAGAAGGTTTATTTGAAACCCGTTTGGAGCCGGCACTTGTGACCATCGCTAAGGACATTGTGGACTGTCTGAACTCTTGTGTGGCAAATATCATTAGGAAATGCGAACACATTGAGAGGTGTGGCGCCGCGGCCAGGGCGACTGACGCTGGAATCTGGGGACCACGGTTCGATCCCCGGCTCCGGCGGCAGGTCAGCCCAGCACCATGTGACTATGGGCAATAGCTCGCTTAATCTTCCCGACGGCCCCCAGCGCCTAGAGACCCTTACGGGTGATTGTGCGCTTTACAAATGTGGACTTTACTTTACTATTGATGTTTTTATGAGGGAATTCAGAGCTCAATACACCGCCCCAAAGCACACGAAGCAAACTAGGGAGATGCACGAGAGCCTACCGAATGCGGGCACACAGAGGGTAGCCACACTTTCCCATCCCCTCAATACCCTTTATGACCAGGTTATGTCCGACTGAAGGGACTAGGGATAAACTACCTTCTGGGGGACAGCAGATTAAAAATTGTGCTGGCAGATACGAACGACCAGTGACCGGGTCGAGCAATGTAAATTCAGGAATATTAAACCTCCCCCCAGATGCCGCACCCTTAGTGGTAATTTTAACTGGGGTACCTCCTTTAACTAATGGCCAAGTGGAAACGGAGAGTAATCTCTTGACCAGGACAAAAAGGTGGTGCTCCCAGTTCAGTAGCAGGAGTGATGATCTTGCTCCAAACATTATTATGGCTAGACGGGTTGGGTGGGTCGGGAAAAGAGATAAATGTATAATGGGTGATTGCGTGGTAGTACATTTTAACAGGCCAAACATCGCTGATAGCTTGCTGTGGGATGGTTCTGAGGTTGATGGTTCGGATATCAGACCGCTTCCCTTGGGCTATTTTTATCCCCCCCTCTCACCCATAGCTCCACACTCAGAAACCAAGAGTATCACTGCTTTCACGTCCCCCTCTGAGAGGACCTGTTACTAAGACCACTACCTATCAAACACGCCAGGCCACACTGAGGGCAGAGGGATGGGTCACAGCCCCTCAGGGACACTCAGGCACACGTAGCCCAGAAAGGCAGCCTGGCTTAATTTTGTCAACTAGGTTCTCCCCTCTCTCTACTCTGGATTCTAACGACTGACTATCACATACACATATACGGTTGGGTGGCACTGAGTACATAACACAGGATGATCGCAGACCTACCCTTAATTTTCTTAGTTGGAATGTAGCAGGGCTTAGAAATAAGTTTTCTGACGAGAGATGGATACAATTCGTGTCTCAATATGACATTATTGCACTACAGGAGACCTGGGACACAGGGAATAATATTAGTCTGGACGGTTATAGTAGCCACTCGGTGAAGGCGCTCCCAGGGCTACATGGAAGACCTAAAGGAGGGCTTCACATGTTCATATCACTTAAACTGATTGGTTCCTTCAAAAAGTTAGATACAATTTCAGTCAATTTACTGTGTATAGAATGGGTCAGACCCAATTACTCAACCATTCTAATGGTAAATTTTTACAATGCTCCTGAGACGAACATGGGGAATTCTCATCTATGCTCTTTGGCAGGATTTTTAGATGATTATAAGTCTACACATAGCGCTTTATTGGAAGTAATTTTAATGGGTGATTTTAATATCCACCCCTGTATCTGGAATTGCCAGGCTGAACACCAAGCGGGCCCTCCTGGTTCGACCACTACCCACCTCGAACACACCCCGCAAGGAGAAATGCTGGAAGATTTACTCGCCAATATGAACTTGTTTGAGGTGGTTGGTGTAAGGGGGGAGGATAGGGCCCGACCTTCATCGGCAGAGATGCTGACACGGTGATTGATTTTATTTTCGTTTCAGCTGGTATAGTCAGTGTGACCTCCTCCTGTGAAGTTTTAGTTTCTGCATTCAGTGATCATAACCCCCTGGCACTAATGCTGAACCTCGGGGTTGTTATAGACAGACGAGCAGAGAAAATGGTAGGATGCTTTAATAACTTAATTCCTAAAGATCAGGGCAGGAGATTAAATTGGGCCAAGGTGGTCCCTGAATCTTTCATGCAGGATCTTGCCTCCAAAGTACATGCAGACATGGAAGTATGCTTAGATGTCACGGCAGCTGATAAAGACATCATTGGCTCTTTTGTTGCTATCTGTACTCAGATTGGGCAGGATCTGAAGTGCAACAAGAAGCAGGCAGTTTCAAATCAACCAAGGTGGTTTGACGCAAACTGCTCGAAAGCCCACAAAGAATTAATGCACGCACTTAAACAAGTACCTAGAAATAGTGAGCTTGTTGTTGGGCTTAGAAAGAACTACAAATTAGCCATGGCCAATGGTAGAAAGGCCATTAAAAAGGAGGCCTGGGATAATCTCATGTCAACCGACGTCCTCAAAGACAGTAGTAAATTCTGGGCTACAATTAATCACTCTTACTTCTCAGGAGTGGACAATTCAGTTATGGATTGTGTGATACCAGATGAGGAGTGGGTAACTCACTTCAGTAAGATCTACGATAGTGATGAGGGTAATATGGCCGAGATGGGCTCCACACACAGAGACCCAGCTCCTTCTATATGTTTCAACGAAGTAGAGGTTCAAAGGGCCATAGAGGAGATGACTAAAAACAAGGCCCCTGGACCTGATGGGGTGCCTGCTGATATATATAGGACCCCATTAAGGTTCTGGGTAAAGACATTAACAAACGTCTTTAACTCTACAACCACATCAGGATTCCCTTTGACGTGGGCTACCTCCACGGTAATACCGATATTTAAAAAAGGCCTGAGAAGCGATCCGGCCTGTTACAGGCCGATCTCACTGATTGACTCTGCCGTCAAGATCTTGGGCAGAGTCATCCTTCATAGATTGGGTGATTGCCTGAAGGAGAAGGGGATCCTTTCTGAACTACAATATGGGTTCAGGGCCAAAAGAGGTACCCTCGATCAATGCCTAAATCTGCATATGCTAATCAGTAAATACACCCAGGCAAAGGAGGGCCTGTTATATATGGCCTTCATGGACCTGACATCGGCCTTCGACCTGGTCAATCGAGCTAAGCTGTGGTCTATTTTGCTCAATCTGGGGATAGACCCGCCACTGGTAAACCTTCTAGCTGCTCTCCATCAAGGTCTGGTTGCATCCATCAGAGTTAACAAGGAGGGGAGATGTACCAGGTTCTTTAGTTCAAAATGAGGTGTCAGACAGGGTTGTATCCTGGCACCCCTCCTTTTTACTTTATACATAAACTCACTTGAAAGCTCCTTGGAGGGGGCCACTCTGGATATACCGCACGCAGGGGACTTTGCAGTCCCGGCACTGCTTTACGCAGATGATGCAGTGCTACTTGCCCGCACTGGGCTGGGGCCGCAGAGACTCCTGAATGCTTTTGGGGAATTTATGCAATCCTTAGACCTCCAAGTAAACAACAAAAAATCGCACGTAATGATTGTAGGCAAACGCCCAAAGGCTCTTAAAATAAAACGATTTGCATGCAATGGAGAAGATGTATCCAGGGTCCCGGTATTTACATATCTGGGCGTCATTTTTGACGAAAAGGGCTCATGGGTCCCCCAAATACATGCAAAAGGCATAGCTGTTACCAGATCTACCTCGGCCTTACTTGACTTTGCAAAACGCTTAGGTTCATGTCCGACCGAGGCTCTGCTAACAGTATACAAGTCCAAATGCCTCTCAGTTGCAATGTATGGCGCATCATTATGGGGTCTTTTACCACAAGGTAAATTGCAGATCATAGAGAACAAATTTCTCAGATCCTTACTAGCGGTCCCCCAATCAACCCGAGTACTCTCGGTTCACACCGAGTTAGGTCTTGGTTACATCTCTGACCAGTTACATCTGGCCCCATTGATCTGCTGGGCTAAAACCTGGCTCATCTCTGAGATCATACTAAATCACACCATTCTTAAAGACTGCATGGCACTAGAAAAAGCACACAAAATCCCATGGCTAGCATACATAAAAAATACTTTCGGCAAATTGGGTCGGCCTGATTTATATGCATTCCCAAATTTGCTCCAGAAGGGAGATGTGAACTGGATCAAGGAAAACTTTTTGGGTTTAGCTGAGCAAGAGCGGGAGGAAGTAGAAGTGGCAAAACCTGTGGTAAGAGCTAACTATATGCTCTTGACCACCCCACTAATTGAACCCTACTTAAGGATTGTTACCATCCCGTTCCACCGACATCTTCTTGTTAGATTCAGATTCAACATCATTCAGTTTTCCCGGGGTGACTATCCCATATGGGGTAAATTAGATCAGTCCATCCTTTGCAGTTGTGATAACTTTTCTGACCAGTCATTAATGCATTTTATCATGATTTGTTATAACTTTACTGATATCAGAAAACAGTTCTTGGTCCCACTATTGAGAGAAGCGGGATTTACACAAGTGCGACCCGCTCTCCTGTATTTACGACTGCTGGGTAGCATCAGGGTAATTTATGGGGTTGCTAATTTCCTGGTCCTTGCAATGCGCATTAAGGCCAAAAGACAGCTGATGAATGTTTTAGATGTGTGAATCTATTTTAATTAGTTTTTATCCTCTGCCTATTGTGTTTCGTTGTTAACTATTTCATGAACTTTTATGATGAACTAGTTTCTTATTGATTTTTCCTAATATATGAATTGTTTTTATAATCATTAATATTGTGATGTAATTGCTTTTATGATTTTAATAATCGAATAAAGCTTTGTTTGACTTTGACTTTGTATAATTAATTTAGTATAATTAAATTACTTCCCACCCTATTCCCCTATAAACCCACAACCTGCTACAGTACTAAAATACAAAATTTAATAAATTACATTAAAAAAATTAAATACATAATAATATACATACAAATCATATAAAAATCAATATTAGTAACATCAATATTACTAACATCGATATTAGTAACATCGCTATTACTAACATCGATATTAACAAAATCGATATTACTTACCTTGGAAATTCTGTCCCATCGATATTCAAACATTCAATATTACTTACCTTCTATATTCTTTACATTTGATATTTAAACATCGATATTATTGTATTTCGATATTTAAAAATCGATATTTTGTCTGCCTACCATTTTGACATATTGTGCATGAATAACGTTTGAAGCCACATTAAATGGATGTTTTGAGGCATCATCCAGTGTAATACCATGGAAATGGGTCACTAAGGAAAAGCTGAACAGATATTGCCCACTTGGGCGGTATGATGATGTTCTGTATCAGGGACTGTATGTTATAAAAATATTTAAACTCCACTATGTTGAGATGAGAGAACTGATTCACTTGTATGCTAATATACCTTGACTGTTTTACATCAGGTGCACATTTATTTAAATTAGAACCCCAATAACATAACGATGATGGGGACATTAAGTCAGTGTAAATAAATTAGCCATGTATTCTAACTAAGAGAAATATAATCATAATGGTATTCATTTGTAAGGTGTAAGTTGTAAGTTAATGTGGTTGAATCAGCAATTTGCAAGTTTTTTCAAGGTTTTTTAAATGTCGCTATACAAATGAGCATTCCAATATGGCCATCAAGTATAAAAAAGAAGCTGAATAATCCGATATGTCCTTTGTTTAAGTTTACACATGGGCTGAAATGTATGAAAAAATAGGAATTCAAAATGGCACTTTATTGTGAAACTCATTGAAACTCATGGATTTTCTTGTACGCCAAATAAATTGAGAACATTATCATAAACTGCTGGAAGAGCTGAGTCGGGCCAACGCCCTTGTTCACTGGCTAAGTAACAAACAATGGCAAATTCAAGGACACCCGTTTAAATAGCCCCGCCCACAGTGGGCTTCACAGTGAAATAGAGAGTATTATGTTCAAGGTAGGTCCTCAATTTTCAACCCCAGTGGGTCTGCCAATGTTGCCAAAAATAGTTCACAATCCATCCCTAGTGTGTTGATGCCGAGCCTTGTCACCCTGCACCCGCTACCATTAGTCCATGTTCCATCAAGGACTCACAGTTCTGATGCAGGTAACAGCCCTCTGTCATCCCAGACCGACCATAGAACGGCAATGGTGCATCTTGGCGCCTGGACCTGTCCCACAAATCAAGATGCACTCTCAGCTGAGCTTTCTCACTTTTAATGGAACTGGTAACACTGACAGCAGCAAAATACGGATCCATTAAAGAAAGCCATACGCGTTTCTTCTGTTCGGAGTGGAGCCAAGGTGGTGTCAAATATATATATATATATATATATATATATATATATATATATATATATATATATATATTCACTGAAAAAACCATAGGTTATAGACCATATATAGTTAGGAATTAGCATTTTTAAAACCTTATTTTACTCACACAAAACCATTGAAATTCGCATATATAGTTAGTTGCACTAACTATATATTTCGCGCACCCGCAATCCACTGCTGATGATGTCACATATTACATCATTCATGACGTGGTCAGTGACATCACTGATGACATCACTGATGACATCTCAAATGACATCACTGATTACATCACTGATAACAACATCCAGTGTCTGTATGTTTCTGTAAACTTTAAATATGTCTTACATATTGAAGAATGAGTGGATGTATAAGTGTCTGGATGAAGGATTTAGTAGGTGCATGATTGACTGTATGAGTGAGTGATTAAATGTGTCTCACTGAGTGCATGGGTTAGTGACTAAACTGTCTTAATTTGTGCATCATTATGTCTGTTGTTCTGTAAACTGCTGCATGTATTGATCAGTAGCTATATGAGTACCTATATGGGTTATTGATTGGTTGCCCAATTATTTGTATGGGAGACTGAGTGTGTGTGTGGGTGGTTGGGAGGTGTATGACTCTGTGCATAGATGTGTGAGCAGTTGATTCACTAGATGTATGGGTTCAAAAGTGCATGTGGGAACAGCTGTATGGGCGGTTGACTGTGTGCATGAGTGTATTGGTGAGTGCATGGATATCTCAGTGCTACATGTCAAAGTAAGAACATATGTAAAACACAGTATATGTGAGAGTTGACATATATAAATAACTGTGCATAAGAGGCAGTGAATGTATGAGTGGCTGTATGGATCATTCTGAAAATTGTATCAGGGATTGTATAAGAGAGTAAATATGTGTTAGTATCTGTTTGAATAAGCAAGGTGTGTATAACTGTATAGTTGAGGAGATGGAGGTGTGATTGATTCATTGCATGACTGACTAGGTGTGTGAGTAACTCCATGGATGAGTGACACTCTGTGAGTGTCTGTTTACACTGAGTGTATATAAGGTTATGTTAGAGTCTGAAGAAGTTAATCGTATTATCACATGAATGATGTCATCAGTGATGTGATCAGTCATATCAAATGAGATGTCATCAGTGATGTCATTTGAGATGTCATCAGTGATGTCATCACACTGACCATGTCATGAATGATGTAATATCAGCAGTGGATTGCGGGTGCGCGAAATATATAGTTAGTGCAACTAACTATATATGCGAATTTCAATGGTTTTGTGTGAGTAAAATAAGGTTTTAAAAATGCTAATTCCTAACTATATATGGTCTATAACCTATGGTTTTTTCAGTGAATTTTCAAGGTTTTGTAAATGCTAATTCCTAACTATATATGGTCTATAACCTATGGTTTTTTCAGTGAATTTCAATGGTTTTTTAATAGCAAATATTAAAAGCTGTTAAATGTATTCTTTTTTTAAAGGAAAAATATATTTTATATGTATTTAATATAAATTTTTTATGTATATATATATATATTTTATTTTTTTAGTTTCGCTACCGGTTCGCGCACCGGGTAGCTTCCCGTTAGCTCAATTTTATGCCGCGACCCGGTCCGCGCACCGGAAAATGTCCCGTTTGCACAACTGCCGCGTTCGAGAACAAGATCGCGACGCGTCGCGTAAGCGCGACGTATCGCGTTGCCGCGTAATGCGTCTTATGACGCGCCGCGTTCGCGCACTCGGTAGTGCTCCGGAGCGCGAATGAGGCGCGAAGCGCAGCACCCCGGAAGCGCTCCGGGCGCGGAGCGGGACGCGTAACGTAAGCGTAATAGGTCATGTGACCTGTAAATAACACTTTTCATTGGTTTAGAACTATTTTTTTTCCCAAATGATGAAAACCCCTCCTTTTTTCCTCACTCTTACTTTCATCTTTGTGAGAGGAAGACCTGTTTCTCTCTGGTTGAAATAATGGCATCTGTAGTAGCTGCAGCTGGTGGACCCCCACCCCCACCACAACCACCTAGGAAGGAAGGACCACCTGCGCAGTTCCTTCCAAACCCAGAGGAAGAGGAAGAAGAAGAGGAAGAGGACGTAGAGCGGAGGCAGTTCTTGCTGAATAGCCCCGCAAATCACACCACAAAGACCATTTTATATTGCAATTTTTTTCTTTTCCTCGAGACCAAAAAAAGGTCAATGCCCGATATGTGACATGCCTCAATGGTTTTTTAATAGCAAATATTAAAAGCTGTTAAATGTATTCTTTTTTTAAAGGAAAAATATATTTTATATGTATTTAATATACATTTTTTATGTATATATATATATTTTTTTAGTTTCGCTACCGGTTCGCGCACCGGGTAGCTTCCCGTTAGCTCAATTTTATGCCGCGACCCGGTCCGCGCACCGGGAAACGTCCCGTTTGCACAACTGCCGCGTTCGAGAACAACATCGCGACGCGTCGCGTAAGCGCGACGTATCGCGTTTCCGCGTAATGCGTCTTATGACGCGCCGCGTTCGCGCACTCGGAAGTGCTCCGGAGCGCGAACGAGACGCGAACGAGACGCGAAGCGCAGCACCCCGGAAGCGCTCCGGGCGCGGAGCGGGACGCGTAACGTAAGCGTAATAGGTCATGTGACCTGTAAATAACACTTTTCATTGGTTTAGAACTATTTTTTTCCCAAATGATGAAAACCCCTCCTTTTTTCCTCACTCTGACTTTCATCTTTGTGAGAGGAAGACCTGTTTCTCCTTGTTGAAATAATGGCATCTGTAGTAGCTGCAGCTGGTGGACCCCCACCCCCATCACAACCACCTAGGAAGGAAGGACCACCTGCGCAGTTCCTTCCAAACCCAGAGGAAGAGGAAGAAGAAGAGGAAGAGGACGTAGAGCGGAGGCAGTTCTTGCCTGAACAGCCCCGCAAATCACACCACAAAGACCATTTTATATGGCAATTTTTTTCTTTTCCTCGAGACCAAAAAAAGGTCAATGCCCGATATGTGACATGCCTCATTTGTAAAGATGTTTTGTCTAGAGGTACAAACAAAAAGTATAGTTTTGGTAACTATACTATGCACCGCCACATGCAGAGGTGGCATCCAAACAATTACAGCGCTGCTGAGCTGCGTCACCTCCAAGATAACCTACCAACTCCTGTGGCCAGTACATCGTCGCAGGTAACTCTATCGGGACCAGAGGCGAGGGAGACGGTCCCAAACATTCAACAGAATTTTGTGCACATGAAGCTAGTGTGCATTTACTGTGGTGAACTAATTTCATATGGGAATATGAGTATCATTTTAATTAATAGAGCGTTTGAAAACCACAAGTGCTCAAAACGCCCCAAGAAATAAAAAAAAAATTGCTCCTGTTGAGCCCTTTCTAATGCCTGTTTTTCGTTGTTCCCCCCCCAAAAAACCAAAAAAACATAAAATTGTTCAAAAAATACAAAAAAAATAAAAAATGTTCAGAAAAATATAAAATATATATAAAACAACAAAAACATAAAAAAAGTTCTTTTCAGAACTACCTCCCATTTCTAAAAAATTACTAAAATTTTTAGCACTCTTGACTTCATTTTTCTCATAGGTGCACGCACCGGTGCGCGCACCGGAGAGCGCCCCGTTAGCGCAATAAAAAAAAAGAAAAAAAAAAACAAGAGAAGGAGAGCATAAGAGAAAGAGAAAGAGAGAGTAATGTTAAGAGACAGACAGCAAGAGAGAGCAACACAGAGGTACTGTATAATGCATAGTAAAACAGTGTAAAAGATATAAGAAAGTGTAAGAGAGAAAATGAAAAAAATATAAGGCTGTGAAACAAAGAAAGAGAGAAGAATAATACTAAAGCAGAGGCACATGAAGAATGTGAGTGGCTGTAAAGAGTAAAAGGAAAGTGAAAAAATGATGTACAAATAAAAGGTAATAACGGAACCAGATTTAAATAACACTGGTGAGGGAGAGAGAGAAAAAAGTAGTGTCCATAACTAAAGATGGATGAAATAAGATGTATAAAATCGACTAAAGTTAAAACATGTGGATTGACAGAGAGAAAAAACTGAAAGAAGAAAAGAAGAAGTAACAGAAAGGGAATAATTGAAGCAGCAAAGAAATGTAAATAACGTAGTGTGCTTGAACTTCAGGGATAAAACATAATGAACAAGTAGTGAAAGAGTGAAGAGACAGAGACAATTAGAGTAAGAGAGACGGACTGAGTGAACGGGAGTGAGGAACTGTGAGAACAGAGGGACTGAGAAAAGGAGTGGAAGGAGTGCAGTAAGTAAATCACCCACACAACACAACAGCTACCCTACCTCAAAGCACTCTAAAATATTATTTTACTGTTTCTCTTGGTTTTCCCCTTGTTACGCTCCCCGGTGCGCTATCCATAGTATAAGTAAAGAGGGGTGAAAGAGGGAGAAATATTGAATTAGGATAACACATGGTGAGTGACATAGAGAGTGGACATAGAGAGTAAAGGAAACAGTACCTGAATGGGCTTGAGTAAAACAGCAAAAAAAGTTAAGTAATGCAATGTGTGTGACTTACAGGGAGTCAGTGGGTGTAGGTAGGAGTTTGGGTGTGTAAGGTGTGTCTGTGTGTGTGGTTGTGTGGACTGTTTTGGTGTGGGTAGAAATGAGGGTGTGTGAAATATGTATGAAAAGTGTATGAGTGTGGGGTGTATATGTGTTCGATGTATGTGTGTGTATGGAATGTGTGTGTGTTTTTGAAGAGTGTGTGTGGGAGGTTTTTTGTGTGTATGAGGTGTGTGTGTGGTGTGTGTGTGGGTGTATGTTACAGGTGTGTGCATGTGTTGGGAGGGGGATGAGCTATATGTGTAGGAGTAAGGTAAATAATTAAGAAAAAGAGAATGAGTGAAGAAGCAAAGGAAGGGAACAGAGGGTAAGTGAAGTAAAGAATAGGGATGAAAAGAAGTTGAATATGAAAGGGTAAATAGGGAAAGGGGAGTAAACATGGAGAATAAGAATAAGTGAAAGAAGCAGAGTAAAAACACAGGAGTGAGGTAGATTGAGAAAATGTTAGTGACCTTAAAGCAAAGGGTGATAACAAACTACATTTTTTTAGTCATACTTACCATATAATAAATGTAACTTTATTTTTTTTTACTACAGTTGGTATCTGTGAAAGAGAGAAGAAAAAATAAGTTATAATTAGTAAAATATGTATTTTAAATTAAAAGATACAAATGAAGAGCTAAAAACATTATAACACTCTATTTAGAAATAAAGTGAGAGTGAAGAACACAGAAAGGGAAATAAACTAAGGTAGAAGGACAAAAAGAGGGAAAAAGAAATAGAAGGAGAGCAAATTACAAAGAGTAAGGATATAGATTCACTAAGAAAAAGAGAGAGAAGTACAGAGAAATGAACTGAAGGTAAGAAAGATACTAAAACAATGTGAGTTAGCAAAACTAAATCAGGAAACAGAAGTAAGTAAAAAGATAATGACTGAGACAGAAAACAGTCTAATTAAGGATGCATTTAGAAGAATGAGGAATAGAAGATAACTGAGAGTAAGAGAAGAACAGTCATACAGTGAAAGGATGAAGGGAGACAGAATAATATACAACAATTGAAGGAAATGGACTGAGGAAGTTATAACGTAGACACACTAAGAGAAAAACTGAGTGAGGTGGAGTACAATGAGTGACAAAAGAAAAAAGTAATCTGCAAAAAAAAGAAAGAGAGGAGAAGACGACTAAAATAGTGGTACTGAGAGAAAATAATTTGGTGATGAAAGTAAAGAGAAGGACATTGAAAGAAAGGAAATGATGGATAGTAACGGAACCAGAGTAAAAGAAATGGGATGAAGAACGATGAGAGAGGAGCAGTGAAGTTGTTGTAAAAGAAGTGATAGAAGGTAGATAAACACAAGTGAAAATAACACAAGTAGAGTGAGGCACTGAGGACATAGAAGTAGTGAATGAAAAACAGAGAGAAGAGGTCAAAAGTAAAGAGCAAACAAAGATAAGCTAAGGAGAGTGGGTGATTTATAGTGATAGAGTGCAATAATACTGCTGAGTGAGTAAACAGGAATTACTAAAAGAGCAAAGGAGGAAAATACGGAAAAGAGAAGAAAAGCAGAAAGACTGAAAGCTGAAAAGTTATGCAAGGGAGAGACGGGATACACACAGTTGAAATGAAAATGAGGGGTTGTCAAAGAAGTGGAGTAAGGGAACGGGGGTTACAGAGAGTGAGAGAAAGACATTATAAGTGAGTAAAAAGAGCTGAAAGAAGATAAAAAAGGAAAGTAAGTGTCAGAGAATGGGAATACAATTTAATTTACACAATCCAATGTATAGAATAACTTCTACAACATGTTACATAGTTTGTTTTTGCTGTTCTCAGAATATATTGAATTTCACTTAAAGTAGTGAGTTCAAATTACTCATCATATGACAGCGGGGAAAAAAAACACAATCTAAAAGATTGTGTTTTAAAAAAAACCTTACATACTGACAAATGACAAATGTACGCTAATCTTTGATTGACTTACTTTTCCTTGAGGCCAAATAGTATATCATGGAGGTCCTTTTCTCGTTGCATAGTATTTTGCTGTTCACTTAGAAATCCATTTCATCGACTTTCTACATAAAAAGCCCCAAGAACATCTGAAATATTTTCAAAATTTTAATATACTCCTTTTTTTCAGTCATGACTCTTTACTCATTCTTGCACCTTTCCATTTGGCCAAATAGTGTCAGCTGTATGAGTATATATGAGTACTCCTCCCGTCTTCATAGGCCAATTACCTTTACCTAAATTTTGGCTGGAAAAACACTAGATATGAATTTATAAAGCCAAAAGGCAAACGTTGTTTGAAAGTCAAATGATTGTCGTTACATTGGGTCCAACCTTTAGAAGTTTTTAAATAGCATGTGTAATGCCCTGATGTTGTAGAAGGACCATCATGAAAAATAATAGCTACAGTTGCAAAGGTTCTTCCTGATATCGATAACTGAGAAGCCACAACATTTTTAATAGAAGTTGTCAATTTAGTTCCATCAGGTCTACATCGTTGGAACATTAAAATAACATAGTGACCATAATTTTGTAGAAATAATGTGGACAGCATTACAGACTTACACCATATTGTGATCCGCTGCTTTAACTAGATTATTGAAAGACACTGATTTGCAGTCTGGTAAAGTTAAATATATAAATCTTTCAGAGTCTATTCTAGTAGTACTTGATGAAGCACAGTTATCACAGTCATGTTGCCATTGATAAGAAAGGCCAAATAGATTTTTTATATCTACTCCTTCATCGTGTAATACATCAAACATATATATTAAAAATTCCTGAAAATCCTGCTGAATATTCTGTGAAAATTGATTTTGACCTGAACATATATCTAGAAGATTTCTAATTTCTGAAACACTTTCTATTTTTGCTCTATCACTACTACATTTGTCTAACACAGAATTCAATAAACAGCACAATGTTTGTTCCCGATTTTCAACAATCTGTCTTTGTAAATTTTGAAGAAAAAAACCAACATTAACTACTACATTAGCATAGCAGTTGACACCAGAACTGTTTTCAAACTGAAATCCAACAACATCTTCAACAGAATCCTTTTTGTTTCTCTTTACAATTACACTTTTATCTACTTTATGCCTTTTTGCTGATAACTCACTGCAATTACTCTCATTTCTTCTTTTTCGGCCTACCACACGTTTTTCAATCAGAGGATATTGAGGCAAATGTGGAGCATACTCTATTCTTAACCTATTGTATTCTTTTACACAATCTAAATCTGCACAAATCTTTGTTTCATCACACTCAATCAAGTACAATCTTGATAAAGTTCTGACTCGTGATAATGCCACATATGCCATACCCTCTTTAAACACAGAACTTCCAATGTTCACCAAAGCGCTATCTACACTTAAACCTTGAGACTTATGAATTGTCACCGCATATGCCAAACAAATAGGAAACTGTTTTTGGCGAACATATAAGTCTTTCACGAGCAAAAATCTAGCTGAACAACGACAAATTTGTTCTATTTCATCAATGTCATCAAATTTAATTTTTAAAATTTCAATTCCATCTCTATTTTTGTAATTCACAAAACCAACAACATAACCCATTGCTCCATTTACTAGACCTCTTTCAACATTTAAATTCCTTCTTAAAATGACACGACAATTCAAACACACATTCAGAGTCTTTTCAAAACCAGCAGTTTTAGATATAGTCTTCTCTAATGAATCCAATTTTGATTTCAAATTTTCAGACAAAATAATTGTTGCTCCCATATGCTCTATTTTATCAATAGCTTCCAGTTTCACTATCTCTTCATTTTCTAACTGTAACATTTTGTTGTTGAATATTGGGACATTCTTTCAGAGTTGGCAACAAACATATGCCAGATTTCTTCTCGTTAATTTTCTTAAATATGTTCTCTGGAAGAATGTTTTCATTTGGGTACAAATTTGAAATTAATCGTGCATGTAAAGCTTCTTTCCCTTGCTGACTTACTTTCCGCTCCTTACATCTTGTAGAATATTTTTATAATCTTCATCATTTGCCTGCCGCATATTTTGAAGCAGTTCTGCATATTTAAAGTTTAACCATATATTAACGTTTCCAATGCTCCCTAAGCACTTCCTGGTATCTTCATGTGAGCATTTTGAACACAGGTTGTCCTTTCACTGGAGTCAACTGCAGAAGATCTCCAAAAACAATAATATGTTTTCCACCAAATAAGACATCATAGTCTGTTCTAAGAATTTCTTGCATTCTCAAATGCACAAAAGCAAGCATGATATTTGACACCATGCTTACTTCATCAATGATAAGAAGTTTCATTTTCTTCAGGACTCTCGAAACTTCGGAACACGCATCTCCTGATAGCTTGTGATACTCCAATTTGTTATCATGCTCCACTGGCAGCATCAGTAAACGATGTAAAGTAATCCCTTTAATGTTATGTGCTGCCAGCCCAGTTGGAGCAGTAACAGCACAAGACAGCGGTGATTCAGTCCTTTTCTGCAGATAAGTTGCAATGGCTTTAATCAGAACACTTTTTCCAGTTCCCGCTTCTCCACTCACGTACAGTTGGACAGGCTTAAATGATGTACATGAGCACTCTTTTTTCTCATGACTGAATCCATGTTCAATCTGTTCTGTGACTTCGTCATATATCTGTTTCTGCTCAAGGTTTAGTTGTTTCACCAAATCTTCTAAGTTAACTTCATCATCTTGACCTTGTTCCATAGCTCTTTCCACCTCATCCATGGCAGTAGCAGCTTCATTTTGGATAATTGGTCCTCCTAGTGGATCCTGACTCAATGAAGCAGAACTCTGACTGCCTTGAGAACTGTCTCTCGCAATCTCTGCAGCAATTGTGGCTTCTTGCTCTATTTGTTCATTCAACATTTGCAGATAATTTGGAAAAACAGGACATTCTATGGTATCCTTCGTTGCATTAAAGGAGTCTTCATAACAGAGAAAATCTCCAAGAAGTTCCTCTTCTTCACGCCATGGTTTAAACACTTGCAAAAGAGCCAAATAATAAAATTCTCTTTTATCTGGATTATCACAACTCAATTTGCGATGATTAATCAAATGACCTTTTTTCTGTTTCACTAGACATCCTTCACATCCAATGACTCCATATATTCCATTATTCATATCTTCTCTGATGTTCCTCTTATACATATATCTCTGCAGAACTTCATAGAGACAAGCGTTCTCAAGGTGATGACTTCTATTTGGATAGTATGTATCCAACATGTTTGTCTTCAAAATATCTGTACTTTCTGGTTCTTTCTCCGCCAAAAACTCTATCTCTTGTACAGACTTCAAAACTCGATTTCGTGTTGCAGCAAGACCTAGACTCACCCAAATGATGGTTCTAGATTTGGCATAGAGACTTGCTGACGACAATCGATCAGAACATTCATACGCTCCAATTTCTCGATGCGACAACATCTTCAGACTGTAACTGTATAATTTCCTGCTTAGACTCTTTCGTTGTGAAATGTCCTCCCACATTTCCTTTAGTTCTGTCTTTTCTTTTTTTGTGATGTAAGACATCACATATCGAGCCACAGCAATAGAGTTGTCAGCAACGAATTGAATATCCATGTTAGCATTCCACATGGACAAAATCACTGGGTTGTAGTCGCTGATGTACTTAGACTCTTCGTCTCTTTTTAAATTGTATGTATTTTTTGGTGATTTCCTCGTCACAGTATGTCGCAGAGAAGACATCAAATTATTTACTCTTCCTTTAGAAATCACTGGTCGTGGAAAGCTGACACGACATTTTGTGTAGAACTTGTCCTTGTTTCTGAATTTTCGACGACAGTACTTTCCACAACGATGGGATTGAAAGCGTAAAACTTGTTGCCTTAAACTGTTTTCTTCCGTAGTTTTCGGAACAGCACATGTTGAATACTCTTCAATGAAACTCATCACTGTCTCATCCGAATCTGTTCCAAATTTGGGTGTATCTTTAATCCACAACAACATATGTATGTGAGGAGCACCTCTCGCTTGATACTCATTTCTCCAAAAGAAATCCAAAACCTCTCCTAGGGGAGGATTTTTTTTGTTGGTAATAAAAGACATCATAGCTTCAAATCTATGATTAAAATATCTGCAAACATTCACTGGATCCAAAGAACACAGTTCTCCAGGTGTTTTGAATTCTATATTTTGTATATTAGCATTGGCCTCTCGTAGAAATTGAAGTAAGTCCTCCCATGCATACTCGGCACAGCTAAGAGTGAGGAACCATGTAGGAATTCCTAAGTTTCTTAGCATACATTTCAATTCCCCATGGCGACGGTACCAATACTCATTTGTACCACGCTGACATGCCATGAGATTGATTAGATGAGATTCTAAAATATTATCTTGCAGATTCACTTTCTCCATAAAGTCCCTCGCCGAAACATTTTGTAGATGTGCTCCACTTTTCAGAATATGGTTTACTGCATAAGAAAGCCCAGACAAGTCACTTTCATACAGTAGATGAAACAAATAGGGAATGCATTGACGAAACCTTGCATCTTCAGCATATAATCTTACAGTTCGATATTCAGATGCAGGAATTTGAAGTGGTCGATCATCATATCGTCCACCTCGACCTGTTGGAAATAGCTGTGGAAAACAACGAGCTCCCAAACTTTCTTCCCATACACTAATGGGACTTCCTTTTGCTGTTTTCATTTGAAACAATTCAATTGCATTCCCCATTACTTCTTTGGAATGCAAAGGATGAACAGTATAATGTTCATATATTTCTTCACTTCTAGACACATCAACTTTTTCAATTTGGCCGCCTGAACAATCACTGTCTTCATCTGTAGCTGTTTCCTCTGCTGCAACACATACATCTTTGTAGTACTCATTGTTTTTGACTAAATACAACGTTGCCTTTTTGACTTTCCTAACATCCACTAAATCTTGCCAGATTTTTTTACTCTTTGTTGGAACCCCATTAACTAGAATAACTAAAGGTTCCTCTTCTACTTTTTCTATACCAATTGTATCAATATTTTTTTTCAAATCTATGGGCAAATAAACAACTCTTCCCTTTAATCCTCTCTGCAAATCTGTAGGAGGCAATTTCCCTATCTTAGGCTCCATGCGAACAATTGCCTGAAAAGGATGGACACATTGAATCAAAATAGACTCATATGTATTTAAATCCATCAATTCATGGGGAATGTCTATCAACTCCAGATTATTATGAACAGCTCTAGCAGGCATTCTGTTTTGATTTAATTTGTCATAACAATATTTACAAATACGCTGATCAGAACTCAAATCAAAAGAATTCTCCACCCACAAATAAGTTGCTAAATCTTTCCACTCATAATTATCCATCTTTTCACTTTTTGCATATAAATCAACTAACCTAGTCTGAATCTTATAATGAGCCCGTCGACAACACAAACAAGTAAAATTCGGCCTTTCACTTGATTTCACCTTAAACCTGGTAATTTCCTTCTCAAACTTTTCTGTATTTAAAATCTGTACATTGTCTTCCACATTACCTTGAATTGCTGTCTCAATTTCTACACTGTCCTCTTGCTCACGAAAATAACAAATCTCAATTTCTTCACAAATCTTCTTCACATCTAATTCTGTTGCATGCAAAAGAGCATTGTTTAATTGTTTAAGCTTAAGTGCTGGACTTTTTGCATAATACAACATTCTCACTAATTTCCTCATTTTGGTATGATGCACTGCTAACATCCTAAAATGATGAAAAACACTCTGGCAGACTTTTCTAGAACGACAAGCCAGTGAATGGCCTTGCAAACCTGTTATTCCTCTCACTGTACAAGGATCTAAGTCTTGCAACAACTTCACTTTCTGCTTTATACTTTTTTTACTATATGTACGTAAGAAATTACAAAACAAATCAATTGATTCCTGTCGCACACTACAAATACTACTACACTTCCAAGTGTACACTGGACCCTTAGTACGTCTCCCTAAAACTCCATCAGATAACACCTCTTCTGGTTCTCTAGGCACAAGTTTCTCTTTTTCAATCGGACAACCGTCTTTCACTTCATACGCTCGACCACTGGTGTCAACTGCATGCACTAAATCATTCTCCTGGAATTAACTCTCCTCATTAAAAAATGGCGCACAACTTGAACTGTGCATCCATTCTCCAGAAAAAACTTTACAAAAATGAGTCCGATTAATTACTCTTTTCCATCTACTGTTTGATTTGAAAACATCAATTGTCTTGTTAAGTGTCCTAATTCTATTGATTATTAAAATAAATAATTTTTTCTTAACTTCAAAAGCCTGATCAACAATCTTCTCTACACTTTTCTTTTTCTTATAAAAAGCAGCTCTCTGTTTACCTTTTTTAATATTTTTTAACAAATTTAAAACCACTCTATTGCGAAACATTTGTCTACGAATGTCTCTAAACTGATTCTGCCTTCTATTCCTATACATATTGTTCTCTCCTGCTCCAGTTTTAGGATTCTTTGAAGTTCTCTCCTTCCTTTTCAATTTTACTCTCTCTTTTTCTTTTTCTACATGGTGTCCATCATTTTTTCTGGATGTACATATGTTGCGTAAAAAAAGAGTTAGTTGTCTTACCAGGAGCTTTGTTCCTGTTTTTTGAAGTATCTGTTGTGGAAGAATGCTGTAATTCCGTTGCTGTTTTTGATTTTTCCCGGTTACGTTGTTTCTTTGTCCTTTCCTTTGTGGGCATCTTTGCTTTTTCTTCAAATAACGATTTCAATCTGTGTTAAAGAAAAACAGTAGCACATTATAGACCACTATTACCAAACAACAAAGCAATGACAAAAAGCAAACGATCAATACAGGGTTTCAGATCAGGTGAGGATTCTCCAGTGGTGCACAAAAGGTGAGGCCTGTATTGAAAAATATAGTGGAAGACAGCTCTGTCCACAACTACAAAGAAGATCAGACCTATGTCTAACTCCACTGCACTCTTATACACAGGCTTCACCACCTATGCTTCCCAAGAAAATATTGAGTTATATAGTTATATAGAATTGTATTTTATAAAATTGTGAAGCTCCATGAGAAAGCGTTTGCCTCAGTCTTATTCCTGTTGTGAGGCAGGTGCAAGATTTTGCAACATCTTCAGACTGTAACTGTATAATTTCCTGCTTAGACTCTTTTCATGTGAAATGTCCTCCCACATTTCCTTTAGTTCTGTCTTTTCTTTTTTTGTGATGTAAGACGTCACATATCGAGCCACAGCAATAGAGTTGTCAGCAACGAATTGAATATCCATGTTAGCATTCCACATGGACAAAATCACTGGGTTGTAGTCGCTGATGTACTTAGACTCTTCGTCTCTTTTTAAATTGTATGTATTTTTTGGTGATTTCCTCGTCACAGTATGTCGCAGAGAAGACATCAAATTATTTACTCTTCCTTTAGAAATCACTGGTCGTGGAAAGCTGACACGACATTTTGTGTAGAACTTGTCCTTGTTTCAGAATTTTCGACGACAGTACTTTCCACAACGATGGGATTGAAAGCGTAAAACTTGTTGCCTTAAACTGTTTTCTTCCGTAGTTTTCGGAACAGCACATGTTGAATACTCTTCAATGAAACTCATCACTGTCTCATCCGAATCTGTTCCAAATTTGGGTGTATCTTTAATCCACAACAACATATGTATGTGAGGAGCACCTCTCGCTTGATACTCATTTCTCCAAAAGAAATCCAAAACCTCTCCTAGGGGAGGATTTTTTTTGTTGGTAATAAAAGACATCATAGCTTCAAATCTATGATTAAAATATCTGCAAACATTCACTGGATCCAAAGAACACAGTTCTCCAGGTGTTTTGAATTCTATATTTTGTATATTAGCATTGGCCTCTCGTAGAAATTGAAGTAAGTCCTCCCATGCATACTCGGCACAGCTAAGAGTGAGGAACCATGTAGGAATTCCTAAGTTTCTTAGCATACATTTCAATTCCCCATGGCGACGGTACCAATACTCATTTGTACTACGCTGACATGCCATGAGATTGATTAGATGAGATTCTAAAATATTATCTTGCAGATTCACTTTCTCCATAAAGTCCCTCGCCGAAACATTTTGTAGATGTGCTCCACTTTTCAGAATATGGTTTACTGCATAAGAAAGCCCAGACAAGTCACTTTCATACAGTAGATGAAACAAATAGGGAATGCATTGACGAAACCTTGCATCTTCAGCATATAATCTTACAGTTCGATATTCAGATGCAGGAATTTGAAGTGGTCGATCATCATATCGTCCACCTCGACCTGTTGGAAATAGCTGTGGAAAACAAGAGCTCCCAAACTTTCTTCCCATACACTAATGGGACTTCCTTTTGCTGTTTTCATTTGAAACAATTCAATTGCATTCCCCATTACTTCTTTGGAATGCAAAGGATGAACAGTATAATGTTCATATATTTCTTCACTTCTAGACACATCAACTTTTTCAATTTGGCCGCCTGAACAATCACTGTCTTCATCTGTAGCTGTTTCCTCTGCTGCAACACATACATCTTTGTAGTACTCATTGTTTTTGACTAAATACAACGTTGCCTTTTTGACTTTCCTAACATCCACTAAATCTTGCCAGATTTTTTTACTCTTTGTTGGAACCCCATTAACTAGAATAACTAAAGGTTCCTCTTCTACTTTTTCTATACCAATTGTATCAATATTTTTTTTCAAATCTAGGGGCAAATAAACAACTCTTCCCTTTAATCCTCTCTGCAAATCTGTAGGAGGCAATTTCCCTATCTTAGGCTCCATGCGAACAATTGCCTGAAAAGGATGGACACATTGAATCAAAATAGACTCATATGTATTTAAATCCATCAATTCACGGGGAATGTCTATCAACTCCAGATTATTATGAACAGCTCTAGCAGGCATTCTGTTTTGATTTAATTTGTCATAACAATATTTACAAATACGCTGATCAGAACTCAAATCAAAAGAATTCTCCACCCACAAATAAGTTGCTAAATCTTTCCACTCATAATTATCCATCTTTTCACTTTTTGCATATAAATCAACTAACCTAGTCTGAATCTTATAATGAGCCCGTCGACAACACACACAAGTAAAATTCGGCCTTTCACTTGATTTCACCTTAAACCTGGTAATTTCCTTCTCAAACTTTTCTGTATTTAAAATCTGTACATTGTCTTCCACATTACCTTGAATTGCTGTCTCAATTTCTACACTGTCCTCTTGCTCACGAAAATAACAAATCTCAATTTCTTCACAAATCTTCTTCACATCTAATTCTGTTCCATGCAAAAGAGCACTGTTTAATTGTTTAAGCTTAAGTGCTGGACTTTTTGCATAATACAACATTCTCACTAATTTCCTCATTTTGGTATGATGCACTGCTAACATCCTAAAATGATGAAAAACACTCCGACAGACTTTTCTAGAAAGACAAGCCAGTGAATGGCCTTGCAAACCTGTGATTCCTCTCACTGTACAAGGATCTAAGTCTTGCAACAACTTCACTTTCTGCATTATACTTTTTTTTACTATATGTACGTAAGAAATTACAAAACAAATCAATTGATTCCTGTCGCACACTACAAATACTACTACACTTCCAAGTGTACACTGGACCCTTAGTACGTCTCCCTAAAACTCCATCAGATAACACCTCTTCTGGTTCTCTAGGCACAAGTTTCTCTTTTTCAATCGGACAACCGTCTTTCACTTCATACGCTCGACCACTGGTGTCAACTGCATGCACTAAATCATTCTCCTGGAATTAACTCTCCTCATTAAAAAATGGCGCACAACTTGAACTGTGCATCCATTCTCCAGAAAAAACTTTACAAAAATGTGTCCGATTAATTACTCTTTTCCATCTACTGTTTGATTTGAAAACATCAATTGTCTTATTAAGTGTCCTAATTCTATTGATTATTAAAATAAATAATTTTTTCTTAACTTCAAAAGCCTGATCAACAATCTTCTCTACACTTTTCTTTTTCTTATAAAAAGCAGCTCTCTGTTTACCTTTTTTAATATTTTTTAACAAATTTAAAACCACTCTATTGCGAAACATTCGTCTACGAATGTCTCTAAACTGATTCTGCCTTCTATTCCTATACATATTATTCTCTCCTGCTCCAGTTTTAGGATTCTTTGAAGTTCTCTCCTTCCTTTTCAATTTTACTCTCTCTTTTTCTTTTTCTACATGGTGTCCATCATTTTTTCTGGATGTACATATGTTGCATAAAAAAGACTTAGTTGTCTTACCAGGAGCTTTGTTCCTGTTTTTTGAAGTATCTGTTGTGGAAGAATGCTGTAATTCCGTTGCTGTTTTTGATTTTTCCCGGTTACGTTGTTTCTTTGTCCTTTCCTTTGTGGGCATCTTTGCTTTTTCTTCAAATGACGATTTCAATCTGTGTTAAAGAAAAACAGTAGCACATTATAGACCACTATTACCAAACAACAAAGCAATGACAAAAAGCAAACGATCAATACAGGGTTTCAGATCAGGTGAGGATTCTCCAGTGGTGCACAAAAGGTGAGGCCTGTATTGAAAAATATAGTGGAAGACAGCTCTGTCCACAACTACAAAGAAGATCAGACCTATGTCTAACTCCACTGCACTCTTATACACAGGCTTCACCACCTATGCTTCCCAAGAAAATATTGAGTTATATAGTTATATAGAATTGTATTTTATAAAATTGTGAAGCTCCATGAGAAAGCGTTTGCCTCAGTCTTATTCCTGTTGTGAGGCAGGTGCAAGATTTTGCCTCAGTCTTATCCCTGCTGCGAGGCAGATGATTGTAAATAGGATCTGTGCTGTGTTTCCTAAATGTGATGTCAAAAACGATTTTGGAGAAAATTATTGGTTTTTACATTTTTGATTATAATGTGGCGCAGAGGTTTAAAAAGTGACGCATCTACCTACATGCATCAATTTTTAAATATGGAGCCAAAAGGTACTTGTTTGGGTTTTCCTGGGGAGCGTAGTTGGTGAAGCTTGTGTCTAAGAGTGCAGTGGACTAGGCTTCATGAAGCATATACCTGTCTGCATTCTTAGACGCAGGTGTCAATTTGACTCTTTACAGTGATGTTAGCTGTGTTTTAAATCAGTTTAGGAAGCATATTGAGTTTGTTTGCATAGAGGAATTGTATTTTGTAAAATTGTGAAGCTCCATGTGAAAGCGTTTGCCTCAGTCTTAATCCTGTTGTGAGGCAGGTGCAAAATTTTGCCTCAGTCTTATCCCTGTTGTGAGGCAGATGATTGTAAATATGATCTGTGCCGTGTTTCCCGATTTTGATGTCAAAAACGATTTTGGGGAAAATAAATGGATTTTACATTTTTGAGTATAATGTGGCGCAAAGGTCTAAAAAATGACGCATACATGCGTCACTTTTTAAATATAGGGAAAAAAGGTACATGTTTGGGCTTTCCTGGGGAGCCTAGATGGTGAGGATTGTATCTAAGTGTGCAGTGGACTAGGCTTCATGAAGCATATCCCTGTCTGCATTCTTAGACATAGGTGTCAATTTGACTCTTTACAATGATGTTACCTGTGTTTTAACTCAGTGTAGGAAGCATATTGAGTTTGTTTACATAGAGGAATTGTATTTTGTAAAATTGTGAAGCTCCATGAGAAAGCGTTTACCTCAGTCTTATTCCTGTTGTGAGACAAGTGCAAGATTTTGCCTCAAAACACCTGTGTCTAAGAATGCAGCAGAGATAGGCTTCATGAAGCCTAATCCACTGCACTCTTAGACACAAGCCTCAACACCTATGCTCCCCAGGAAAGCCCAAACAAGTACCTTTTTTGCCCCATATTTAAGTGCCACATTATACTCAAAAATGTAAAAAACATTTATTTTCCCCAAAATCGTTTTTGACATTACATTTAGGAAACACAGCACAGATCCTATTTACAATCATCTGCCTCACAGCAGGGATAAGACTGAGGCAAAATCTTGCACCTGCCTCACAACAGGAATAAGAGTGAGGCAAACGCTTTCTCATGGAGCTTCACAATTTTACAAAATACAATTCCTCTATGCAAACAAACTCAATATGCTTCCTACACTGTTTTAAAACACAGCTAACATCATTGTAAAGAGTCAAATTGACACCTATGTCTAAGAATACAGACAGGGATATGCTTCATGAAGCCTAGTCCACTGCACACTTAGATACAATCCTAACCACCTAGGCTTACCAGGAAAGCCCACACATGTACCTTTTTTCCCCATATTTAAAAAGTGACGCATGTATGCGTCATTTTTTAAACCTTTGTGCCACATTATACTCAAAAATGTAAAATCCATTTATTTTCCCCAAAATCGTTTTTGACATCACATTTAGGAAACACAGCACAGATCGTATTTACAACCATCTGCCTCACAGCAGGGATAAGACTGAGGCAAAATCTTGCACATGAAGCTTCACAATTTTACAAAATACAATTCCTCTATGCAAACAAACTCAATATGCTAACGACACTGAGTTAACACAGGTAACATCATTGTAAAGAGTCAAATGTATTTCTATTAAACATGCACACATTCGTTATTCCTTTTAAAAAATGTAAAAACTATTTATTTTCCCCAAAATCGTTTTTTACATCACATTTACAAAACACAGCACAGGTCCTATGTAGAAGCATTCCATGTCACGACTAAAAATTCACAATTTTACAAAATACAATTGACGCTTTCACATGAAGCTTCACAATTTTACAAAATACAATTCCTCTATGCAAACAAACTCAATATGCTTCCTACACTGTTTTAAAACACAGCTAACATCATTGTAAAGAGTCAAATTGACACCTGTGTCTAAGAATGCAGACAGGGATATGCTTCATGAAGCCTAGTCCACTGCACACTTAGATACAATCCTTACCACCTAGGCTCCCCAGGAAAGCCCAAACATGTACCTTTGTTCCCCATATTTCAAAAGTGACGGATGTATGCGTCATTTTTTAAACCTTTGCGCCACATTATACTCAAAAATGTAAAATCCATTTATTTTCCCCAAAATCGTTTTTGACATCACATTTAGGAAACACAGCACAGATCATATTTACAACCATCTGCCTCACAGCAGGGATAAGACTGAGGCAAAATCTTGCACATGAAGCTTCACAATTTTACAAAATACAATTCCTCTATGCAAACAAACTCAATATGCTTCCTACACTGAGTTAACACAGCTAACATCATTGTAAAGAGTCAAATGTATTTCTATTAAACATGCACACATTCTTTATTCCTTTTAAAAAATGTAAAAACAATTTTTATGCTTCATGAAGCCTAGTCCACTGCACGCTTAGATACAATCCTCACCACCTAGGCTCCCCAGGAAAGCCCAAACATGTACCTTTTTTCCCCATATTTAAAAAGTGACGCATGTATGCGTCATTTTTTAAACCTTTGCGCCACATTATACTCAAATATGTAAAATCCATTTATTTTCCCCAAAATCGTTTTTGACATCACATTTAGGAAACACAGCACAGATCATATTATCAAAAAGCATGACACAAAGCAACATGTAAAGACCACAATTTCCTTCCAAATCTTCTCCATAGAGTATACAGGTCTCTATGTATATTAAATGAATCATAACTCACCTTTACAAATATTTTAGGAGATTCAGAACAGTGTCAGATACACACACCAATATTTCTTTAGCAGAGCAAAAGATATGTTCTCCAGGCACTGCAAACCATAAAGGCACAGAAAACCTCTAATTCTACAAAGATATCCCTTTTTGTTAACCAATTAAAACTCTTCCCTCTCTATTTTCAAACCAACACCCTTCCCCCCCTCAGCCCTTTCTACCTGTTACCATAGCAACTCCCTCCTCACTGAGTTCCCAGGGTTAAAAGTTTATTCTACAATGTTGCAAATCACCTCTGCAAGGATGTTTGACCTGCAAATACACCAGCTTATCTGGTGTAAGGTTTCTTTAAATAACTTTTTTTAACCATTCAAATTACTTCTTACACAGAACACAACCATGCACCCTAACTTTCAGTTTTCACCTATCTCATTCTACCAATCATTGCTTGTGATTCAAGAGCACTGAAACTCCACAGGTTTTTTTTGCAAACTCCTATTATTCCAACTGCCATTTCTTTTCCACACTTCATCTAACTGCACCAGAATCTCCTCTGACCATGTATTCTGTCTGGATTATTGGACATAGCTATATCCACTGGGCTCAAAGGTATGCTAGTACCAGAAATTTACACAACCTTGATTTATCAAACGTGAACATAAAATGGATTGGCCACAGAGGATTAAAATGTCACCAATTGATTCCATTGGTGAAAACCTTTTTGCATTTGCCACACCCTGACCTGTTAATTGTGCACTGTGGAGGAAATGACTTGGGCACTTTGACTGGGGTAGGTCTGGAAATGCTTTTAAAGGACACCTTTGAGCAATTGATGGCACTTTTTCCACAAACTGCCTTGGTATATTCCAATATATGCCAAAGGCAGAAATGGAAGTGGTCCAATCAATTTTGTCCACAATTTGAGAAAGCACGGAAACATGTGAATAAATCTGTTTCTGCTTACATGAGAGACTATGGAATGGGTTCAATATACAATAATAACTTGCGTTACAACATGCAAGATATCTACAGGGGAGATGGTGTGCACTTTTCTGATGAGGGGAATAGAATATTCCTCCTGAATTTAAGACTGTGCATTGGTACCTACTTGTAGGTACCTAAATCAGCCACAGAACCCAAAAGCCCTTTTCAGGGCTACCCTATCTCTGATCACTCCAAATGATTATCTTTTTCTAACTTTTTTCACTATTTTTTACCAAAGTACGCTCCCCGGTACGCTTCCCGGTGCGCGTACCGGGCGCCCCCCCCCCCGCAAAAAATAAAAACTTTTTTTTTGTTTGTTTGCCTATTTCGGCCTCCTAAGACCCCCTCAGAAAACCTAGAGGGTCAAGCAGTGCCTACGATGCCCCCTTATACCCATTCCCAATGTTGTTTGTCCTCCATTTTCTGTCTTAAATCTACCGAAAACAAAATGGAGGACTGCCGTAGCGCTGCCGGTACCCGTACCGGGGAGCGCACCGGGAAGCGCTCTAAAAAATTTTAACATTTAATTTACATAAAAACCACTGGAGTCACTTTCACCAAATATAGAATAGCTCATACTACATACCAATCCCTACCATTTTCCCAAATTCTATGGAATTCCATTGAGCCATTTAGCCTGTAGACCTCTCTAAATACCCTGAGGTAAATTACTTCACAAAAACACACCTGAAGTGTTAGAATTGACAACCAATTAAAATGTTACTTTCATTTTCTATTTTTTTTTCCTGACATTTGATTGGTTATGTACATGAATATAAATGAAAAATGAGAGGGAAACACGGCCATTTTGACTACAACTACCTGAGGTACATCTTGAAAGGATTTTCGCATTTTGTCTTCTTCACCTCTCTGTAAAGTAAGTTGATAATTTGTAAGGGGCACTTTAAGTTATTTTTTAAAAACGTTTTCCGATAGTTATTTACTGTCCCTCTGCTATAGTTATAGATAGAGATAGGCTCCTCTGTTATATTTATGGATTGACTTAGGCTTCTCTGCTATAATTATGAATGTACTTACGTTTCTTCACACGCACTTTTTTATATTTCTACTTCCTGCCTGTTACCATACATTGCCCAAAGTTAACTTCACTGTTAAAAAATCAAAACTACCTGTCTGAACTTAAACCCAACAGTGCCATATTTCTACTGATTTTTTTTTTAATGCAAATTTCAGCACAAAAATGGAAAGAGAACAGAACGTTTCCTTTGAAATTGTCCTAGAGATGAACAATGAGGAAATCATTGAACCCAATGACTTGGAATTCATGGATGAATCACGGGACCATGAACTTCTACAATGTGTAGAATCTGTGGATTTGTTAATTCAATATGAGGATGTTTCTGACAGTCAAATGTTGGAAGTTATGTTCACTCAAAAAGAGGACATTTCGGACAGTCAAATGTTAGACGTTCTATCAAATTTTGAAAGTGAATCTCAAAAATAAATTTATATTTAATAATTCTAAAATTGTTTGAGACATTATTCATTTTTATATGTAATTCTTAAACTACTACCAAATTGATTATAATGTAAAGTCAAACTTATAGTATACTGTGCAACTTTTTTGTTTTACATAGTAATTTTGTTCATAGATACTTCCTTTCTCCTACTATATTATTTCCAATGTGTATTTGACATCTCTTTTTCATCTCCTGCCTCCATGTTCTTTATGTTTTCCTGACAGACTATGATATGGATTCCATATACCACAATAACTTCTATAACAATATGCAAATTATCTACAGAGTAAACGGTGTACATTGAATTTAAGACTCTGCATTGGTACCTACATGTTGGTACTTAAATCACCCACACAACACAACAACTCTATTCAGAGATACCCTACCTCTAAGCACTTTAAATTATTATTTTAGTGTTTCACTGAGTTTTCCCCATGTGTGGGGGTGGGGGAGGTGTGTGTGGGGGATGTGCGGGGTGTGTCTGTGAGGTGTGTATGTGTGTGTGTGTGTGTGTCTGGGGGGATGAGGTGTATATCTGTGTGGGGTATGTGGGTGTGGGTGGGGATGTGGGTGTGTAAGGTGTGTGTGTGGGTGTGGGTGTGTGGGGTGTTTCGGTGTAGGTGGAAGTGTGGGTGTGTGAGGTGTGTTTGTGGTGTGTGTGGGTGTGGGGAGTATGTGTGTAGGATGTGTGTGTATGTGTGGGATGTGTGATGTGTCTGTGAGGTGTGCGTGTGTGTGTGGGGGGGAGGTGTGTGGGATGTGTGAGGTGTGTCTGTGAGGTATCTATGTGTGCGTGTGTGTGTGTTGGGGGGGTGAGGTGTGTGTGTGTGTCTGGGTGTGTGGGATGTGTGGTTGTGGGTGTGGATGTGTAACGTGTCGGTGTGGGGGTGTGGGGTGTTTGGGTGTGGGTGGTGGTGTGCGTGTGTGAGGTGTGTGTGGGGAGTGTGTGGGTGTGGGGGTGTGGGGTTGTGTGCGTGTGTGTGGGACATACTTGTAGGTACCTAAAACAGCCACAGAACCCAAAAGCTCTTTTCAGAGCTACCCTACCTGTAATCACTCAAAATGATTATTTTACACTATTATTTTCACTATTTTTCACCAATTACGCTCCCCGGTACGCTCCCCGGTGCGCGTACCGGGCGCTCCCCCCGCGAAAATCGATTTTTTTTTTATTTTTTTTTACCCGAGGGTCCCTTTTATGGCCCCCACATCAAACCTAGTGGGTCAGGGGGGTGTACCCTGCCCCCTTTTGGTCATTTCCCCCTTTGTTTTTTGCTACCTCTTGTGTCTCGATCCTACCGAGACACAAGATGGCGACCGCTGCGGACTGTTTCGAATGTTTACAGACACCCGAGAGCCAATCAGCTTTCCGTGCGCAAGTCGCGTGGCACGCCCGGAGCGCTCCCCGGTGCGCATACCGGGGCGCGCTTACAGATATATAAATTTTTTTGAACCTAAATTACTCAAAATCCTCTGGAGCACATATCTTGAGATATAGCAAAGGCACATCGGGCTACCAGTCCCTACAATTTTGTCAAGTTTGGTGAAAATCCATTCAGCCGTTCGAGCTAAAAGTGCGACCGACCGCCCTATGGAAATTAACATGGGAAAACACGTTTTGGGACCCCCTTTTATCTCGACCCCCGCTTGACGGATCCCCCCCAAACTTTCAGGGAAGGAGCGGAGAGCCGCGAGGCAAAGTTGCTGAGAAATTCAGGCTGATTCCTCAACCGGCGCCAAAATTATTCCAAATAGAATGTTGCGATTTCACTATGAAAAACGATCCTAACTATATATACCTACTGGCGACCGCCAGTAGGTGATATATATATATATATATATATAAAGCTCCAATGTCGTCCGTCGACAAGGCTGCACGCTACGTCAACTGAAATCAATATGAGTTCGGGTGAGGCACACAAAGCATCTCGATTCGGTTACAGTTCTCGTGTCGAAAATTATATGCCTGACGCGTTTCTGGGCTCCTGCCCTCTTCAGAGGCACGACTTGAGATTGTGCACTAGGGACACAGCCACATTTATTCCATCAACTCTCCACAGATGGGCCACTCAGATGAGTACTCCGCAATGCCTTATGGTCTTTGAGGTCCGTGTCCCGTACTTTCCCCATAGATGAGTTGTACTTAATTTTTTCTGTCCATTAAAGACATAGATAGGTCCCGTAATGCGTGTGTGCCATAGATCCCTGCAGTTGTTGGTCCACATGAAGGGTACAAAAAGATTCTGTGCCCCGTGGCTCCCTCTTATGGGGTGGTGCAAGCCTCCGCGGCCGGACTGTCGCGTTAAACAAAAAAGCTCCAATGTCATCCGTCGACAAGGCTGCACGCTACGTCAACTGAATTCAACATTAGTTCGGGTGAGGCACACAAAGCATCTCGATAGGGTTACAGTTCTCGTGTCGAAAATTATATGCCTGATGCTTTTCTGGGCTCCTGTCCTCTTCAGAGGCACGACTTGAGATTGTGCACTAGGGACAAACCCACATTTATTCCATCAACTCTCCACAGATGGGCCACTCAGATGAGTACTCCGCAATGCCTTATGGTCTTTGTGGTCCGTGTCCCAAGTGCTTGCAGGTTTTCAAAACACATAAATAAAAGGCATTGTCATTTACAATGCCAATAGCTCAAACTCTTGCAAATGCGACACCTATTGCATTGCAAATGCTTGTTAGATGAGTTCAGAGATACAGTGGCAATCCAAACAGTCTTTTGTGTATGAATAAGACACTCAACCTAAGAAATAAGATGTAGTTAAAATGTTTATTTTAAAATCTACAGGGCCAGATGTAGGTAAATCTATTTTACCGACACTTAAATACCGAATTTTACCGATTCGGTATTTAAGAGTCGGTAAAATAGATGTACCGAGATGTAGGTAAATCCAGATGTGGATTTACCGATTCTTTAAAAGTCGGTATTTACCGATTCGGTAAATACCGACCTGTAATGCTCCATTCATTCCTATGGGCTTTGAAGCCCATAGGAATGAATGGGGCATTACAGGTCGGTATTTACCGATCGGTAAATACAGATTTTTGGCAAGGGTGCAGGGGGTGTCACTTTGACACCCTCTAGCACCCCCAAAAAAGGTTTGGGGGCCATATGGCAGGCATACCTGCCCTAAGGGCAGGTCTGCCTGTCATATGGCACAGGTGTGCATGCACACATTTGCATGCACACCTGAATCGGTATTTCACCATCAAATTGAATTTGATGGTAAAATACCGATTTCTTAGGCCTTGTGGGACTCATCAGAGTCCCACCTACATATCGATTTTACAGAATCTGTAATTTTACCGTTCTGTAAATTTACCGACCGGTATATTTACAGATTCTGTAAAATTACAGATCGGTAAATTACAGAACGGTAAAATTACCGATTCTGCCCCCTACATCTCAAATTCCTTTTACCGGTCGGTAACGGCCGAATTCGGCCGTTACCGACCGGTAAAACCCTACCTACATCTGGCCCACAGTCTCTACTTAACTATGTAACGCTTAGGAAAGAGAAAATATATTTCTAACATTGTTATAGAGTTTCTGACATCCTAACACGCTGAAGCTATTTCTAAGTACTATCCTAAACCTCATCCAAAGCATGAAATAGCAAACCTGCCATACACGTTTCTTAGGATGGATCACACAGTAAATATGCTTTAAATGGCTGGCTGCAGATTGAGAACTCTGCTGCAGAAGTAGGATGTGTGCTCTAAGTGAAGGCCACTTTCTGCATGGGATCTGTAATCAGTTCACCATTTGAGAGTGGTCGATTTGGCAATCTGGTGTAAACTCTGGTGAGAATTCTAGCATGAAAACCTCTCCTAATCACTGGTCAAATCCTGGGGTTCATTTACCATTAACCACTGATTTAATCTCATAGTTACGAAATAAAACCAGGTTTGAAGACAGGGAATCTTTTCTAAAACTAAACTAACATGATGTAAAATGCATCAGCACCATCCAAATGGTGACATTGAGCCTCAATCTTTGTAAACAAGAAGCTTACTACGTAAGGGGCCATCTTCAAATGGTTACACCCGTTAACCTGAACAAAAATATGTCAGACTACAGGTTGTTGGCCATGATGAGATCAGCATTTGTTTTGCATGTGCTTGAGGAACTTCACTCTCTAATAGAGATAGAGGAAAGGCTAACTGCATTAAAATAAACTGCCTAAATGAAAACTGCCACAGTGCTCGCAACAGTACTTCAATTAGACTGCTGTCCCAGAACATCAGAGCATCAACCCTTCCCTTGTGTCAAGAGGCAAGAGAACACTGGACCCTAATTCAATCTAAAGCAATGGCAAAGGCAAAACACCTTGCTTGTATTTTGAATTTTAAGTCCGAACTATTTGCTTTGCCATTGCTTGTTCTAATCCTCTGAATGATGACATTCTTGAATAAAAATTAAAAAGATGAAGACATGAGGGGTTTTGCCAGGCAACATGGCTGACAGCCCTAATCTCCCGGCTGGCCAGTTCCTGTAATCCTACCTAATCCTGCTGTTCACATCCTGTCATCAGCATAAAACACTTCAGGCCTATAGCGGACACCGACCTGAACCAGCGGAGTTTCTCTGGATGCCTGAAGACCCCCATTTCAAGTGGCGGTCTGTGGGGACGGCCTGTGCCTCATTGGTGACAGTGGTGAATAGAAGATACCAGCTCCCCTGCCTTGGTGATCGCTGCCACAGGCTGTGGCACAGTGCGGGTTGGTGAAGAAGTAGGGGGGAGCTGTGGCCCCCAGTGGAGTGAGGACCACCCCGGCTGACCATCCAGCACGTGCTGTGGCCAACATCGAGGGGGCCGGTCTGTGCTGCTGCCTGAGCCCCAAAGAAACCTGCCTGCTGAGCTGTGATGCAGGGGAGGGTGGTCTGCCCTTCCCCCGTGGACATGGACCAGGTGGGGATCACTGCGTCGGACTGAGCTGCATCAATACTGCAGTGGTCCTGAGGGCCCCGCTGGCGGTGAGAAGTCACAGAACAGGCAGTGGGCCAGAGTCTGAAGACATGCAGGGGTGGGAAGGCCCTGCCTGGTTCCAGATCGGAGTCTGCTGCAGGGGAACCTCGGGCGCCATGAGCCAAAGAGACGCCGTACGCGTGCACAGCTCTTGTCTGGGCAGGCCGGAGGAGCAGGAGACAGGGAGGGGGTGCCTGTGTCGGAGCTGCGGGGGAGGGGGAGAGAGAAAGTGAAAGCGCAAGCACGCCATGCGCGCATTGTGCTGAACGCGCCAGCCCTACGCGTGCACATCCCCTGTCCGGGCACGCATATGTTTTGTCCCCTTCGAGCAAACAACCCGACAACAATAGTCTGGTCAACGCGAGAAGCGCATGTGCTGCGTCGCTAGGCGAGGCCTAAAAAGGTGCACCGGTTGCAAACAGGGAAAGTGCATCCTATTACATAGAATATGCTGCTCCCAGGACAGCCGTGAACTCGTGCTGCCCTGGGTGCAGCGCATTCAAGTGAAATACGGAGCAGCTTTAATCAGCTGCTACGTGTTTCAGAGTGCAGACTGCACCACCTTTGAGCTTCTTTGCCTCTGCGTCCCCGTCTGTATTATGATACAGACGCATAGGCAATGGGGCCACACCCCTATGCAAATGAGGGAACGCCCTCTTAAAACAGCGCTGGCGCCGTATGTGCGCCATCGCTTTCAGTATTACAGAAGGGGGCGGCGAAGTGTCTGCGGCCCCTTCCGTAATACCAAAGTGTCCCGGAGGCGTGAAAAGTGGGCGCAAACGTCTGTTGCGCCCCCGGGGCACCTTGTGGAATACAGCCCCAGATAACCAGAGTGGTAGCTATCAGTAGTGCAGCAGGTGCAGCAGCACCAAGGCCATGGGGTGCCAGGCGCTCAGTATACCCAAATGATGGTTTTCCTTACCAAACAAGGCGCTGGGGGGTGGCTTTTATATGCTTAAGTTAGGGTCTTATGGCATCCAGGATATGAAAGTACAGGTACTTGTTTGAATAATGACAGGCTGGTAACTAAAGTTGTCCCAGTTTCAAATTCATTTCTTTGAAATTATCTGTGTGTGTATGTGTGTGTTTGTGGGTGTGGGTGTGTGTATGTGAGTATGCGCACACACGAGTGTGTATGTGTCTGCATGCCTACGTGCATATGTGTGAACTTTACAGCCCCAGTGAGATGCGATCTATGGCAAATGGGCACTTTGTGTGCCATATTATGAGTTGGGACACATTATGAGGCATATTATCAAGAACAGGCGTTACATTATCGCCGCTTTTATCGGCAGGAAACTGCCGATAAAGTGGCGATAATGGGCTTGATAATATGCTCTATGAATTCCAATCGAAGCCCATGTTAGATGTCTTCACATCTAACATGGGCTTCGATTGGAATTCATAGAGCATATTATCAAGCTCATTATTATCGGCAGGAAACTGCTGATAAAGTGGCGATAATGGGCTTGATAATATGCTCTATGAATTCCAATCGAAGCCCATGTTAGATGTCTTCACATCTAACATGGGCTTCGATTGGAATTCATAGAGCATATTATCAAGCCCATTATCGCCGCTTTATCGGCAGTTTCCTGCCGATAAAAGCGGCGATAATGTAACGCCCTTACTTGATAATATGCCCCTCTATTTCTATTTGCACTGTCTTGCCCTTAGCACAAAAGCAACAAGAAAAGTAGATCAACGATTTTAATCTGAATCTAAAAAACAAAATACTCTGTATTCACAAAGACACTTCGTAGTATGAGAAACAGCACTCTTGTAGTACTCTTTACGTACTCTTACATGCCCTTATGAATGGGCCCAAAAATGTCTAAAATGAGAATAATATGGGCATATTCCGGGACTATTAGTATACAAATAGTACGAATACAAAGAACTATGCCCTCTTTGCTCTTTTGTTAATTGGCAGTTGGTTATTTTGGAGCTGGCTCACAGAGGGGTGTAAGCACCTAGAAGAGAGCGCCTATTATACTCATTTTGCTACTCATAAATGCTTTTGTGAATCAGTCTCGATCTGAAGAATAGGGCCCAAACCTTTACCTCGAGTGCCAGTCCTTGCAGCAAGCCATGCCAGTTTTTGCAAAGGTTGCTCTTGTATCCTGTGCTTCATTTTGTTTCTAGTATGGCATGCGGAAAACATCGCTCCAGATGTCAATTTCTCGGAGACTGGCAACCACGCTGCGCTGATCTGATCTCAAAATACAAGCCTCCGTGGCAAATTGAAAAGACGCTTTCCTGTTAGCTCGGTTGTCACAGATATTCCAAACATTTACTAGGGGAGAATTAGAGGAATAATAGAAGCACCCTGGCTGCTCTTTTCGCAGTTCAAACAAAGGATTTTAAAGGCAGCGAAATTTGGCAAATTAGCTTTTCGCTGTTTTCATTTTTGCCTTTTCACCGTGACTTAAAACATTGAAAACAGGTTTTATTTGAGGACTGCAGCAGGGCTCGGATTAGACCCCAATTGTGTAACGCAACAGCTCGATCTATAAAGAAACCGGGCCTTCAGTGATGAAAACCGGAACAAATTGATTAAATGTAATATCTTGGAATCTGCATGCGCTTTATAAATTGTAACTATATACTCCAGATTTTAGACAACACTCACAACATTTGTAAACAGTCATAATACACCCTGGGGACGATTCACGGAGAAAAGTGCAACTAAGGGAGGACGTTTACGACTCTGCCTGAAAGTACGGATTCAAAGAAAAAAGTGTAACTACTTAAGAATTCTACCTGTCTGCCTTGTAGTAGTACTTCTAAACATTCTTATCATTTACAGAACAGGTGCACTAGTACGCCTGGAAAGTAACGCCAGGTGCAGGCTTTCAGGTATACTATAGCCCCTGTCATGTGACTTTTTTACAGGTGCCTATTACCCCTGTGTGGAATTGTGCATGGTGTTCAATTCCACACAGTGGGAAGGGAAGGGCAGAGCTAAATGTGCAAAATTAGTGTTTATTCTTTTTTTTTCTTTTTTACCATGGAAAAAGCTTTTCCCCCACATCCCCATCTAATTCTCGAAGTGATCTATTCTCTTTCCATCTTTAAAGTAAGTTGCACCAGCCCTTGGCTGCAGCTAATCTCCCTTCATTTGCAAGGTATAAATGGGACAGAATTCAGTTTGAGAATACCTACAAACATATACGTTTGGGAGCGTCCATAAACTTACAAGGCAACCCACTTTGCTCCTGTGAGTGGGATTTATTGCACTGGTTTCCACCACACTCATAGCAGAGAAATTCTCAGTAGTAGGGGGCATATGTATCAACCATTTTTTTAGTCGCAAACGCTGCAATTTGCAAAAAAGCAGCGCTTGCGACTAAAAATTGGCAAAACGCGATGTATAAGTAAAATCGCATTGCAAAATTAAGGAATCGCAAAATTTGCGATTCCTTAATTTTGCGTAAGTATTTAAGGAATCGAAAATTGTGATTCCTTAAATGCTATGTATCAAGCACCCAAGTTTTGCGATTTCTCATTAAGAAATCGCAAATTACCACCAACTTCAAGTTGGTGGTAATTTGCAATTTCTTTTACAAATGCACTTTTTGGCATTTGTAAAGGTGCCATGTGGCGCACATACATGCCCTTAGGGCATGTATGTGCGCCATATGCGCACACATGTTCATTTCAGGGGTGCATCAGGGTGTCCTTATGACACCCTGGCACCCTTGAAATTATTCTCAATTTGCGATTCTCAAATTGCGAATCGCAAATTGAGACTGAGTTCCCAATCATTCCTATGGGACTCCTGGCCCATTGAAATGAATAGGAAGGTATTTCTTAATTGCGATTTCGCAATTTGCTAATCACAATTACGGAATATTAGGAATTTGCAAAAGAATTGCGAATTTTTAAATACATCCCATTTTGCAATTCTCAAATAGCGATTCTCAAAAAATCGCTATTTGAGAATTGCAAACACGGATGTTGATTCATCTGCCCCTAAGTTCTTAATCATCATGTTGTGAATTCCTGGCAGACATTAATGGAGGTATTTTCAGTGGTAAACATATGCTTAAAGCTAAAAATGTCCTTTTGAATTGGGTCCCCTGTCACTACTCCAGGAATTTCACACCTGGGAAACTTTGATTGTTCAGACAGGACCCTGTAGTCTATATCCAGGACGCCTTAATTCACGCCCCGTGTTGGTTCACATTCCTGGAAATGTCCAAGGTGCACTGGATGCTGCCAATGGGCTTGCTTCAGGTTTGTGTCTAGTTCTTGTTTCAGAGAGAAGGCAGCTTTATTCTCATTTAATGGGCTGATACATTAAACACATAACCTCTCTGTATCATTCTAAAAAGTGTATGTTGATTTATGGGTAATTTCGAAAGAGCACATTCATACAAGGGGCTCTAGTGCCTTAGAAACCACAATTTCATGATCTGTAGGAGGATAACTTTGAAAGAGGCAACTTTTGAAGTTTTTCCTAAGCTATTGTTGCTTTTTATTAATCTAATTTCCAAGACAAAGTTTTAAAAGGTGGTCTCAACATATGGTTGGGGATTTTTAAGCATGTAGAAAATAACACAGCTCTGTAGCGTTGTCCCCAGCCCGGGAACATGTAAAGGATAATGCCACACACAGAACTTGGTATTACATGTCTTTATTCATCAGTGTGTAACATTCTACATCATGAATTGTATGACCCACGCACTTACACCACCGTTCTACAGAGTCTGTCAGAAACTAAAAGGGTTTTGTCATCTCTAACTCACAAGACACTATCTCTCCTTTTGTTAAATAAAAAGTACTAATAATACAACTCTTCAATAAGTCGGTTTTGGTGCTCGAATCAATCTGTCAGATTTGGTCATGTGAGGCTGCGGAGATACTGGAGAAGTGTCCATGACTGCGCCGGTGACAGAGACATTGGTACAGTCGTTTTGCTGTCTGGATTCTCAGGTGGATAAAAGTCTCACTTCTGAATTCTGGAGCAAGAGAATGTCGAGACAGGTGCTTTAAATACAAAGAATCTCATGTAATGGACTTTCCAGGACAGTGAGCATTCACCATGTGTCCTTTACTAGTCACAACCCTTGGTGGGTCACTAGCAAAAGGAGCGTCAGACTTGTCTTTCGGTTTCTGCTTGACAATTACTTGGTCTCCTCTTTTGAATGCAGTGCTCCAAGCACAGCGGCGTCTGTCCACATAGGTCTTCATTTTGCATTTGTGAGACGAATCAGTGGTGCAAACTTTATAAATGTCAATAAATCTTTCAGTGGTCCATTGTGGCAATTTGGTTCATATGGCTTTTCCAAACATTAAGGTGGCAGAGCTTTCACCCATGGTAGAATGGGGAGTTGACCTGTTGCACGAAGCACAGACTGAAGAACTGATTTGAGTTCAGCTTTTCCAGCACAGCACGCTGTAGGTCTTCTTGAGGCTGCTCCTAAATCTCTCAACAACACCATTCGCCTGTGACCAGAGAGGTGTGCTTTTCTGATGCGTGACATTTAGATGAGTTAGAAAAGTCTTTAAATTGTCGACTATTGAAAGGTGGGCCATTGTTAAATTTCAAAATCGAAGGAACACCTCGTTTCGGAAAAATACCTTATAATCTTTCAATGACTCCATCATGAATAGTTGATGACGGATCTTCCACAAGGGGAAACATGAATATTCATCAACAATTACAAGTAGATGATGTCAATTTTTAAAAGGTCCAAAGAAATTGATTGCAGTATTTCCCATGCGTGCTTTGTTAGATCAGACATGTTTAATGGTTGTTTTGGATGACAAGCAGTTGCACCAATGACATGCCTGTAACTCCTTTTCAACTCTTTCATCAAGAGGAGGGAACCCCACTTCTGTAGAGCTTGTTTAGTAGCAACAATCCAGGATGTCCATCATAGGCCAAGTCAATCACTTGTTGTCTCAGAGTAAGGATGGCACCCAAACCTCCTGGGCTTGCATCAACCTCCGTCTGCAATTGGCATTCTCAATTGCATGCTTGATTTTCTTGAAACTTTGTTTCACATTCATGCATTTTGTTTCATTAACCACTTGGCTGCTAAGGGTCCTCGACGAGCTCCATTGACTTTCCATTGAAATCAATGGAAAGTCCATGACGAGTTACCCTTGTCATTAGCGCTGAAGTGGTTAAGTCTCTCAATGGGGCGCTTACAGTGTCAAAGTATATACTTTGAACAGTAACTGGCCATACCATGGAAGGATCACAGAATATTTATATCTTCGGGGTGAGAAGTGGATGACAAGGCTTGTACTTTATTTGTATCCAGAGTCACCCCCCCCATCTGAAAAAAGATGACCAAAAAACCTGAGTTTAGTTATATGAAACTCACACTTTGTGGCAAGTGTAGAAAAGTGATTTTTTTGCATGGTTTGCCCCCACTTTTTGCCTGATGTATTTTCAAACTGAAAGTTCCCTGAGTCCCTGCTAACCAGGTCCCCTTTGCCATATCTCTTTCCCAAAACACTGTACCTGGATTGACATAACTTTAGCTACCCCTGTAAATCCCTAGTAAGTGGTACCCCTGGTATAAAGTTCATGGGTACTGAAAAGGGTCCTCTGGGGCTGCAGCACTGGTTGTGCCACCCCAAGGCCCTCTCACCAAGGCTAGGCACTCTGCCATTGCAGGCTGCATGTTTTGGTGCAGGAAAATTTAAAATCTCACATGGGATACAGCCCTGTGTGTCATGCCAACCCTATATTGCATACGATACTGGTAAGTTACCCCAACTGCAGACCTTTAGCCCTAAGGTAGGATGCACTATATCCTATGTGTGGGCATATCAGAATGAGCAGATGTACCCATACAATGTCCACTCTCTGATGTTGTAAGTGAACAGGGGAACCATAATGAGTAAATGGGCTGGATACTTGTCAACACTAGCTTCCTAGCTCCATGATGGCTTCACTGATTACTAAGAAGTTTGGTACCAAACATCTTGTCCTAATAAATCCTGACTGATGCCAGTGTTTGATTTATTAATTAATACATTCCCACAGGAGACGTTTTTAGAGGGTCCCCTAAAACTTAACCACCAAACACTAGTGGGGTCTCTGGACAGTTTTCACCAGCCTGTCAACACCAGACCTGTTTCTGACCTCATGGGGTGAGAGCCAGAGCTCTCAGAGGACAGCAACTATACCTGCTCTGGGTGGTGGTGTTACACACCTCCTCCAGGACAGGATGGCCTTACTGGGCGGGAAGCTTCAAAGGCAATGCCGCCTTTGAAATCCAGCACAGGGAACCCCAGATAGTGGTGAGGCCAAGTCCTCTTTCCTGCTCCACTATTGGCAGGAGGAAAGATGGGGAAATTAGTTAGATGAGGAGGAGGGTCCGACTTCAGCCTGTACCACCCCTAGGGGGAGGGAGGCGAGGTGAACCTCTCTCCCTAAATTCCACTATCTTGAGATGGTGGGAAAACCTCTGATCAGGGCTAGGGTACAGCCTTTCCCACAGGAAGTGGACACTAGTTGGTGTAAACACCCTAAAGGTAGATAGCCCTTTGGCTATAACCTGTCTACCCTTGTAACGCCTCTAAATTCAGTATTTAAGTAGCTGACCAGACCTGAACCTCGGATTCATTGGACCAAAGATGACAGGACAAAAGAAGTCCTGCTACGCTAGAACATAAGCCCTGTTGCAGAACGAAAAGGTGTCAAACCCTGCCAGCTGCAAAAAGGACTCAACCATCACTGCTGCTGTGTCTTCCTGAAACCTGCAAACCCCGGAGCACCTTCAGCCTTCAAGAAATCACCAAGAAACTCCCCTGGAGTGAAGGTATCACTCCCATGCACACCACTGGCACGGATCCCTTGAAGTTCAGTTTGTCGATTTGATGCTCCCTGACGACCTTGATGCAGCACTGAAGCAAGAAGAGGTACAATAGCTCCAGAGGGTCAGATCTGCCTCTCCATCACGTTTGGAGGCACCAGGACCTACCACAGCTACAGCATACCAATACCCAGGAAAGCAGACCTCAAAAGGAAAAACCAAGAAGTAGAGTCCACACCAGACTCCTAAAGCACCAAAAGCAAGCACCCATTGAGGGACATTGAGGGACATGGGGTGAGAGCCAGAGCTCTCAGAGGACAGCAACTATACCTGCTCTGGGTGGTGGTGTTACACACCTCCTCCAGGACAGGATGGCCTTACTGGGCGGGAAGCTTCAAAGGCAATGCCGCCTTTGAAATCCAGCACAGGGAACCCCAGATAGTGGTGAGGCCAAGTCCTCTTTCCTGCTCCACTATTGGCAGGAGGAAAGATGGGGAAATTAGTTAGATGAGGAGGAGGGTCCGACTTCAGCCTGTACCACCCCTAGGGGGAGGGAGGCGAGGTGAACCTCTCTCCCTAAATTCCACTATCTTGAGATGGTGGGAAAACCTCTGATCAGGGCTAGGGTACAGCCTTTCCCACAGGAAGTGGACACTAGTTGGTGTAAACACCCTAAAGGTAGATAGCCCTTTGGCTATAACCTGTCTACCCTTGTAACGCCTCTAAATTCAGTATTTAAGTAGCTGACCAGACCTGAACCTCGGATTCATTGGACCAAAGATGACAGGACAAAAGAAGTCCTGCTACGCTAGAACATAAGCCCTGTTGCAGAACGAAAAGGTGTCAAACCCTGCCAGCTGCAAAAAGGACTCAACCATCACTGCTGCTGTGTCTTCCTGACTCCACAAACCCCGGAGCACCTTCAGCCTTCAAGAAATCACCAAGAAACTCCCCTGGAGTGAAGGTATCACTCCCGTGCACACCACTGGCACGGATCCCTTGAAGTTCAGTTTGTCGATTTGATGCTCCCTGACGACCTTGATGCAGCACTGAAGCAAGAAGAGGTACAATAGCTCCAGAGGGTCAGATCTGCCTCTCCATCACGTTTGGAGGCACCAGGACCTACCACAGCTACAGCATACCAATACCCAGGAAAGCAGACCTCAAAAGGAAAAACCAAGAAGTAGAGTCCACACCAGACTCCTAAAGCACCAAAAGCAAGCACCCATTGAGGGACATTGAGACACCCAAGACCTACTTCCTGAGTGGCCTAGTTGTTCTGAGATCGCCTCTCCAAGTTGCCTGCTTCTTAACATGAGGACCCTGAAGATGCATGTAGCCCGGCTGACCTGTTTGCTCTGCAGCTGGCTCCAGCACCAACAGACCAGCTCTGCTCCCATGGACTTCAGGCCCTTGCAACCTCATCCCTCTAAGGAGACCCACCAGATGAACCTGTAAACCCACCTGTGCAGTGCATTTTCAAGTGACCGCTTTCGTCTTTGCCCGCCAGTTGCCAAGACCCTCCAGAATCTGCTCCCGCCCGATATGGGATGCTCCTGAAATTCTTGTGCTGGAACTTTGGACCTGGACCCAACATCGACCTAAAACAAGAAGGTGAAAGCATTGCCTGATTTTCTATGCAATTTTCTATTTCATCCCATTGATTCCTATGGTGCATAACTGGGCACAAATGTGATATATTTGCGGAACTCTTTAAAAATAATAACTTGAAAAGTACTTACCTTAGAACTGTGTTCTTGGTCAGTGGTAAACACCGGAATATGGATGATTGCAGGTAAGTAAGCAATTAAATTAATAAAACAAATTTCGTAGCGCTCTGCATCGCATTTTGCAATGCAGGGTGCGCTACAAAATTTGTTTTATTAATTTAATTATTTACTTACCTGCAATCATCCATATCCCGGTATTTACCACCCCCCACCCTGCCCCTCCCCGCCCCGCCTGTCTGCCCCATGGAACTCCCTCCACGGGCCGCGGCTTTATGGTTGCAATGTCTCTGGAACTTTCTGGCATCCATTTTATTTTCTCGACTTGACGCACTTGATCTGTCCTCCATTTTGTCTTCTCAAAGTGGCCCACTGGATATTTCCCTTGCTTTACAAACTGTTAGAAAATGGTTCTCTTTCCCACAGCCTTTGCATACCTGTCCAATGGCAGGACATTTACATTCATGTGGAAAGGAAAATCCACATCGGAAACACAACTTCTTCTTCTTTGGAGACATTTCTTTTGTACCTTCTACCTTGTATTTTGATTTACTTTTCACACCCAGTGCTGATTCTGGGCCAATCCAACCTTTATGTTATCTGCTTGTCTGTCAGCTCTTTTTTCCACTCTGTCAGCCATGAGTACTCACTTCAAGCTGAGTGTCTCTTTCATCATTTGTCATCTGAAGGAATCTAAGAGACAACCATCTATTACTCTCAGACCCATGGCCTCATCATCGTTGAACATGTTGAACTTGCAATGCTTGATGACGAAATCAAGTCTCTCAACAATCTCATCCATTGTTTCAACAGCTTTCTGCCTTTCTTGGTTGAAAATGTACTTTTCATAGTGGATGTGGATTGAACTTTGATTTGTGGGTACGGCACTTCACCACTGGGGGATATTTTCTTTATTACTTCTTTTATTCCTTCACCCACCAAATTTTTCAGGTATTTAATGATATTTTTGTAATTTACTTCGTCCAGTACATCAATTAAATCATCAAAGGTTTCGATCCAGGCAGTCCATCTGTCGCCAATATTTAGCTTTTTGGTGATATCGAAGTGAGGCAATGGTTTTAGGAATGCAGCAGCATCATAACCTGTTGAACTTTTTGCTGTCAGAAATGGAGCTCGGGTCTGCTGCCCACATGGACCGGCACCTTCGTCAAGCATTAGCCACGTGCTAACATTTGGTTGTCATGCTGGATTTCTAGTTGTGAGGCACTGTCATCTTCCTTGGCGGTGTTTCTTGCATGGGTTCTTCACCTTTCTCATGTCTTTGCATTGCGCCTGGTTTCCACTGCCTTTAGCATTTCTTTGCATCAGAAAATTTTCCACTTTTAGTGCTTTCTTGCACATGGCTATCACAACTGCCTTTAGTGCTACTCTGTACCTGGTTGTTTCTGCCTTTAGCATTGTTATACTGTGTGAATGACAGCACTATATTAGGCTGTGGCACAGTATCTCTTGTCTTGACTTTACCAGCAAATTTCTAGCCAATGACAAACAAACTTTCTATAAGGCCTTCACTTTCTTCAAAGGTCTTGCACTGGCTGGAGTGGCTTTTTGACTCTGCATACACCAACTGTTGATTTTCACTTTGACTGAGGCACACGTGGTATGCACAAGCAGTTTGCTGGACCACAGAAAGCTCTCAGGGAGAGCACTCTTGGTTCTTCAGGTTGCAGGGTTTACATAATCCCCTATCTCATCTCTTGTTGTAGGGTCCTTCCCAGCCCATGTACATGTAAAGGATAAGATTATTCATAACAGGGGGTGGTGATGGACAGAGTATCTGAATTAAGCAGAACACTCCTACTCAGTCAAAAGATCAGGGCTTGATCCATCACCGTTTTTTAGCTCACTGCATCATCCCAGTTCAGAACGTGGCTACATGCAAATTAGTCTGGCCCTGGCCCTGGCCCAGTGCATCATGGGAACAGGGCAGACCAAACTACCAAGCCAATTCTTCACTGGAAAGGAAACAAGCTTCCGGGGACTGGTTTCTGGCATTGCAGCCGTCTTCGGCCCGGCTTGCTTGAATCCTGATGGTGCAGTGAGCAAGGGACTCACATCTGAGTATACCCTTCCACACTTGTGGTGGCCAAAACGATTCATAACAGGGGGTGGTGATGGACAGAGTATCTGAATTAAGCAGAACACTCCTACCCAGTCAAAAGATCAGGGCTTGATCCATCACCGTTTTTTAGCTCACTGCACCATCCCAGTTCAGAAACTGGCTACATGCAAATTAGTCTGGCCCTGGCCCAGTGCATCATGGGAACAGGGCAGACCAAACTACCAAGCCAATTCTTCACTGGAAAGGAAACAAGCTTCCGGGGACCGGTTTCTGGCATTGCAGCCGTCTTCGGCCCGGCTTGCTTGAATCCTGATGGTGCAGTGAGCAAGGGACTCACATCTGAGTATACCCTTACACACTTGTGGTGGCCAAAACGATTCATAACAGGGGGTGGTGATGGACAGAGTATCTGAATTAAGCAGAACACTCCTACCCAGTCAAAAGATCAGGGCTTGATCCATCACCGTTTTTTAGCTCACTGCACCATCCCAGTTCAGAACCTGGCTACATGCAAATTAGTCTGGCCCTGGCCCAGTGCATCATGGGAACAGGGCAGACCAAACTACCAAGCCAATTCTTCACTGGAAAGGAAACAAGCTTCCGGGGACCGGTTTCTGGCATTGCAGCCGTCTTCGGCCCGGCTTGCTTGAATCCTGATGGTGCAGTGAGCAAGGGACTCACATCTGAGTATATCCTTCCACACTTGTGGTGGCCAAAACGATTCATAACAGGGGGTGGTGATGGACAGAGTATCTGAATTAAGCAGAACACTCCTACCCAGTCAAAAGATCAGGGCTTGATCCATCACCGTTTTTTTTTAGCTCACTGCACCATCCCAGTTCAGAACCTGGCTACATGCAAATTAGTCTGGCCCTAGCCCAGTGCATCATGGGAACAGGGCAGACCAAACTACCAAGCCAATTCTTCACTGGAAAGGAAACAAGCTTCCGGGGACCGGTTTCTGGCATTGCAGCTGTCTTCGGCCCGGCATTCTTGAATCCTGATGGTGCAGTGAGCAAGGGACTCACATCTGAGTATACCCTTACACACTTGTGGTGGCCAAAACGATTCATAACAGGGGGTGGTGATGGACAGAGTATCTGAATTAAGCAGAACACTCCTACCCAGTCAAAAGATCAGGGCTTGATCCATCACCGTTTTTTAGCTCACTGCACCATCCCAGTTCAGAACCTGGCTACATGCAAATTAGTCTGGCCCTGGCCCAGTGCATCATGGGAACAGGGCAGACCAAACTACCAAGCCAATTCTTCACTGGAAAGGAAACAAGCTTCCGGGGACCGGTTTCTGGCATTGCAGCCGTCTTCGGCCCGGCTTGCTTGAATCCTGATGGTGCAGTGAGCAAGGGACTCACATCTGAGTATATCCTTCCACACTTGTGGTGGCCAAAACGATTCATAACAGGGGGTGGTGATGGACAGAGTATCTGAATTAAGCAGAACACTCCTACCCAGTCAAAAGATCAGGGCTTGATCCATCACCGTTTTTTTAGCTCACTGCACCATCCCAGTTCAGAACCTGGCTACATGCAAATTAGTCTGGCCCTAGCCCAGTGCATCATGGGAACAGGGCAGACCAAACTACCAAGCCAATTCTTCACTGGAAAGGAAACAAGCTTCCGGGGACCGGTTTCTGGCATTGCAGCCGTCTTCGGCCCGGCATGCTTGAATCCTGATGGTGCAGTGAGCAAGGGACTCACATCTGAGTATACCCTTCCACACTTGTGGTGGCCAAAACGATTCATAACAGGGGGTGGTGATGGACAGAGTATCTGAATTAAGCAGAACACTCCTACCCAGTCAAAAGATCAGGGCTTGATCCATCACCGTTTTTTTAGCTCACTGCACCATCCCAGTTCAGAACCTGGCTACATGCAAATTAGTCTGGCCCTGGCCCAGTGCATCATGGGAACAGGGCAGACCAAACTACCAAGCAATTCTTCACTGGAAAGGAAACAAGCTTCCGGGGACCGGTTTCTGGCATTGCAGCCGTCTTCGGCCCGGCTTGCTTGAATCCTGATAGTGCAGTGAGCAAGGGACTCACATCTGAGTTTACACTTCCACACTTGTGGTGGCCAAAACGATTCATAACGGGGGTGGTGATGGACAGAGTATCTGAATTAAGCAGAACACTCCTACCCTGTCAAAAGATCAGGGCTTGATCCATCACCGTTTTTTAGCTCACTGCACCATCCCAGTTCAGAACCTGGCTCCATGCAAATTAGTCTGGCCCTGGCCCAGTGCATCATGGGAACAGGGCAGACCAAACTACCAAGCCAATTCTTCACTGGAAAGGAAACAAGCTTCCGGGGACCGGTTTCTGGCATTGCAGCCGTCTTCGGCCCGGCTTGCTTGAATCCTGATGGTGCAGTGAGCAAGGGACTCACATCTGAGTATACCATTCCACACTTGTGGTGGCCAAAACGATTCATAACAGGGGGTGGTGATGGACAGAGTATCTGAATTAAGCAGAACACTCCTACCCAGTCAAACGATCAGGGCTTGATCCATCACCGTTTTTTAGCTGACTGCACCGTCCCAGTTCAGAACCTGGCTACATGCAAATTAGTCTGGCCCTGGCCCAGTGCATCATGGGAACAGGGCAGACCAAACAACCAAGCCAATTCTTCACTGGAAAGGAAACAAGCTTCCGGGGACCGGTTTCTGGCATTGCAGCCGTCTTCGGCCCGGCTTGCTTGAATCCTGATGGTGCAGTGAGCAAGGGACTCACATATGAGTATACCCTTCCACACTTGTGGTGGCCAAAACGATTCATAACAGGGGTGGTGATGGACAAAGTATCTGAATTAAGCAGAACACTCCTACCCAGTCAAAAGATCAGGGCTTGATCCATCACCGTTTTTTAGCTCACTGCACCATCCCAGTTCAGAACCTGGCTACATGCAAATTAGTCTGGCCCTGGCCCAGTGCATCATGGGAACAGGGCAGACCAAACTACCAAGCCAATTCTTCACTGGAAAGGAAGAAAGCTTCCGGGGACCGGTTTCTGGCAATTGAGTTGCTTTTTTAATAATTCCAAATGCTGTCTGCCATGACTGCCAGGCTAATAGCTGTGTGGATTAATAGGCAAGGGGGCTAAAAAAGACAGGAATTTTAGTAAAGAGGCTTTAACAGCAGTAGATATGCACAAGATTGATACTGAAATGTGCATATTTTCTTCTAAGCATATTGATTTATCTTCTGTGGGTGTTTATAGAATTGAAACCTGGTAGACATTCAAGTATGAGCGCCTTTTTGCTGGTTAAATAAATGTGGAACTATACTAATTTCAGCTTCATTTTTCCATAAAACCCAAAATAAATATGGATAAATACAAATAATATAAGCAAAAAATAAATATGGATAAACACAGATTGAAATGTCAAAAAATTAAATACCATGAAAGCGGGAGCCCTAATTATAATCCATTATAGAAATTCCACTAAAATGAATTTATCAATGTTAAAGATATATACATGGCCAATGTGGCAGCGAATTGGATCCTTAATATGTGTAAAGATGCATTTACCTAGCCACACAGCTGATTATTGCTCTCTAATAACATTTTATCCAAAGCAAGGGTTTCACTTATTTCTGTATGCTGTGCTATTATCTGGTAAGCTACTTTTTCTGAAATATTTTTTCTACCATTTGTATTGTACCGGTCACCTGTTTGTAGTGGTTAGTAGGTTTTTTCCCAAACCTTTTGTAGATGTATTTTGACAAGGTTAACATTTGTAAAACCCTCTGGATCATCTGATACTGATCTAAACAATTGTCTATTTTGGGAGCACAGCACCAATTAGAAGTATTTCATCTGTTCTAGTCTGTAAAGTGTTAATTTAAACTGCATGTTGAACCTAGTCCAGCTAAAGACCCTGCATATTTTGACATCTGGGTTGAAACAACATGATAAACATTTTAGACTGAAATTTGATTGGACTAAAACCAGGAGCCTGAATATCAAAAATGTTATGCTCACTGTACTAATAATTTTGGGAGTTGCGAAAATATCCTTTGTTTTAATTTTGTCTGTCATTTTGATTTACATTCACACTTTTCACCACACACGAGTACTGTGCAACTCCTCACTTGTACAGCACTACATACATGTGTCAATTTACTATAAGGATGTCTTATAAAAATAGTTTTATATATATTTAGTATGTATGGCAAGTGTGAGATGGCATCAAATCACTAAGCTATAGTGCTTGTGATAACATATCCCAGTGGTGATAAAAAACAGAACTGAGATAAAAAATACCATTCAATTGTTTTCGCTGGGATATATATTTTTTAACTATTCAAGTGGTGGATGTGTATCAAACAATATAATGAAGACAATTTTTGCCAGCATTTCAATTTCAGAATGCTAAGAATTCCCATAGCAGCGTTTTTAAGTATTAAATAAATAATTTAGAAAGTACTTCATTCTTGTGGCAAGACTGGGTAATGTTATTACAAGCACTATAGCTTGTGCTTTCGATGCCATGATCTCACACTTGCCATACATACTACAGACAGAATTTAGTCACAAAGAAATTTGTGTTGAAGGTCCTTTAAGCAAAGTGGATGTGTATTGCCTGAAGAGTGACCGATTCTCAGATCCGTGATGAGACATGTCACAAGCATATCGCCCACATGTGATAAAAAAAAGCTTTATTGCAATGGCTCTAAGACCATCAGCTTCATTGTGAGGGCTGTGGTTCTATCTACTTATGCAAGGGGCCCTGACATGCTTGGAGTTTTCCTCCATCACCTCAGGAAAAGTTGCAGCGCTTTCAGTGTAAAATCACTGTGGTCTTATGGAGGTCTTGCAGGGGGGAAACGGCCTTTACAACGAAGCCGTTTCCACGAAATCTTTAACCACGCATGCAGTACAACGCATGCGTGGTTACCACTAAAGCCTTTACCACGCATACCTTTACTACGAGGTTTGTAGTAAAGGCATATGTGGTAAAGGTAAAAAGTAAAACGGGGGGCTTGGGGGGTCTCCCCCCCAAATAAAAAAACTCACCAGAAGTCACGTCGGGATCTGCACATAATCAGCGTCGTTTAAGAGAAATCGGGAAAAAAAATCTGTTTCCTCTTAACGACGTATGACGTCACCACGCAAGTAGTCGAGGTAAAGGTTATGCGTGGTAAACGAATTCCGTTGTAACGCATGCGTGGTAAAGGCATGCGTTGCAACGGAATTCGTTGTAACGTCATACATTCTTGCAGGGTAGTGGTGAAACTGAAACTCACAGCTTATTGATAAGACTATCAACCCATCAGTAGTTTTGGCAGTCCCCGGTCAATAGCAGAAACATCAGTGACTCTGATATTGGGAAGACTGGGGAATGTAAAGGTGGACGGACACAACTGTTATTTTTGTTTGCTTTTGTTTTTACGAAAGTCCTATTGCCACCAACTTCTATATCAGGTTCTATGTCAACACAATGCTGATAGAAATGCGTTATCTAAATATTGATAGGATTTTTGAAAGACAACGTCTCACAAGTCAAGAAATGCAAACTATTTACATCAGATTTTTAACGACCAGTCTTGTCTTACCTGATTTTTACTGATTCATGGTGTTCGGGTTAGTGAATGGAAAGCCTTCAGAATTGCCCCACAGCAAATAACTTGGAAATGGGGTAGCTAATGGTGGTTATGCTTCCCGCATGTTGCATCTTGCTAATCTTACAGACTGCATTACAAATCCAGGGCCTCATTTACTTTTAATGATGCTCCGGTGGCATAGCCCTCTCTAGAAGGTCACGGAAAGCCACCCTGAGTGGCTTTTCATAGCGTTGTAGATATGGAGTGAGCCAACACGTGGCACGTCGCTGTGTTGCCTCACACTACCATAGAAAGGTTGCCATAGGCGTTACAGTAGATTATTATTATTATTCCCGTGTAGCACCCCTAGCATTTGACACATTCCGAGATTTACAACATGCTGTAAACCAGGGAACACGTCAAAAGCCTACACCTGCCCAGGTATGGCATAATGGTTGTTTTTGTGCAAGAACGTGTCCCTTCCTGCAGGATAACCACAAGATTTCAACGCGGGCACTCTTGCACCATAGTGCAAGGGTGCTTGTGTTGGTGCTAGGCAGTCACATGTGCGTCAGCGCAGTAGAAGAGGAGAGGAATGCGCCATATCTCATAGATATGGTGCCTTCCTGCCCTTTTCTTTTGACTTAGGGTAGCTCAACAGAAAGGCTTGCGGCTCTGCCATATGCCAAAAATAATTAAATGAGGCCACCAGTTTTTAACCAATCTGACATCTTCTGGGTCAGATTTAAAAGTAGGCATGTCAATTAGTTGTTTAATTGCCATATCTTTGGCAGCCTTCGGGTTTCTGTGAAGATTCTTCTAAGAACCTGTACGGTGGTACGTCAGAGGGAGTATATGTGGTGCGTTGTCACTTCCTGTGATGTCATCGGGTTTCAAATGTCATTTGAAATCACTTCCACTATCAGTATGATTTTAGATAGATATTGTAGTGTCCTGCAGGACACGTTCTAGTGTTTTTCCACTTCCTGTAAGCCAGCCACTCCCTCGAGGGCTGGGCACACTACACCCCCTCACCCATCCATCACGGGTGTGACGAGTCATGTGACCCCGCTAATAAAAGGGCCCGGGTGCACGTGCTCGTGGCCAGTTTACCAACCCACTACCCTGTGTCAGCGTCTCCATGAGCGCCGTAATGCGGGCCCAGGGCCCAACACCACATTGTCGACGAGGCGGGTCTTTCCCGCGTGTGTAGCCGCTGCTTGTCGGTGAGAAGGAAAAGGGGGAGCTGCCTGCAGCAAGGGCACCCTCCCGTGAAGGATCGCCGGCCGCCGTGAAGCCCGCGGGGCGTGTGCCGTGCCCAGGGCCTGGGTGCCAATGAGAGAGTGACCGGGAGCCCACCCCGCACCTCTCGTGCCCGCAGAGACACACACTGAAGAAGCGGACCGACCGGAGCCCACCCGCGTCGGCCGCTGCTGACCCCCGCCACGGAGAGGCCAGGCGGAGCCCACCCGCGCTGATGACAAGGCCTGCGAGCCGGAGGTGAGCCAGGGTGCTGATAATGCCCTCGGAGGTCGCATGAACCTGAAGCGACCCCCCATTGAAGCTGTGAGTATAAGCGGAGCCCACCCGCTGTTCAGCAACACACTCGGCCCCACCAGCGCGACACTGACACTGGAGCAGGCCAGCCAGCTCTTCCCCCGAGGTAAAGCAGAGCCAGCGGAGCCCACCCGCGGTCTGCCTGCAGCGTCCTCTATCCCCCGCAGCGCGGCGCGTGTGGTGTGCGGCCGCGTCGGCAGGGTGAGTGAACTGGAAAAATAAAGGAAGCGCCCGCAGCGAGTGAAGTGCTGCCGGGCGGAAACTGAGTGCAAGCGGAGCCCACCCGCGAGGAAAAGTCATGGCAGCCACCAGCTAGCGCAACCAAGAAACGCCCAGCAAGCGGAGCCCACCCGCGTGGTGGTTGAGGCCGGCAGCAATGCGTACGAGTGCCCACCTCGCAGGGAGAAAAGCGGCAGCGACGATAGCCCCCGCGCGTGTGTAGGAAGAAGCTGCTGCGGGGAGAGTGAGTCCGGAGCATTGACCCCCCCCTCTCCCTGCAAGCACGAGCGCTAAAGGAGGGGAGATAGGACACTTACATCGGGGAGAACGGCCTACAGCCTGGAGAGAAGTCCAGGTGAGGGGGCATGAGCGGCAGCCAGCCTGGGAAGGCGCTTACGGACCGGCAATAGGGAAGAAACTACCAAGAACAGAGAAGGTAGGCCCAGACGAGCCAGTGCTGCCACCTAGTGGCCAGTTCCCATAACTGCAGGCTAAAAAGGACAAACAAGCCTTTGTCAACCCCGGACACACTGCATTTCAGCCAAGCAGACTCCCTGCAGATGAAGCACACACAGCAGCACAAGACCGGCACAGCAACGCCACGCAGCTGCGCAAGACTAGCGCACAGACGCAACACAGTCAGAGAGACGCCAAGCCACCGACAAGTGAGCGCAGAGGAACACGCCAGGAGTGAAGGAACTCCACACACACCAGGACAGCACTGCACAAGCAAAGCGCAAGGAGTGAAGGAACTCCACGCACAAGGAAGGACGGCTGAGCAGTAGTACAAATCACTGGACGCACTAAGCCAAACGGAGACCGACCAAAGGCGGAGCAGCACCTGATGGCCACAGGTTGTCGTTGCGCCGCGGGAAAGGAAAGGAGCACCACCACATGAAGACACAGTGGTCCCAAGGCTCCCACCAGGCAAGTGCGACACAGTGAGGAGGCGCGACGACAGCCGACACTGCTCCAGTATCCCAGAAAGTAAGCAAGCACACCCCGTGAAGCAACGGGAAGCGACCAGAACACGGAGAAGCAAGAAGCACAGCCATCAGCACGCGAAAAGAAAAGGCCAACGGAGCGGTGACTCAACCCTCCTGAAGCACCATACGGACACCAAAGCCTGGAATCCCACACGGAAACGCCAGCGAAAGTCACAGGAGCGGTGGCGCAACCCTCCGGACACAGTGAAGCACCCGAAGAGCACAGGCAAAAGCGCGCCAAAGCAAAAACACCGCAAGCAGCAAAGTGCAAGAACCACACAGCGTCCCGCCAACCGATCGGCAACCGCAGCCAGCAGATCTCAGAGGACGCCCCGCCATCACCAGGAAGACTGCCTGCTCACGCCCAGTAGCTGAGATAGACTGCACACAGGACACTCAGCAGAACGCACAGCAAAGTGCGCCCAAGGAATCCAAAGAGCGCCAACGCAAAAGCACTGCAACGGGAAAAGAACAGTGATCACACAGATCACCGGAAGCATCCAAGAAGAAAACCGAGTACGCAAAGGACACGCCAAGCCAGAAGCGCGCAGGAGGTTGCGCCTGTGAACCTGACTGCGCAGTCAGCACCCAGGAAAACCTCTCCACGCAGAAACACTGCTTAACTCAGGTCGGAGAACACACACGTCTCCACCGCCACACCGAAGCCCTACAGTAGGCCGAAGACCACCCACGGTGTCCTCCCTCACACTGCCTTAAGACGGAGTCAGCCACGACCCAAGATCGGCAAGAGAGGAGTCGCACACCCCATGTGGCAGGCCGCCACAGCACCATGTGCTCCAGCAAACAGCGACACAAGACCGGACGTCACGTCGCCCAGCAAGCAGGAAACACGTCACCAAGTGACTAATCCATACAAGCACGCCCGAGCAAAGGCAGAAGCCGGTGCCACAACAGCACCGCCTCGAGGTCCAAACGCAACGCCCTAAAAGAAAAGAAGAAGAGTAACAGCTCTGTCACCCCAAAGACCGGACCAGCACAGGTGGGCTGAACAAGACCACGAAAGGGAGAAAACCGAGAACTCACAGCCAGCCAAGAAACACACCCTGACACGCCAGACAGCCACCAAGGCGGACCGACGTCCCAGGACGCAGTGCCACGGATAGACCAAGCAGGAGCCGCAGCGAGTGCAGCCCACGTCTCATCCCAACGTTTTCCCAGGCGACCGTCCGTCCCCGCAGACCGACGTCCCAGGACGCAGCGCCACGGATAGACCAAGCAGGAGCCGCAGCGAGCACAGCCCACGTCTCATCCCAACATTTTCCCAGGTGACCGCCCGTCCCTGAGCGTCAGCAGTCTGAGTCGACCAGCATCCATGCTCCTGTCCTCCGGTGTCAAAGGTGGAGATAAGCCCAGGGTGTCCGTCCTCCCACCGCCTCAAGATGGAGCCGGAAGTGGCCCCAAGCCAGGCAAAGGAGGATCCCCTCACTCCACGTGTCAAGCCGCCATAGACACTCCAGCTCAGCAAGGCGGAGGCACACGGCTGCCAAGTCCACCTGGACATCCAACACTCCCAGCAAGTCACCACCACCTGTCACCCCAGGTCACCACATGGCTGGCAACTGCCATCACGCCAGCCGTCATCACCTGCGTCAAACATTACCACTCCCTGAAGATCGGCGGACTGGAGTCCTGCACAGTCACCACACCAGCAGACAATAGGAACCAGAGGCCCCCTGTGAACCTGGCATACACCGGAACCGAAGCAGCAAAGGCAAGTCTAGTCCATGACTCATGCACCCGTGGGAGTTGGGCGGTTGACCGAGCAACGGTTCCTCCGCGGCCCTGCAGCTGCCACCAGCTGGCACACAAGCAGCCCTCTGTGCAGCCCTCCTACAGTCCCGCAGCAACCCCGACAACGGGCCTCCCCAGGCGGGAGAGCGAGCAGAGACTCTGCCCCACCGACAGGTATCCGGTCACAGCCCAGCCGTTCAACAAGGACCGTCAGCTCAGCCACACCTCTGTGAACTCTCCTGTAGGACTCCATCCATTTTTGTGACGCAGCTCATTACCATGAACTGTTAGAAACCACCACGGACCATCACGGACGTCAGCCAAGTGGAGACCAGGCAAAGCAGCAAGACACTTCACCATCAACGAGCTGTCGGCATGCAGAGGACATCTCCCAGCCAGCAGTCGTGTCCTGAGGCCCTCAGGTTAAACTACGGGTGCCCGTCGAGGAGGTTCCTCCGCAAGCCAAGCCACCAGTCCAAGTCTGCTGTCGTCCCGCCACCTGACTCCAGAAACTGATGGACCCTGTGGTAACTAGTCCACTGTTTCTTTTTATCCCCACAGGTTGGACTAGCATTCTGTTTGTCCCTCAATAAAGTTGGGGAGGAATGTAGTGTCCTGCAGGACACGTTCTAGTGTTTTTCCACTTCCTGTAAGCCAGCCACTCCCTCGAGGGCTGGGCACACTACACCCCCTCACCCATCCATCACGGGTGTGACGAGTCACGTGACCCCGCTAATAAAAGGGCCCGGGTGCACGTGCTCGTGGCCAGTTTACCAACCCACTACCCTGTGTCAGCGTCTCCATGAGCGCCGTAATGCGGGCCCAGGGCCCAACACCACAGATATCACCTTTGATAGCGGATTCCAACGTGATTTCCAGAACGAAGTATCATGCAGTTTTCTTTTTTTTTTATTTCATGCTGATTGGTTCACATTTATGTGTCAAGACACATAGTAAGGACATTCTAAAATGGAACCGTAAGATGTTCTCCACAGAAAAAATAATTGGATTGCTTTGCTCCATCTAGGTTTAAAAAATGGCTTTATTTGAGACGGGTGAAAAAATTGCGGAAAACCCGAGCGCTGAATATGGCGAGGATTTCTCAAGAACTGTAGAACACTATTTTGATCCTCCCTGTAGCTCATGTTACTTTCAGGTGACTGTCGTTTGATGCCTAAACTATGTGAAAACGTGACATATCCTACTCTGACGTATCCTGCATGCAGCCAAATTAAAAGCAGCACCTGGGTTTCCCAGGGGGAACTCCTTTCCCACAGGTACCTTGAAATAACAACATCCCTGGGGCTTTTAAGCATGCCTGTGCCCCAGGAGTTAGTTGAAAGAAGGACTTTTCAGAGATATTTTTAAATATTTTCTCTAGGAGACACAAATGATGACTTATTTTTCTTTCACTTTTTACAAAGTATTCTTTTTTTCTTTGGAAATGTCAACCTAGGATGTATTTGTTCAGACGTTTGACAGCATCAGGAACAAATGGAGCGTTCGTTTCAATCAGAGTTTTTCTTAAGCCAGTCAGAATGCTTCTGCTTTTAACAATATAGTGTTACACGCTACAATATCACGTTCACATATTAAAAACTATTTAATTACTGTGAAATATTGCTGGAATACGAGCCGTTATTTCTCAGTTTTTCTTACTCGATTATTTAGCCTTTCCTACATTAGTTCGTGGTTCAAACCTGGTTTAAGCCCTTGTTTGTACCATGGCATTCCCAAATTATTCGTCACGCCCTTAGTAGAAGTAATGGTTGCCAGCTTACTAATATTTCCAGCCATATGCCACTGTAGTTCCAAACAGTGAAATAAACCGACAGCGTAGATATCTTTGGTGCAGCAGATGCAGTGTCACTTGGGCACTGGGACGTGGGGGGACCACTGAAACCCACTTATGGCTGTCTTTTGCTATTAAACTGGGATGTAGGGAATTTCCATCCTTCCACTGACGCTCAGGCCATCCTAGGTATGCCGCATGCACAAGTCCTGGTCCATGTTTGCATTATGACTGAGCACATAGGCTAAACTCATGCACCAAATAGGACTTTAATTATTTAAACTGATCAAGTCTTCATAAATTCCTTTAAAGTATTTTCAACTCAAGGACAGCTGAACTCTCGCATTGTCCTGATCTTTTGCAGAATATTGAATAAAAACCCTAATTTTACTCCTAAACCACTCTCAAGCCCTAAGCAATGATGCGTAAATAATCATAGTAATTTTAAATTAAATGAGAGTGAGATTACAATTAAAAGATAAGAATCCCATACCCTAACTGCCAGAACTAATTTCAGAGGGCCTAAGGGGCAAGCAGGCGTTACTCGGCCCAACTGTGGGGGTTGAGGCCTGTTACTCATGATGTCCCATGGCTGAAACACTATGGACTCTGAGCCACTGGGACAAGTGACCCTTCTGCACTTGACTCTCACTAGTAAGTGGTCGAGCAGTCCAAGGAACCCTAAGGCGAGGGACGTGTGGATACAGAGAGCGAACACAGGCTCACACCTCAAAATGCGTGCAGCAGCAGCAATAAATTATTGTCCCAGCCAAATACTTACTTTTATGAAAAAAGAGAAGTATTGTATTTCTACCACTATCTACACAAAGGAAAAATATAACATTCACAAAAAACTACACAGTTCCCTGAGGTTAGGGCTCTAGTGTTTTGGTACGTGGTCTTCCTGGTCCCACTCCCTCCTCTCTTCTAGCAGTAGTGGTTATTCCCCATTCACTATTGGCGACATCCAGTGCAAGCATCACTAGTATTCTGAGTCTCAAGAGTCCACTATGACTATATTTTCAAAGTCAACAGTATTCCAGAGCTGCAGCAAGTACCCTCTGGGCCGACTGACCAGAAATCAAGACTGGAGAGACCAGAGTTCCTGAGCGCATCCCTTACAACAACATTGGAGCGGCAGCAGTCAATTCAGGTGAGTTTGTTGCAGGTGGCCCAAGCGGGTTGCACTCAGCGGTCAGAGAGTCTTCACATACACTCAGCAGCAACCAGAGGTTCTCAACAGCTCCTCTTTGCAGGGTAAATCTCTGGTTTCTGGGTACTGGGAGCAGTGAAACGAAGCTCCTGATGTCAATCCTTCATCCCAACAGGTGTACAGGGTCACACAGCGGCCTCACTCTTTTCTGCGACAACTCTGACCAGGTCACATGACATGCTGGGCCCGGTGACCACCTCTGCCTAAAACGGTCACCGTGTGTTCAAGGTACACAAGATCTGGAGCCATCTACAGATTGAAGTCCTCGGCAGCTGCCTCTCCTGGCATACAGGCTCATAGCCCACTACCACACATACTAATATTTTCATGGAGGACCCTTCTGGCATTTAGCGTTGCCACTCTCCAATACGCAGGTTCTGGCCCATCGGCACAGTGATACACATGGCTCAATTCACGGCGACCCTCCTCTGGCATATGAGGGTCGCCGACTGCGTTCTGCCCACGGGCAATGACCCGATCAGTGCAGCATGCACAAATAACAATGTCAAACATTCACCCCAGCACAGAAATATGGGCATAAATCCATTGTTTTTTTGCTAACCATACCATTCCACTTTGGACCCAGCCATATTCAAATCAATCTTGACCCTGCTCCCCATGGAAATAGTCCAGCCCGAACTGTCAGGCCAGGTCTCCCTGGACCGGAAACCAGCATCCTGGGACCTGTTTTGGGGTATCACCCCTCATCAGCCAGGCTAGCTTGTCTCCAGTGGCATGGAGAGCACGGGGCCCACGTTTGGACATACCCGTCCCACTCCGGGTGACAAATACAAATCGATAGATAGATAGATAGATAGATAGATAGATAGATAGATAGATAGATAGATAGATAGATAGATAGACAGATGCTTAAATTAATTCAAACATTTCTTCCATCACTCTGCTGTTTAGTGTATTAAAGATGCCAAATGCGACAGTCATGCCCAGATTTTTGTCTTGTGCTCACTATGCCACATGATTCAAGCTATGTCTCTTCAAAAAGGCCTTGGTAGTTTGAAAGCATTCTGGGGTTGTTTGTTTTTTCTATTGGATTGGACTTGACCTGGCAAGTCAGACTGGATTGTTCCTATTCCAGCATTGCCAAGGTTGATTTGCATATGATTGGACTTGGTCTAGCATCGCACAGTGGGTGTAAATAAAGGACAGGAATATGATCGAGTTCTGGCCTGTGGCTGAGATTAATTAAAGCATTCCTTCCATCACTTTGTTGCTTGTTGCAATACATGCACTAAGTGCAAAAGGTATGTTCAGTAATGGGTTCCGTGGTTGCAATGCCTCAGCACTCCATCTATACCTCACTGACAAGGTCTACACATAGAAAACACAATAAGATGATGGACGGAGTACTGAAACTTTTCAGACACTCACCCCCAGTCACAGATCTGCGTTGAATCCATCATTGTTCTTCTGCTCACTAAGCCACCCCAGTTTGGACCCAGCTATATGCAAATCAGTCTTGACCCTACTCCTCATAGGAACAGTCCAGCCTGGACTGCCAGGCCAGGTCCTCCCTGGACCTTGAAACAAGCATCCTGGGACCAGTCCACACATGTCTAAACTGGTCTATTGCTGCCTGTCTTCGCATCAGGAGTGGCCCTCTCCTAGCTGTTTGAGCTGGATTGTCCCTTTAAAAGCAGGACCAAAGTTGATTTTGATAGGCTGTTCTCTGTCTAGAGTGCCATGGTAGTTGAAGAAAGATGGACTGTGATGCCGCACAAAAGATCACCAATAGCTCAGGTTAAATGGAGAAATAATCCTGACAATTTGTTGTTTGTCACAATAGATGTACAAAGTGTGATGGTTATGCTCTGATGAGGGTCCTGTGCTCAATCTGCTACAGGACTCAAATTGTATCTCACTGATGAGGCACAGGTAGACAAAAGTTGCTCTGTAGTTGCTTGTGTTCCCATCTGGAGGAGACCTTACATAACAGCTCTCTGGCTTGTTCCATCTAGAGCACAACCATGACTGGTCTGCATACATCTGATCTCTGTTTAGAATGCCACAGTGGGTGAAAAAACAATGTACAGGAATGTAGTCTTGAGCGATCCACAGTGGGTATAACTGTTTCGAAAATGCCTTTCAGCAGCTTGCTGATTGTTGAAATATGGCGATGTATAATGCTGCACTCTTAATTTGCACATGGCACTGCCCTGTGTGAATTTAAGTAAAACTGAGCCACTCTCTTTATCTTTTCTCTCTCTCCCTCTCTCCCTCCCTCTCTTTCTCTCTTCCCTGACCCATCATCAGAAGGACTTCTGTCAACACGTACTTCACGAGTAATTGTAGCTTTACTAATGCCTCAATGTAGCTCGAAACATTAGACTTCCTAATGCACTGTTATTACTGTGTTATGCTATCAACAGTGTGTCTTTACGTTCCTTATGCTTACTTCTCTGTTTTCTGCATCTCGCTTTGAAAGTCACATTTTGGCAAGCTGTGGTATTCTGCATGAGCATAGAATTGTCTTATGAATAAAGATCTGTTGATTCTGAAAGCATAAGAAGTGGTTCCTTCAAGTTTTGGGGCGCTTAAGGACCATATAATTCTTCACTTCCCTCACTTGGACCTCAAAGGAATGCAATTAGCTGAAGCATAAGTAGCAGATGTTGAAACTGGCTTGTTTTTGGTGCTATAAAACTAGACAAGAAAAAGTTTCTGCAACTAGGTAAAATTCTGGATACTCTACTCTAGGGGCATATTTACAAGCCCCTATCACCACCAAAACGTCACTTTTATGGAAGTTGTGGTGGCAATACAGGCTCCGTCTTATTTACAAGGCAGCATTGGCGCTAAGCCACTAAATGTGACTCAATGTTGCCTTGTAAATAAGGCACCCTTTAGCGCTATCCTCAGTGTGCAAGGGGAGGGCAATGGGTGTTGTGATGGGTATTCCATCGCAACACCCATTGATTGTGACACTGCCCCATATTACCAAGGGTGGGGTAAATATGAAGCAGCACCAAAATTAAGACCAGGGATAACCTGGGCTAACCCTCGCGAAACAAGGAGAAATGTTTAATTTCTCCTCGTTTTTGCTGTTTCCATGTGTGCTGCATTGTGCAGCACACATGGAAACAGCAAAACACAAGTGATTGTTTTTGTGCAGGAAGGTCTCCCTTCCTGCACATAAACAATAATAAAAAAAATTATGTTTTGCGACTTCTATGTGTGCTGCATTCAGCAGCACACATAGAAGTTACAAAACTCCGTTTAAAGATTGTTTAAGTGCAGGAAGGGATACCTTCCTGCACATAAATAAGCTTCCCCTGCAATGCAGACAACCTTGGACTATGGTACAAGGGTGCCTGCGTTGGCGCTAGGTAGCAAACTTTAGCGCCAGTGCAGAGGGATACGCAGGCCTGCACCATATTGTTGTAAATATGGTGGAGCCCTGCATTTCAGAAGTGGCGGAACGCGGCATTAAGCCAAGAAGGCTAAAGCAGCGTTCCGTCACTTCCATTGTAAATATGTTCCCTAGTTTCTTGGTTGGCTAGCATCCATGTAGAAAGCAATAAACGTTGTCTTACCCCCGGGAAACAAGAAGAAATGTTTAATTTCTCCTCATTTTTGCATTGTGCAGCACACATGGAAATAGCAAAATGCCATTGGTTGTTTATGTGCAGGAAGGTGTCCCTTCCTGCACATAAACATTCATTTAAAAAAATCGAAATTTTGCAACTTCTATGTGATTTCGACAGGCGACGACGAGGGAAAATAATTATTTATTTAATTTTCCCTCTTAGTTATTTGTTGAATTCTCCCCAACCCG